>NC_050471.1:2515810-2887808 GCF_013373865.1 Monomorium pharaonis | reverse complement strand
TTTGTGACAAGAGAAACGAAGTACGCTCCGCGAATACTCGACAAGAGTACTCTCGCCGGTATCTAGAGTAAACGTCCGGGATCTTGCGGGATCGAGCGGCGGCCGCACGGCAGATACGCGTTCAGGCCCGACATTGGGAAAGTTAATATCCAAAGGGTTGGTCATTCAGGGTTATATTTGCCGAACGATAGGATCGCCGAGATAGGATTGTGCGCCTGGCCATCTCGTCCTGCGCACTTGTATACCGGCGATAACGGCCGGCCGCCACTCTGTGTCGCCATGTTTGTCCGGTCTATATTTCATGCGGCTACTTGGTGACCTGGGCCTCGCGATTCACCAACAAAATAATGCGATACGGCGCAAAGGACGCGTACACGGCAATAACGTTTCAGTCGATTAAAGCTACCGCTATTTAACGCAGATGTACTCTTGTAAAAGTTATTATACACAATTTTGTTTATTTTATTTTGTTTTCTAGCAACGAATACAGAACGATAACACTTTGCGAAAATTGCTACTGTTTTTTCTTCCTAATTAATTTTTATTTTTCAGGTTTCTCAATAAAATCGTCACGAAGAGATGATAAAGAAGATTCGCTGCCGATTTACACCGGCCCTTTCTGACCTTTAGAATGGCGTCGAGCGTGTCAATTAGCGCGTACAGCCCTTAGTCTTGACTTTAGCGATTTTTGAATCGCTGGGCACATCATTGTCGTCAATGGAAAAGAAGGAAGGAAGGAAGATGCGATCATCGATCTGGCCGCGTTTCAATAACGTGGTAAGCAAAGCAAATACGTATGCACGCGTACACCGTAAAGCTATGCGTGGAGCTACTCGTCGCCGTCCTAACTGGCCCGGGCTAATTAATTAATCATGCGCCCCCTCACAACCCTTGGGCAGCTTATCCGAAGGCCTCGCCAGGCCAAGTTTACCGCCAAGTTGCGTATCTTCGGTATTGTCGGCAGCAGTTTGGAGGTGTCGAATGTCTCGTCCAAGCGGTGCTGCTGCTGCTGCTGCTGCTACTGCTGCTGCCGCCGCCGCTTCTTCTTCCTTCTTCTTCGTCCTCGTTCCTCCGATCCCCCTTCGTTCCTGCCGTCTATCCTCCTCTATTTCAGCCACCCACTTGTCGGCCGCCTCCGTTCCTTACGTACTAGTGCTTCACGGCTTGACTCGGTGGCACTCATTATCTTGATTAATTGACCGATGGCCTCCTCCTCGTCCCACCCTCGGCATCGGTTCCACCCCCCTGCTTCCCATCATCCCCAGGCCGTGCCCTCCTTCTTCTGCTCTATTTTTCTTATATCATCTATCAAGTGTTTTTCGTCTATTTTCCCGCGACGTTTCCGATAATGGTTATGAGAGTGAGAGAGAGAGAGAGAAAGAGAAAGAGGGGAAGGAGGATATCGCGTTTCTATCTACTAAAAATTAAACCGTCGTCCAGGTGACGTAATAGAATCTAATGGATTAATATGTACGCGTGTACAAAGTTTCGGCAAGCTTATACTTCGTCGAGATATCGATTCGGTCCAAGCGAAGTGCGAGGCAGAAGAGGACCCGAACGAGGAGACGACGAGTCGTCGCAATTCCGCACGAAGAAATCGATGATGAGTATCGCGCGGAGGCGCGCGACAACTCGTTACCGCGCGCCGGGATCGTTATTTTATTATTAACGTTCTCGCAAACGCTAGACAAAAGCGCGGGAAAACTTCGGCCGCGTCCCTTCGTCTTCTCTTCGATATGCTCCCGGCTTCTGCCTCCCCTGCCCGCCTCCTCGCGCGGATGATTCAGTCTCCGCGTCGGTCGGTCGGTCGGTCGCGGCAACAAAGAGGCAGCCAGGTATCGGACGAGTCTTAATTTAAAGTTAAAATTAATTTCTCTCTCCCGAATTCTCTCTCTTTCTCTCTCTCTCTCTTTCTCTCTTTCTCTCTTTCTCTCTTTTCTGATTGCGGTAAGAAAGGAGGTTTCGCGTTTGCCAGCCTTTCCTCCTACTCATGCGATTTCCTCCCTTTCGTGATGTTACGAAAACCGGCTGTCTGATAAGAGCGTCGGTGTATGATAAAATAAATCCAAGAAATTTCTCGCGAAAATGTAATTTCACTATCAGAAGCGCATTATCTCTCGCGATTCTTCCGTGGTACGATACGCTGCGCGCACGGCACGATAATAAATAGATTGCACGTCATCTGAGATGACTGATTAAAAGAAATCCTTGATTAGCAAGGGAACTCACCTCGAAAATATTTACGCCCGCAATCGGAAGGAGGAGCGAGCGAGATGGAGAAGGCAAAGCCAACCAAATTAAGAGACTCAAAGGAACTTGACATAATTAAATCGCGATAATGACGCAAAGAATATCGGGCTATAGGACTCGCCTCCCTTCTGTTGGCGGGCCGACAAACCCTTCGGCCGTTTGCCTCGGCTCTGGTTCGCTGATTATTTCGTCGAGTGCTTTGATATTCAAGAAACCAGGAGCCCGGCAAGTTTCTATAATTATCGGGAGCGTTTCTCTTTAAGGTGTCTTTTTCCTTCTCGACGCCGCCCGGTAAACGACATTCATTTTTCCCATTTCATCTCGACAAGTCCAAATAATTATTCTACGGAGTAGCGCGGACGAGCGCGTACATTTAGCATTAACAATACATCTCGACGATAAATCTCAACACTCCAAAGATTTTTAATCGGTTCTAAAAAAATAAAATTTTTTTTGTATAAGCACTAAAGTTGTAAAATGTAATCGTTTTTTCTCTTTTAAACGTCAATTTACGATGGTAGACGATTGCCGAACAGTTAACGGCCGCGAGAGGTGTCGTCGACCAAACGGGTGCCATTCGATTTTCCCCGAGTCAATCGTTAAACGCTCGTACGCGAGGCGTCTAAGTGAGTTCCGACGAAAGAGAGCGAGAGGGTGGGGAGATCGAGAGCGAGAGAAAGTACAAAACTCCATGCATACAAATGGTATGCTAACAAGATACATTTGTCTACGGTGGTGTGTATACCCCGCCGTTAGCAAGTGCGTAAGCACGATAGAGAGAGAGAGAGAGAAAGAGAGAGAGCACGCGATGGTGTTGGTGGAGGCGGTGAGACCCCCGCGAGTCGTGACGCGCAACCCCCTCCGGATCCTTTCCTCCCGGTAAGCAGATTTATAGATCGATTATAGACTTCGCTTATGATTGGAACCATTTGCATGATGTAGGTATATACAGTCGGTAGCTTCTCCAGCGCAGCCTCTTCCCCCTTCACCCTCGCCCCGTCCTGTCGCGCGTTCTGTCCCTTCCTCTCCTTTCTCTCCGCCACCGCCGCCGCCACTCTTCAGCCATCATGAATCATCCGTGCCAACTGCTCTCTTATGGCTTCACGCGATAAACGTTTGATGCGCGGTGAGCGATGCGTGTAACGCGGTTGTTTGCATATTCTTCGTTTCGCTCTCCTCCTTATCCCTGCGCGCAGAGAACACCTCTCGTGCTGGCTGCTGCTGCATCAACTACCCTCTCCCTCCCTCTCTTCCTCTCTCCACCTCCTTATTCTCGCACAGCCTCAACCGTCTTATTGATAGGAGTATGTAAATTCGACGTCCCCGACGAGTGGAAAATCGGCTTCATTCTCACGCTTGTCGAGCGCAATTTAAAATTCCTCAATTCTTCCGAGCTCTATGTGATACGACGAGACAGAGGCCCGCCGAAATGTTGCTTATCGTAGATTTTTAACAGTTAAAAAAAGTATTAAGAAACAGATGGAATTTGGGACTGAGAAAAGACGACGCTGCGAGTATAATCAACTTTCTTAACTCCCACGCATATTCATAGGTTTATTTTAATTTTCTTAAAATAACAGACAACCACACACTGTTATTTAGATATCTTTACTCTTATTAACTTTCCTCGCGTACGAGCACTGAGAGAAAATGACTATAATTTATAATTATTTTTTATGCCAACTGTATTTAAATTCTGGAAATTGCAACCATTTTTTTTATTAATATAACATATTGAATATTACTATTATTAATATTATAACAGCAATAATTCTAAAAATGGAGCTTCTAATTATAATTATATCAACATTTAATTATAATCACAAATATTGTACTTTTCTCTCAGCCTGATTATTTTATTCTTATCTCTTATTGGAATAAACAGAATTTTAATAATACGCTCTGAATGAATCATTGCCAAAAATCCTTACACGCGGAAAACTTGCGAATCCGTCAAGCGGATTAAATCGCACGAGTGAGAATTCATAATGATCCGCGGGGCTTTGGGAATCTCCGCGGTCTGCGAATGGCATTCGTCGAGCAAACCCGTAAGAAGGGCTGGCATCGGAAAGGGGCGACCGACGGCGATGGGAAAGACGAAACCCCGTCTCCGAGTCCCTCACTCACTCGTGATTGATTAACTACCTTTTTTTTCCTTCCCCCCTTCTTTCCTCTCCTCCGCGACGACGACGGACGACGGCGATGAGAAACGTAATTATAATTTTTATTCATTACCGGCGCGCAGCGGTGACGTCAACGCCTGCGGAGATCGCTCCGTTTGATTTCCCATTTGGAGGCACTCGCTTGCGGTTTCGAGATACGATTCTTTCCGACGCGACGGGCCATCGTCGCCCGCGGTGATCAATATTCATTTACAGGCCCGCGGAGGGTGCTGCTATAAGGGATTAGCTGTCTACGAGACGCGCTAATCAGCGCGGTATCGCGTGTCCTTTCTTTTAGATTTGTCCCCTCCGCTCGCGCCGAGTAAGAAATTAAGAAAATGCCACGTGTGCCGGACGAAGAAAAAGAGGGAGCGAGAGAAAGAGAGAGGGCTTGAACAAAACATGTGGTTTTTTTTTTAAGCAATCGAGATAAATGCAAAGTTGACTAGAATAGATCATGGGTACAAATCAATTCGAAGCCATTTCGATTACCCTGCGGCGCGCTCTTCGAAGGATGTCGTACAATTAAATTGGTATAATTGAATTTCTAAAGCGATTTTAATGAACTGATGAAGCGGCTAACGTCGACGATTACAGACATTATACCGACGATACCGTCCTTTCCATCTGGCCGGCCATTGATCACCATTCAAGGAGCTGCTCGCTCCCTCTCTCCTCCCTCCCTTCCGTCTCGCTCTTTCTACTTTTTCCTCGTCCTCTCTTATCTCGCGTAGACTCTCGACTCGACACGGCATCCATTTATCTTGTAATTAGTTCCGATCGTCTTGCTCCCGTATATCACACGCGCGCGCCCGACCGGAGCACGGGCGGGCGGATATGATAGCCTAGCCTCGCGCTCTCGCGAAAAACGCCGTTTCCGGTATTCCCGGTACTCTTCGTTACTTCCACGATGGCGAACCCTCGCCGTCAACAATAATCCCAAATCGCCTTCTCTCGTCGCGCGACGCCGACGTGCCGGCGGCAACGATTCGCCACAACGACGATGATTCCGGCCGACGCGCGGGCAATAACTTTAAACCGAATCGAACCCCCGAGACATCCGGGAGTGGCTTATTTGCATACCGACCTGAAAATCCCGCACCCTCTGCCATTCGAAGTCACCCACTCGACATAAGGTGGCCCCGTTCGCACGCGCACGCACACCGCACACAGACGTACACACACAAGCGCCACGTCTACGCGTGACACGCGTACGTTGCTCGCCCTTCTCGCCGATCGTTTAGCACTTTGGCGTAATTTTTTCCATCGCCCTCCTTCCCCGTCGTTATTTGCATAGCCGCGAGAGAAGCCCCCATCGAGAAGTAGGAGAAGCCGAGGGCGTCGGGGGCCGCGATAAAAATCGATGTCGTCTAATCGAACCAAAACACTCGGCCCTCATTATTTTTATATTCCGGGACAAGCTCCGTGCCGCTTATGGGAGAGGGAGCTCGAGCGTATCGAATTCGACGTAAGAATCGATCCCACTCGAGGAAACACACCGGCCGAGTCATCGCGAGCATTGTAAATAGAGGGTGTAAATCTTGTTACTCTCTCGTCGAATTGAGAAGAGAGGGAATTTTGCAAATTTCACGCGTATTATTGAGAAGTGTCGTTCGCCATCGACGTGGGCGTTCTTACGAAGAGAGAGAGACGTTACATGTAGAACGATATCTTTTTCCTCGACACTTTTTCTTAATCAATTTTCGAGAAAACTGAATTCCGTACCTCTAACGGAGAAGAATAGAAATTATGCGTTGCCAGAGAAAATTACGCCGAGAGAAAATGAAATAAAATAAAGTCTAATTTAATGCGCGGCGACGGATCCATAAATCGCGTCTGTACGATTTCGCGCGGCCTCCATTTTTTTGGCAATCGCGGCCCGCGTTGCAAAATAAACAGCTTGCCGGTCGCGGCGGACGACAGAAATAATTCTCTCGTTAAAACGAGGCGTGAAGAGGAACGGCGTAACTGCGTGTAAGTCCGGTAATGCAAGGTCTATCCCCTCCTCCCCGCCGCTGTTTCGCGGACCTCCATAAGAGGTGCACGCAGAGAGCCACGACGAGGAAGGAGGTTCTCGCTCCGGTATCGATAGGGTATCCCCGGGGCGCTCCCGTGGTTTACTGCGGGCATTACTTCGAGGATAACACCCCGGAATAAAAACCTTTATGACCTTACTTCACTTTCCATCCATTTTATTCCCCCCGCGCGCCCCGGCGTCCATTTCGTACGTATATAATAACGGTGTTACCGCAACCGCGAGTATCCCTCCCCTTCACCTCTCCTCGCCCCCTGCGACCTCCCGCGTCTCGTCTCTTTTTGCAAAATAATTTACGGCAGGAAAGGCGAATTATGGGACACGATCGTTTCAACTCTCCCCGGTCCACACACACACACACACACACACGCACACACACACCGCTCGATTTCCATTTACCCGAGGAATACGCGGTAATAAGTGTAGCGAGGCGCCACGGATTATTCCTTTTTGGATCAGCGACGGATTGCTCGATTACCTTCGCAATAAATTCCTTGAACATTTGAACGATGCAGAATTCACTTGAGCAAAAACACATCGAATTATAAAGAGTTTAAAATATGTGTAAAAAGAGTCAGGAGCCGTTCTCTCTTTAGGATTTTTATGGAAAGATAAATGATCGAATGGCGAAATTATCAAAATGTTAAATAGCTGCTTAATTGTTAACTGACTGAAATTTAAATTTCGATGAAAAGTAGCGAAAGAAATTTACGAAGTGTAAAGGAAAATCTTCTATCTTGTACGTGGAGGCATCTGGAGAGGAGTGGCGTAAAGCATCCAAATGAGACTCGGTCGATACGCAAAATGAAATAATTGTGAAGGTCTTTCGCTGCGGTATTATTTTACATTATAATAGTTAATAAAAAATATTTACATGTAATATTTTTATTAACTATATATATATAACTTTTTATACAAACGAGATAATTTTCTATTCAATTTATAAATTATAAGAATCTATACATTATTAAAGGAAAAAAAACAAAATAAAATGATTCAATACACAAAGTACGAAAAAAACGATACGTTTGCGTTTTTTTTTTTTTTTTTACTTTTGCCCGCTTAATTTCTAAACCATTTATCGAAAGATTATCGGTACCTCGAAACTTTCGTTGAGAAGAAATCAGCTTCGATTCTTCCAAACCATCTCTCTTTCGTGCTATCAGATTCTCTCAGAATAGACGGATAATATCAAATATTATTTGTATCCGTTCTGAGAGAACCTGCAAAGAACTCCCCCCCAAGAACGAGTCGCGAGTCCGTGTCTCGCCCGGAGCGAAGAGACGCCTTCTCATGCGAAAGCGTAGCCTCTCCGAAGTAATGCACGACACGTCGGGCACGCGGGGTGGCCTCTTTAAAAAATAAAGACGCACGCAACACGGCTGCGGTGTTTGCGCCTCAGGAGTGAACACCCCGAAACACCGTGCAATGCGACACGGAAAAAGTCGAGGAGAAAGAAAGTGTTGGTGCGGAGAACGTGAGTCCCTCCCCCTCCCCTCCGGTTCACATACATATCCGAAGACTGGGGAGATGGCGAGGACAGACGGGCGACGCGGGAGGGGGAGGAGGGTGGCGGTGGTCGTCAGCGGCGACGGTTGCCGCTCGGTGGTGCAAAGGCAGACGCCTTCCCCGGGTTTCATTAACCCCACGCATTCATAATCTCGAGTGTGTTGGACGTGCGAATATAGATTGAGATGGGAATGAGACCGTTTTTGTTCCGGCGGAATATTTGAGGCGCGCGAGGCGCCGGACGAGAGAGGGCTCAAAGGGGTGAATCTGAAAACGGAGGAGGAGGAGGAGGAGGAGAGGGCTATCGTTTGCGCCGCGCGCCCGTTGTTTGGCGGGTAAATAGGCAGTCGATTGGTGAAGGGTGGAACGGGCTCTCTCTTTCCCCCGCGCGAACGAGAAAACGAACTCGAGAGGTCCCCGCGCGAACAGCCGCTTTTCGGCCTCGTCGAGTGGCTACGACGGGGGCGACACGCTCTCGAGCGCCTATCCGGCGATCTAAGCAAATTCTTCCGGATTAGATATGCGCTTAATCGACGGGGTACGGGCCATGTAAGTCCTTTGATCTGCGGACAAACAACGATCCGCGCTTCGAATCTTTTGAACCTTCTGCTAAGTGATCTTCAGTAAGAATGTGTTTCGAATTTATAATAATCTTTGAAATATCGTTGTTTACGTCTATCATTACGAAGGAATGATAGAAATGAAGAATGAAAATAATCCGCAGAATATCGAAACGACGCATCGTGTACTTAGACAGGTCCATGACGACGGATGAAAGAAAAGGCGCGCGCGACGGCGAATCGAGCCGAAATTCCGGCGCGCCGGTAACTGGAGCACAAAGTTCACGACACATCGAAGGAAACACGTATACGCGAGCGAAATATCGGAAAAAAGGAGAAGGACGCACAGTATAGGAGATACCTATGGAAAGAGAGAGAGAGAACAAAAGAAGGAGGCGAGGATCGAAGCGGCTACGGGTAAAGCGGAGGAGGTTTGCAAGAGATGAGAGAAAATAGAAGAAAAAAGCGAGAACAGAGACGTACGACAAGAACGTAACGGTCGCTCTCTCCGTTTCTGTCCTCTCCTAGACTTGCATTTGCCATTGGATGGCTCTCGCTCGCGACACGAGAAGCGGACGTCGGGGAGGGGGAGGGAGGGGGTGGCGGAGGGTGGCCACCCCGACGACGCGGGGGGTAGCAGAGGTGAGGCAGGAAAGCTACGACGAGGATGGTTGTGACAGAGAGAGTCAGCTAGGTAGGAAGGGATGGCGGTCGAGCGACGCCGCCACTGACAACGACGACGACGACGACGACGACGACGACGACGACGACGACGACGACGACGACGACGACGACGACGACGACGACGACGACGACGACGACGACGACGACGACGACGGTAGGCTACGCCGGCGGTTGTCGCGAGAGGATCGACGCCACTCGGAGTAGCATCGAGAAAGCGAACGGAACGGAAAGCGGCAAGAGAGAAAACGGGAGGAGGAGGAGGAGGAGGACCGAGCAGAGGAAGAAGAGGAGAAAGCGAGAATTCCGACGAGGAACGAAGAGCGAAAGAGAGAGAGAGAGAGAGAGAAGACGAAGAAGCGATGGTAGAGAACGACGCGCATACGGAAGAGACGCGGCTAGAGAGAGCGAGAGAGAGGGAAGGAAAAGAGAGCGCGAGAAGGAGGGAGGGGTGAAAGAGGGTAAGAGAGGGACCTCGGCTTGGGGTGTGCTCTGTGTGTAGCCCGGTCGATTCAGCCCCGGGCACTCGACTCCAAGCTACCTCTATCTGCCGTATTCCCTCTATTCTCTCTCTCCGCAAGCATCGCCACGGTGTTACCTACCGACCCATCCCCCTTTCCTCCCCTCTACCCTCCTCCCGCTTTTCCCGCAGAGGTCCACCCTGCTGCTACTGCTGCTGCTGCTGCTGCTGCTGCTACTGCTACTACTACTACTACTACTGGTGCTGCTACTGCTGCTGCTGCGGTCGTGACACTAGGTCCCGATACAACTTCCCAACGACCACATTATTCTACCGTACGTCCGTACGCGCGCTACTATCGGCGTTACCAGGCTCTCGCAACCACCGGAGTTAGAGAGGTCGGGGATAACGAGTTAAGAATTCACTTTTGCGTTCGCTACCGCGTTAAAACTGGGCTCTTTGCCGGCCGCAATCTCGAGGAGAGGATTTAATCAGTCTCTCTGTCTCTCTCCCGACTTGTCCATCGTTTTCTTCAATTAACTTAGCTCCTTTCAAACTTTACGACTCTTAGACTGAGAAATTCAGATGGTACCGCGAAAAGAATCTCAAACTATGCTATCTTGATTTAGTATTGATAAAATACGGTGTGGTAAAACTTGTATGAGAAAGTTTCTTCAAACTACCCGGAATTGTCTGCAGCTGCCAGGCTATCGTCCAATGATCGGGGTAACTCGCGACAAAAGCCACCACCTCTACTTGCGAGTCGCCATCTTGGGGGATTCGACGATTTCTGGCGGAGGGTCGCGAGTTCTCCGCGAGGAGGCGGGAGGAAGGGGAGGCGTAAGGACAGAGGGAGCGTAAGAACTACCCGTAGTTCTAGACTCTCGAGGCAACGAGCAATGGCAGTCGCCTGCAGTCAGGCGGGACCGGAGAACCTGTGTCTCCCCCGCGAAAGAGAGAGAGAAACGGAGAGGGGCGGTTCTCCAGGCGGGGGCGTACGACGGCGGCCGTGTTATTTGTACGCAGACGTAAAGCAGCCACCTGGGCCACCACCGTGGCGCGCATTGGTTTCTACGTCTGTGCCGTTTGTCTGTACGTCTGATGACGTCAACCGGCAGGCTCCACCCAAGGTGGTGGTGTGGGCCCCAGGCTGCCACCGCGAAGCCACCTATTCCTACCTACCTCGATCTCTCCGCCGCGAACGGGCGCGAGGTCGTGGAGAGGGTGGCCGTCGTAGTCGCGGGGGGCGCTTGCGCGAAATCGCCGGATCGTTTATTTGTATCTGTCATTGCCGGCTGAGGTGGCGGTGGAGGGAGGACGCCTCTTTCGCTCGCGGAGGAGGATTTCGCTCCTCTCCTCTCCTCTCCTCTTCTCTCCTCTCCTCTTCTCTCCGCCGCCTCCGCCAGTTTTCTTTTCGCGTCTTTCTCCCCTGTTTTTCTCACCGTCGTTTCGCATCGCGAAGATTTCACGAGTACCGATCGACACGCACGTTGCCTCATCGAACGTCTACTAATTCGATTTTATGACGCAACTCGTAGTTTCCTCCCTCTACGAGATTTCCTTTTTCTTCGAGATAAGAATTAAGAAATGTGATCGCGCTAATTCGCTACTTCTTGTAATATTCGTTACGTCGCAGTGAATTAACTAGGTCGATAATCGGGAAGGTTCGCGTTTTGCAATGCAAATTACGTAGCGTCGCGGGAATCTTCGGGAGTGCACGGACGGTCCTCTCGCTTCTGGCTCTGGTTGCACAGCAGCGAATTTATTTCTCGTCTTTCGCGTTAAAACGTTGGGAAACAGAGCACTGCGACAAGCACGCGGTCCGTTCACCGGTCCCGCTTGCGGTCCAGACTAAAGGGTTTTAACCCGCACTTTCTCACCCTCCCTCGGCCTCTCTTTATATCGTAACCCAGCCGCCTTCGTGTCGTCGTCGTCGTCGTCGTAGCCGTTGCTGTCGTCGTCGTCGTCGTCGTCGTCGTCGCGGTGGTCGATGCTCGGAAATTACAAAAAAAAAGATTCCATAAATAAGCGCAAATAAGGGGAGTGCGCCGCTGCGACTTTGAAACGCCTCGTTGCAAACGCCTTCACACGGCGCGAGGTGTGCACGTGTTATTAATTTTTTCCGAATATAACGATCGTGGAAAGGGGGACTGCTCTACTTTGACAAGGGCGCGGGACGAGGAGGAGAGAGTGGACATTTGTGGGGAAAAGAACGAGAAGAAACTCCACCGACGGAAAAATAGCCGGATGAAATTTTCTCTCCTCCTTAATTTCCGTTTTGTGAAAATATTTCCGCGGAGAGTGGCAGCGAAGGCTAGAATCAGCTTCGGCTCGCCTCGTGGTGCGGCGGCGGGCGCCGTTTTACCCCTTGCGATCTAGCGCGGACGCTTTGATGAAACCAATTAGCTCGTTTTTAACGACGCGTCGTACGAGCGCCCCGCGGTTATGGGAGCGCGAGTAAAATGTCAACGCCAAACGGCTCGGTCTTTCTCTCTTTCTCTCTCTCTCTCTTTTTCTCGCTCCTACCGAGTCTCCCCGGCCGAGGCCTCGTCAGGAGGCGCCGTGCACAGGTGTGTTACGGTAACCTTGACTTATAAAAATAAACGGACCGTCGCGTCGATTGACCGTAACGAACGTTTTAATTGCGACCGAGGAGGCAGCCCCGTCGTTGGCTGCGCCATTAAAGAAGAACGCGCGCCCGCGTCGTCGCCACCACGTATAACTTCGATAATTTAATAACGATTATCTGTGATGCGGCAACGCCGCCGTAATTCGATTAAATCGTCGCTCCACCCGAGTGTCAATGCGCAACGTCCTATCGACTGCTTGCGTCGCAAGCGTGTCTCGACCATCAGTACGCCAGTATCCAGCCAGGCTGGAATAAGAGAGAGAGGGGGGGGGGGAGGAAACTGGCTTTAAACTCTGGTTTTATATATATATAATATATATAATATATATATATATATATATATATATATATATATTCAAAATCGAATTTCTGCCCGAGAGATCCGAGGAATGTGTTTCCGCTCGAAATCACAAAATATTACTCGTTAAGAGGACACTCTCGATATTTTTAGTCGTTAAGAACAAAATATGTTTATTAAAACACACTGCACTGAAAGAAACAGTTTCAATAAAGTTTTTAAAAATCTAGCTGGGTACAGATATAAAAATAATTTCTCGAATTATCAAAGTAATTATGAGGGACTTCCGATCGTGATAAGCAATGTTGTAAAAACATTTTGATATAATTATCTTATAGTCTAACAAAATTATTTTCGGATCTGTATAAATCCAGCTAAATTTTCAGATATTTTAACAAAACCGTCATTTACATGTAGAATAAAACTTTGTGGAACCTTGTACAGGAAGGGGAAAAATTCTGTTTAAATTCATTCGGATTGCAAGGAATTCTAAGCAGATTCTTAAGATTTCTCGAAACTTCTAGACGCTTGTTTTATGAACTAATTGAGAAGACACGTCTCTCCGAGGGCGGCTGCGAGAAGTAATCGCACGAGAAACGCGCCCGCCGACGTTACCTTCGTCGCGCAAGAAAAACGAAATTTCTTTTCCGACGCTCCAGTCGGAGCACTCTCCGAAAGAGGCGAGGTAAAAAGTGACCGCTCTCCGTGAGGGAAATATCGTGCTTCGTGCCGAGCTTTTTCCCCGTTCCACTTCCTCCGACCTTCCATACCGGACCCTCTCGCGTCCCTCTCGCTGTCCGCGGCCGCCCCCGTCCAATCTCTCCCCCTCTCCCCCCTTCTCTCCCTCGGATATCGCTTTCTCGTTCTCTCTATCTCTTTTTCTTTTTCCTTCTATCTCTCCGCCGCGTCGTTCTTCGCCGCGTTTCACGAGGCACAGCATCTGCCGGCAGTAACAAAAAAATCCTCCAACCACCCTCGACGATCCTCGGGCAGCCTTAGCTTCGCGCTTCTGCTTCTGGGATGGGTTTCCCTCCGCGAGAGTGGGAAGAGATGCTCGTAGAGAACGGCGGTGCAGAGAGAGAATAGCGACGGAGGGTGGGAGAGAAAGGGAGAAAGAGGAGCAATATATACCGAGTGTAAGGCGAACGGAGCGAGAGTGGGCGAAATAGAGAGATGGAACGACCGAGGAGAGCGAGAGGATGAGGGAGGTCGGATCGGAGGTTCGCGATGGGTGGGCGGCGAGGGGGTTGCGCCGAGGAGTACGGATAGGGCTCGAGGGAGGAGGACGGCAGGGGGAGGGAGGGAGGGAGGACGCGGAGGGTTTAAGTGCCGCCGAGTGTCTACCTCCTTGTGGGATCGAACCCAGGACTCTCCGACTCTCTGTCTGCGTCTCTTTCTCGGATCGAAGCAAGGCGTCCCTCGACCTCCTCCGTGCTTTCTCCGTCTGCCTCTCTTCCTCGCTCCCTCTCAAGCCCTATCTTTCTCTTACTCGGCTCTTTCCCTCTCTGACGGAGCTACATGGCTCGAAGCTGCGCGCGTATATACGCGCGAGTATACGTATACGAACGCGCTCGTCGGCATAGAGAGAGGGAGAAATCCCTCTTTCCCTCACGGATGCAGAGGCACGGTCGTTGCCGGAGGAAAGAGAACGAACATACAGACAGACGCGCAGAGACGGCGAGAGAGATCCCGCTGCGAAATTCGCCGTCTCTTTCCGCCGGGATTTATCCAGCCCTCTCTTCGTCTCTCTCTCCCTTTCTCCTTCACTCTCTCTTCTCCTCTTTATCTCTCTCTCTCTCTCTTTCTCTCTCTATCTCTCCGTCTGTACCACTACGCGCCCGTGTATATACGTATGCGCCGCGCGGGGCGTAACCTACCCCTCTGGCAAACCACACAGCGACACCGACAGTCGGCATATCGTCGTGCCATTGGCCCCAGACGACACTCGGAAACCCAATGGAAAGCGCAAATACGACGCCGACTTCCGGTCCGTGGAAACGAATACGGGAAACTCCTGGCAAATCGCGCAGGACCGCTCGCTTTCCGTCGCGCCGGTTACCCGCCGGCCCTCACCGTCGGATTCGACCCCCAATCTACACGCCGCCTCCACCTGCTCGCAGTCACATCCGAATGCTGGAAACTCCGACGATTGGTCGTGATAACTACCGAATCGCGATTGGTCGTGCTCACTGCGCTTTTCCTCCTTCCGCGAAAAATGGAGCGGACCTCCGATAAGTCGCCACCCTAAAAGAGATCTTACGTGGCGTTTCATATTACGTGGTGATAGCACCACGATGTACAAATATGTTTTGCGTAATTTTTTTTTTACGTAACTTACAGTTTTTCGTTACACTTATTTGCAAGACGTCCTGCAAAAAATTAGTTGCTTCCTCAATTATAAGAGCACAATTTTTTTCAAACTGAGAATAAAGGTCGCGTTAAAATATATAAAGTACTCTCGAGCCGAATACGAGGGATCAATGGCGAGACATCGTGTAGCTTCCGCGAAGACGAAGATCCTGCCAGGAGGTTATCGAGTTCGGGATTAACGGACGGGCATGATCCTGAAGGACCGCCGCAGGAACGGTGGCCATTAATCCCAAGTTATATCGGGAGTAAAGCTCGAGGTTACAACGCGGACGTGGTTGCATCGTCTTGAAATCCATTTCGGCCGGTTTCGCGTGTCTCTCGGTGAGAGACGTAACGTCGCGAGAATAACCGAAGGGCGATAACGGAAGATCTTGCTGAATGAATAATTTGTTCAGATGGGCGAGATGCGCGTCGAAATTATCCCGTATCCCCGGCATGCAGGAACGACATATTCCCGGTATACGATCGATTTTTCGAACGAGATTACGTGCGAGATGTGTAAGACGTTGGAGGTGTTGAATGCAATTGCGTTCCCTATCGATCCCGAAAACAGAGGCTTCTTAAAGAGATGGAGCACTACCTTCGCTCGCACTACAGTAAATGTTGCGTATGAATTTTATCTAAGTTACTGTTATAAATTCATCGGGATCCTTGACAGCAAACAAATAATTTTCACTAATTTTCACTAAGTACGCAATAATTGTACGAATTATATTTATAGAATCTTTAAAAAGCAATATATTTAAATTTTATCTATTTATTTATTTGCGAACGACAGATGCAATGCAAGTAAATGGGAAAGGAGGGTGTACAAATCAACGCCGCAAATGTCGAGGAAATTCGAAATTTCGTCGCAAAGTACGTAAAAAATCTCACGCATCTCAATCCCGATCGTTTTTAATCGGTCCAACTATTCCTCGGCTATTTCTCACGTTGCGTAATTGCGTAAGGCGCACGAAGGGACGTTTACGGATACCTCACGCAAGAGTTACGTTAAGGGTTAAATATCGCCCTCCAGCATCGTCCTACGCGAAAGAGCATACGGCGGGAAAGGGTGGGCGCCTCCTTTTCATCCTCGCGCTTCCTTCTTTCTCGCGAATTCTTGCGGAGAAACGCGAGGGTACGAGAGACGAGCTACGCCATTGGATAATACCGGAGGCCCCGGGTTCTCCGAGGGAACCATCCATTTAAAATGTCTCCCTTAAATCTCCAACACCACCGGCAACCACCGCTGCCGCCACCACCATCTCTACCTCCGCCGCCGCTGCCGCCGCCACCGTCGACTTTCAGTAGTTGCCCCCGCCTCTACCCCCTCGTTCACTCTTGGGCCACCTTCTCCCCTCCTCCCCCCTTTTCCCCGCCTGGACCGAAGTAGGTGCCACCCTCGCGCGCGCTACCGCCGGTTTCTTCTTCCACCCCTCTACTTTTATATCCACCTAAATCCATCCATTTTAAATGACGGATATTTTCTCCTCGCGACTGTATGGATTTTCATATTTTGCGCGAGCGAGTCGCTTTCTCTCTTTCTTCCTCCTCTCTCTCTCTCTCTCTCTCTCTCTCTCTCTCTCTCTCTCTCTCTCTCTCTCTCTCTCTCTCTCTCTCTGTCTGTCTTTTTCTTTCTCTCTCTTTTTCTTTCCCTCGCTGGCATTTTAATAAAAATGGAAAGAGAGAAAGAAAACGACGGGGATTGGGGGCTCCGCGAAGAGCTGCGAGGAGATAAATCCCCTTCGCTCCGTCATCACGTTCACCTTGCAAAAGCGTTTCGCGTTTCCGGAATATCCCTGAGCGGAATTCTAAGGTGAACTTTCTATCAAATTTGCTGGATGGCCATCGAAAGATACTAATTACAAAGAGTGAACGAAAGAATGAACAGATCTTAATCTTTGAGCATCTTGCGCGAAGGTACAAGTGTCCAATTTTACGTCATTATACACATTTGTATAAAGTATCATTTACTAAGTATCCATTTAATATTCTAAAAAAATGAGCATTCACCTAAGAAGCTGATTCTGTTGAATTCTATCGGCGACCTCATCGATTCGCTCGACGCAGTAAAATCAGTCGTATTCCTGGAGCTTAAAAGCACAGTGGAAAAAATCAGTCATCGTAAAAGGACGAAGGAGAGAGAAAGAGAGAGAGATAAAGAGAGGAAGAGAGCGAGAGGGTAAGAGAGGTTACTTGCGTCAGAGCCAGTTATAAGCTTCGGAGATCATGGAAGACAACGAAAGGGGGCAAGAGGTGGAGCAAGCAGACGACATGTATTATTGATGTGCCTGTGTCGCCGGCAAGCCTCTACCTCTCTTCTCTTCTCTTCTCTTCTCTTCTCTCTTACCCATCTCTGCCACTCTCCGCTCTTCCGAGTATCTGCGCCTTTCCCTCCCGCCTCGCCCTCCTCCCAAACCCTCCCCGCCCATTCTCCTCCGCATCTCTCTTTCCCCTCTTGAAAACACCCGTGCGAGTCTTCCAGTTTCCGATACATTCCGCCAGGAATCCCAGCCGTCGTCTCCGTCACTCGATATCTCTCGCGGGCACGCACACGCGTGCACGCTCGACAAAATCCTTCCCAGTTTCCGCGCGGGGGATGGGAATTCAATCTCATATTCTCATCGCGCAATTAACTCTCTCTTTCCTCTCTTCTCTCTCTATCTCTATCTATCTTTCTCTCTCTTTGCGCTTTATTCGCGCGAAGAAAGTGCAGGGTCGATCGATCGCGTTTTTTACATCTTCTGTTTAGAATATCATTTGACGAGAAGAAAGACTCTGTCTCCCCCCCCCCTTTTTTTTTAATATAAAAACGGTTGCGCGTTAAGATCGCGGTCGAGCCCCGAGCTCGTTTGACCGCTCGTTCTCCCGAGGGCGAGAGAACGCCGATGCCGGGATTGAAACCGACCGAGGATGGATCTGCAATAATTGCAAGTCGAGTGCATTATGCACGGTCGGCCGAGTGCGGAAAGAACGTCATGCTCCCACCGATCGACCGCTCGTGAGAAAGAAGGAGAGAGAAAGGGAACGCGTTCGGAGCGGAGACGCCGCCTTCTTCCATTAATCTCGCCGCAATCGAAATTAGCATAATTGACGGAGCGGAGAATAGCGGCCTGTTCGACTCCGAAACGCCATCTCGCATAATCTCACCATATATCTCACTCAGTGTTTTCCGATAAAGCACGCATCCGCGAAAGAGGACCGTCGTCCCGATAATATCCTCTCCGAAATACTCTAGGCAAATAAACGAAATCTTCGAGGGAGGAGAAGCGTCCGCGAGTTCGTCGCGTGTCGATTTGCTGAGAGCCACATTTGCGCTCTCTCTCTCTCTCTGTCTCTCTCTCTCTCTCTCCCTCCCTTCCCTCTGAGTCGCGAAAATATGCGCGTCGTTTGTATTCACGCGCGGAGAAACTTAAATTGCCGCGATTAAACTCGACACCACGCGCGCGCGCGCACGCGACTGGAGATTAATGAATTTTCGGAAGCGTAAAATCTCCCGATACTCTACTACTCGTGGCGATGTTTCCACTCTCCACGCGGATCGATCTGCGAATTTCGCCGCGCCGCAGGTTCGACTGGTTTTAATAAACGAGCGCGCGAAGGGAATGCAGATCGCTCGCGCGAGATATATAGGATAGCTAACACATCTCTCGGTGGACCGCGGGAATAAACCGACGGCTTTTTCTCGCCCTCGTCCGTCCCTTTTTCTCTCCCTTTTCTCTTCCGCCGTCGTCGTCCTCGTCGTCGTCGTCGTCGTCGTCATCGCTCTCTCTCTCTCTCTCTCTTTCTCTCTCTTTTTCTTTCGCGCGCGCATCTCCTTGAGCAAGACGTATCGACGCGGATTTTTTTCCGCGTCAGTCATTTATCAAAGCCCTTCGTTCTCGGCCGCACCCCACCCGGCCGATACACGCGGATCCGGCCGAAGGATTTAGGCAAAGAGACTAGACGCGGAGGTGGAAAAGGAAAGGGAGGAACGTGGCCCTTCCTCGGACCACATCCGGCAGTATCGAATCGAGACGCCTCAGGATCCCCGGATCCTCTCCCGCCCTTTCGTCTGTTATTAGCGACGACAAGGAAGGACGACGAGTCGCGAAATAGCAGCGAGCGCTTGTCACCCGTTCTTTTTCCAGCGCGCCAGATCTTTCCGCCTGTGACGAATAATGGCAAAAATACACACGGGCGTATCGGATAGTGCGACGTACGTAGACGTGCTAATTAAGGGCGAGGCGTTAATCCTGAAAAAATTCGACGGCCGCGTGGTGCAGCGTTCCCAACGTTGGCCCGGGCAATTTTTTGCCCGGCCACGTCCTCGCACGCAACCTTTCCTCTCTCTTTCGAGAGAGAGAGAGAGAGAGAGAGAGGAGGGCCTCACTTCCGCCCCGTCCTCCGCCGTCTCCCCCGTTTCCCCTTTGCAAGTGCTCGATCGAGTATCGGATGCTTGTGGTTTTAGCGCGAGCGCGAGCGGAGGAGACCGACGACGCCACGGAGGTAAATCCTCCGCCAACTCGGCGACCTACAACACGCGCGCGAGACTCACACCTGCCCGATCCTCCGTTTCCAGAGAACGCACACTTGCCGTACGCGCGCCATAGTGAAATCTTGCGGGGATTCAGATTATTTCGGCGGCGTTCGATTGGACGCGCGACGCGGACCTAAACGCGCGTTCAATAAATTTGCAATGATAATTGTGTCGATTCGTTTCCCTTGATTCGATTAGGTTCCCTTATCGTTCCTTTATTGTTCCTCTAGCGATTTTCTCCAACGTCTCCGACGGTTACGGTCTTATGCAGCGATCGAGGACGAGCTGGGAGCGGCAACATAATTTCACTCTATCGTAAAAAAAGGCGAGCGCGGCTCGGCCGGCGCGTTAAAAAAATTTACAGCGAAGACTTAGGCGCGTAGGTGGCGAGTAATCTGATCGAGCGCGATGAAAATGACACGTGACGGCGACTGCTGCTGCACCAGCTGGACCAGCGTCGACGTATCTTTCTATCTCCCACTCCGTTTCCTCGCGGGTCTTGGCCGCTTCCGAGCTTCTATAAACTCCGGATGGCGGTTGCGTGAACGCGGACGCGCGAGCGCTGCAGGACCTTTTGTTATCTCCTTTGAAAGAGACGCGAGTGCATATTGCATTACCTCGCGCAGAGAGTAAGGAAAATGGAGACGGACGACGGGGAGATAAGGGAGAAACAGAGAGGAAACGAGAAAGAGAGAGAGCGAGAGACGTGACGGAGGAGGACAACGCGGGTCAACCCGCCCAGTTTCATAAATATTTTCCGTACGGGCGTCGCCAAACTGATTTACAGTAGCTCAAGTATACGAGACGTAATGTAACGCAACGTAACGAGACTCGAACGTTACCTCTCATTGCGTCGATCGTCGCAGTGAAAAATTCGCCAAGTAGTCTGTACCATATATGGGGAAACCGAGCTGGGAGTTGACTTTTACTGATGTATGTGTCACATTTCAAAGTATTGCCAAAAAGGTTAAAATTTTACAGATTTTGTTCTATTGTTACGTTTAAAAATTTGATTGTGATTTTCTTATTAGTCTAAAATTAATTAATTTTTTATTCACTCTTGATTCTTATGTAAAATCGAATTTTATAATACTTATTTGCAAATTTGCAAAAAAGTAAGAATCAAATTTTCTATTATAAATAAGACTTTAATAAATATTTGTTTGAAAGTTATTTCCTTAAAAATACTGTAAAAACTGTAGCAATAGAGGGCCATTTTCATTGCATAAACTATTACAAGTCAAATTTTTCATATTTTTTCCTTGTAGCTGCTTTAAAACTAAAATTTCGAATCAAATGTTTTTGTCGTTGATTCGGAAAAAATGAATAAATCTAAGAGATCTGCAATTTTTTAATTTCAATAATTTTAACTGATATGTAAATCCAAAACGTTCTCAATCGAAGTTGTATCGTCGACCTTAACACGATGAGGTAGGTCAGGAAATTCCGCGGCCACGTAGAGTTTTTCTGATAGTAATCGCATTTAAAGTATAAGATTTAAGGGCCGTTCGGTAAGATAAAAAAAGGCGAAGATCCCCCATCGTGAAATACGAGTGTTTGATTAGGAACACACCGCTCGTATTATTCACGGACGTGTATGGAGTGTGCTCGCGCATATGCAAATACACGGCGCTGTCCAAAAGGCAAATACATGCGACCGTAAGATAAGACGGGTTCAAGGGCTCCAGGAAGGACTCTCGCGGTCCCGATCGAATCACGGATTATTAGCGATAAGCCCTTTCGCCCGACCACAGTAAAACCTCCTTGCACACTTCCCTCTAGTCTCTCCCGTACTTTATATTGGATTTAAACTCGTGCGCCACAGTTCTGACTTCGTTAAAGGTCAACTCGTTAATATTGAGGGGTCACTGCTACTGTGGCGGTCCGAAAATGTAAAGTGATTTTTAAGAATTTTTTTTTAGCAAAATTATACGACATATTATCTTGACACTTAATGAAATTATTTATTAACATCTTAAGATTATTTCAACATTTCTTCAAGCAAAAATGTACGAGAACTTGTAGTTAGTTTGCCAAGGCAGTTTAAAAAATTTTCCGTGGCTGCCAATTGGTGCAATGAAAAAAAAATCTTAATCTGTATGACCGTGGTTATCGTAAATATCAGAATAGTTTAAAAATGTTGAATGAGAAAAAATGAAAAAAAGGCATTTTGCATAAAAATGATTTTTTTTTTTTGCCAAAAGCTACTAGTTTTTGGCTTGATAAATTTCAATCTTGCATGTAGGGTAGACGGAGAACAAAATTAATAATTTGTGTTTAAGATTTTATTGCGGGCAAAATATAATACATACATTAAAAAAGACACATTACCTTTAGATATAATTAGATACAAAAAGCATACTTACTTCAGAACCATAAAGCACACCTTCCTCCTCCTCGTACAACACTTGTAGAGCTGATCCGCATTTTTATGAGCTGTTCGAGCTTCCTTGAACTCTAACTGGCTTCTTCTCGTTCCGCATTTATCGCGGATCAGAGTTGTCAGGAAAAATCTTAGCTATCGGACCAATGACGGTTCTTCTTCGCATATTTTCTAAATAATATAAAATCCGACATCAAAGTAGACCGTATTTCAATGGTCTTCGATACACAGTACTTCGGCGCGGAATACTAAAGTAGAGAATTGTAGCTCTCGTTGTTATTTTGAATGTTATCGCCTAAACTCCAGCAATTTATCTTGTGACAAAATGTAAATGTCATAAAAGTCGAAATTAAAATCTCGACTATCTATGCGTGGCAAAACGTCACTTGTAGCATTGACTTTTTTTCTTTCTTTTAGAGAAGTCTCTTTAGAGTCACGTTTTCAACAAGTTAAAGAACTTGTTGACATTTTCTACAAGTTAAAGAACTTTAAGAAAATTTTTAAAAAGTCGATTCTTGAACTTGTCACATTTTGATCTTACAAGCAATATCTTTTTTATTAATTTTTTGTACATAACGCTAAAAATTATTATATTTCCTAATGCAAGCAAGACGATCTCTTCTACGTACTTTTTTCTTGTCTCAGCTTTTACTCGATTCCTTACACCCGTTTGCGCTTAAAGGCCATTGTGACAAAAAAGCTAAAAAAAATCGAATTTTTTTTTCTTTCCGAATAAATGACGAAAGTTTTGGTCGTGAATTTTAACTCCAAAACCAGCTGCTGAGAAAAAAACAACGAAAATTTAGCTTATGAAGCGAAAATGACTCTATTCTGTTTCAGTTTTAAGTAAATAACTTTTAATTAAATAAGTGAAACTAAATGAATATTTTGCATGAATATTTATTAAAGTTTTATTAATATATGTATAAAATTTAATTTGATTCGTAATACTACTTTTTCCTCAAATTTTCAAATAAATACTACAAAACGCCATTTTATATAATTAGAGAGAATGTATAACGAAAAATAAAGTTATTTTTAAACTAATAAGAAAACCATGTTCAAATTTTATAAAGATATTCCAATGTAATAATATAATATGTAATAATAGAACATTCCGCCAAATTTGTTGTAATACTTTGAAATGTGGGTACGTACATCCTTAAACAGAGCCGTCGTTTCTGTCGCGCACAGGTAATAAGAAGATTCTTTTATAGAAGCATAGAGAGCAGCTGCAATTGTCTGAAAATAGCTAGTAGTTTTCTTCTGTTTTAAGAATCTCTTAAAATAACATGGCCCTAAGTTCGGTCTAAATTCATACCATATGTTTGTTATTTCACTCTCCACATTTTTAATTATTAAATGATTGTATATGTACTTTTTTCAGCTTCCTGTTCTATTTCATGAGTTGTTATAATGTTTCTCGCTTTCTTTATATAGCTACATGTAAATTATATCTTTAGTAAGTTATATTTTCGGTGCAACTCTATCCCCTCTTTATCACCCATTTATCAATCACCAAATATCAAGCGAGACCTATGCTGCGAGACCTATATTGCGGTAGGACGGCAGCCTAAATGACCGGATATACATAGATTATTCAATTTCCGTTTAGCAAAATAAATAGTAGTGGAGTGGCCCAAGAAAGAATTTAGATGTTGAGGTAGGCACAGGGGACGACAAAGAATAGGATAGACTGGTAGGGAGAACAAAATGGGAGAACGGTGGAAGAGCAAGTCATTTGTACGCCGAATATAAATACCAAAGACGAAGTTAAAAAGTCAGCAGTAGAGAAGCGGGCCCAGTATTGTGAGCTGTCACGTACATAAGCCTTAATACCAGCTTGACACGAAGAGAAGGTTGTAAGATCAAATATTAGCATTAGCAAAGTTACGTGTTATTTATAATAGATAATTACATGCCCTTTTCCTTTGTGTGTTTATTTCGAGATATAAGCAGATAAATCCTCTGCGTTGATAGTGTGATAGCGGTAACGTGGCCAGGTTGAAGCGTAGTTTTAACGTTTAAGAATATACGAACTGCAGATTACACCGATAATCATGGATATGGTTGAGGACTATGTGAGCGAAGGGAGTATCATGCAGCGTCGTGACGCCCAGGACGTTCTGGAAGAATTCAACTGCGAACTGTCGAAGATGCGAGGAAGGTGCCTCGACATCGGCTCAGGCCCAGGTGAAATTACCAAGGAGATGTTGTTGCCGCTCTTGCCGAACGATGCGGAGGTAGTAGGTGAGCAAGTGAAAAAATGTGACGGTACGCGATACGCTTTTTTTAAATTAAGAATCTCTTAAAAATCTTGCATCGCAGGCGCAGACATATCGGAAGCGATGGTAGAATACGCCCGAAAGAAGTACTCCGTTGACAAGCGATTATCCTACATAGTACTGGACATCGAAACGTCGGAGTTGCCGAGCGATCAAGTCGGTCGATACGAGAATGTCGTGTCGTTCTACTGTTTGCACTGGTGCAATGACATATGGTATTTTTCGTATTTATTTGAATAATAATCGCTGAAGAAAAGCTTTTGTAAAGAAAATTAATGATTCCCGCAATTAATTTTGGTAATAGCTAGTATTATTAGAAGAAAATTGTACGAAAAGATTTCCACGCACATTATATGAGTAAACGCTTAATAAAGATTTAAAAAATGTTTATCTTGCAAACGATCTCCCGTACAATTTCTGTAATTAAGCTAAATTTAGGCGCGCTTTCGACAACATCTACAAGCTATTGCGGCCAAATGGAAAAGCGCTTATGATGTTCATTGGACATCATTGTGGCTTCGAAGCGTATCTACGACTCAAGCAGAATCCGCGTTATCAGTTTTATCTCCAGGTATTAACGACTATAAAGGGTTATAATAAAAATATTTAATAGTAGTATTGAAATTAAATACAAATGCTCGTGTGTCCTCTTCAAGGATGCGCGCCGTTACGTGCCGTATTTTCAGAGAAGAATGTGTAAAGACGTAAGAGCGAGTCTGCGAAAGATGCTGGAAGACGTTGGCTTTGAAATTTTGCATTGCAGCAAGAGGGAGAAAAGTTTTTCCTACAGTAAACAAAGTCTTAAAAGTAAGAATATAACTAGACTGAATATAACCAGACATAACTCATTATATCTGTCTATGAAAAATATACAAGGATAAATAGAACCGTTTGAATTGAAATTGCCGCGGCTAAATAAGGTTCCTTACTTCTTGGTTTATGAGGTAAAATCATATTTGTATGTTTGCATTGTTTTTTGCAGACCACGTGTGTGCTGTTAATCCTTTCATCAAAAAAATGCCCGATAATATGAAGGGTGAATTCATGGACAACTTATTAAGTGAAATAATGAAAAACGTTCTGATCCCGCGCACGCTAGAAAGAAAAGACGATGAACAAGAATCCATAGTATTGAGATACTATCTCTTAATAGCTTACGTGCAAAAACCACCAGCAGCTGATTAAGGCTCTTAAAATACTCTCTAAATCGGAATCAATGTATTATTTACTGATTTACATATAGTGCATATAGTGACATATATAGTTATAAGTATAGCACTATAATTGGTAAGATTTCACTAATTCCGACTTGGAGATTGTATTTTTAGAAAATTCTAATTATAATTTAGACAGTAAAGCAAAATTAAAAAGTAAAAGCTAAAATTATATTGTTTTTATCGCATTGGACATAATTTAATGTTTTAATAAAACAAAAGATTTCACTATTTCCGACTTAGAAAGTGTATTTATATTAGAAAATTTTAATTATACATATTTAAACGATAATGCAAAATTAAGAAATAAGAACTTAAGAAATAAAATTATACTATTTTTTCATATCAGATAAAATTAATTAGATAAATAATGTTTTAATAAAACAAAGAAATAAATATTAATTAATTTTAACAAAATTCGTCAATGTAGTTATTCTATTGTCGCCATCTCCCTGAACAAAATCTTGCGTTTTTGCGAAAACATAAAAGTGACGAGAGAGGTGGGAAAAAAACAAATACGTTGTCACTTTCGACAGCTTGCCTCCTACAACACTAAACTTTATGTATGTATTATACGCTATATCTTTGATTTTACAATAGTAATACAGCCATTTATATAGAATATCGTTATTATAACTTATGGATCATATCGTATGGATACAAGAGTGAGTCGTTACGGTATATTCGCATAGCGGGTAATAATATTTCTAATTTCTGTTCTCTAAAAAATACATCCAGGCTTACGAATAGTCTTAAAACCGCTGACATCGATCGTGTTTGTTCACATCCGGCGCGCGCCTCTCGGGAAGTACGACTAGCTATCCGAGAAAGGTCGTACGAACAAGTTCACATTAATCCTTCGCAATATCCACGTATACAGCAATAATTAATCACGCGGGTTATTTCCGCGTGATCTCACACACACACACACACACACACGCACGCAAGTGTTTTCTTCAACAATCATTTTAAAGTGCAGGTACTTAGTCGTACTTCGAGCGACAACGCATTTGCGATCCATTGAAATGGAAGCGGTCCAAAATACCACCACCCTGTTTAAAAAATCCGATAGAATTTGATAAGAAAAAAAATCTACGTTAATCCTTTCGTGTTTTTTGTTCGTAAGTATCAGATTTATTATTAAACTCGGTGGAAATGAATAAATTCACTCAATAGCTCAAATGTGAATCTGATTGCAAGAATAATTTTACTATGAAATTAGATAAAATTTTAATGAAGTTTAAATTATATTATTTCTTATCGGTTTTTTTAAATAGGACATTTTGTGTGTGCCACGAAATATCCTCTATTCGACGTATTTCCGCCGCATTCATTCACAAGCTGTTTTCCAATTGCGTATGTGACCTTCCCTTGAACTCCCGCATTCATAAATCGCTACGTAAAAGCAAGTTTGGAGAGATGAGAATCTCCCCCGTAGTGGAACCAAACGCGGCGCGAGAGGGATCCTCGGCTGAGCATGGAATTTTATTGCATCTCGATATTCAAATCGAGCACTAACAAGCGACACTTTAGTTAATCGCACAACGGAAGATGTATTTTAAACACCCGCCGCGTATAACGTATTCCGTCTTATGCTCCAGTGAACGTAATCGATAACGCGAAGACTTTTTTTAACTCTCATTGTCAGTATATTCTAGTTATCGGGACCTTCCGCAAATACCCCCCCTTATGTTTCCTACATTACGAACGAGGATACCACCTGCCACAGCAGCAACCTTCCGCTGTACACACGATGTGATTCCTGCTGATTAGCATATATTAGTACGTAACAAACGCGCTCTCGAGTTCGAGCCGTGTTCCTTTATAATAATTACGAAAGTCGTAAAACATCGGATGGGTGCCAATCTGCTCTCAAATCTCACCAAGAAAATTAGATTCCAATTTCAAAAAGTAGATTATATGAATACGTGTTAATATACCCATTTTATTTCGGTTTACATATAAACTAACAGCCGTAAAACCGGGAAATTCAAATATTTATACTACGTTTCGAGAGCAAGATTTGCGAGCGTTATGCAATCCGAATGCCTTGCAATTAGTTTAATAATTTAATTATTAGTTATTAGCTCTGGATGCGTATATTTTAAGAATGTCGAAATCGTAAAAGTTATTCAGTATACATTTATCGATTACGAGCTAATGCCGTAAGTGGTAAAATGGAGTAAATAAGTAACGCTTTTTTTCTTAGTGTATCGGTCACTTGGTAGTCGCTTATTTCGTAGAAAGGACATCGAACATCAAATATGATATTATTTAGAAAAGAGGGTTTATACCTGGATACAGAACAGTGAAGGATGATCGAGGGCAAGGCACAAGTGAGTCAGAGAGACAGGGAGAGATAGATAGAGAGAAAGGAGAGAGGAGAAATTATCTTTTGGATGAAATTAATTTCTACGCCCTAATTGTTTTTTGCATTACGTACCTTTCGTCGCGATTAAGATCGATACATCGCGAGATATACACGTACATACACGCACACACATATATGTATATATTGTATTATATAATCAGACACCATTGACGTAATTAATCGACTATTGCTAATAGCTAGGAGCAAACATCTTATTTCTATCGATACTCTCACACCTCCTCGCTCATGTTTATCTCTCAGCGTGACGCGATTAATAATTCATCTCTGCACCTTTCAAAACCTGAAAAAACGAAAACATCGAATAAACATTCCGTGCACTCCGAGTCCCCGTTGAAAAGAATAATTTGGAAGACACGCGATACAAAAGTATAATGTAAAAAATCGTAAGATTTGTATCTACGTATTTTGTGAAAATAGATAGCACTGAATGAGAGAGAATTGTAAACTTTAGGACTCTATGAAACGAAAAAGACCCGGAGTTTCCTCTCACGAAACGCTACAGATAGAAAATGTTTTTTTTTTTTAATATAAAGCGAACTTACATTTAAAAAGTTAAGAGACGCTGAGAATCGCGAAGAGTCAGTGTGAAATTCGTTAATAATAAAAATTCAGTTTATAAAGGATTTATAAAGATTTATAAAGTCACATAGATCTATTCAGAAAGAGAACTCATCGAAAGCTTCGTTGTAGAAAAAATTTCTACAAACATTTTTTTTTTTTTTTTTCCAGATAATTTGTAAAATTTATAAAACAAAAATGTCTGTTGTTCTCGACCTAACGATCTACGGGGAAAAATCTGCAAGTATCTATAGAAATAAGATTTCCGTTCAAGATCTGATTTCTTTACGGAGCTTCCTCGCATTTGTGCCTCATTAATCACCGCATGAAAAAGTCGCTATGTGAGCCAAAATTACAGCTTAATCTTTCTCTCGATAGTGTTTCTTTTCGATTTCTCGTTCGATATACGCCGAGATACGCGCCGTGTCGTTCAAAAGCTACGCTATATTATAAATTTCTCGCCTACCGCGTAGGAGAGACCGCGGTAGATATAGAGAACATGAATAGAATAGATTAATTACGCATTTAAGACCGTTGTTACTTAGGTACTTTCATAGTGGGAGAGTTTCGTCGTTGGATTTAGCACGGATGAAATGCACGTAATCGAAATGCGACACGCACAGTGATCAGTAATTACAAGATTGAACTTATCACAGGAGAAGGGTGACAAAAAAAAATTAATAGAAATATAATTAAATAATTGCTAGAAATCGATCATCGTTATGCATCATCTGATTACGCTGTCTAATTATGTTTAACGTAACATTATTCCGGTTCATTGCTCGTAAGCTCTAAATAATCTCACATCCAATTAACGTTACGTAGAAACGATAATTCCATATTAATTCATACTATTATGAATGTACGACAATCTGGTCAGTATCCATTCGATTTAGGGTGCGAACCACTTGACGCTGCAAACGCTTCGAAGCATTCTTTAAATTGGTCAATTCATAAAATTGTTTGTTTCTAATTGGTCAAATGCTTCGAAGCATTTGTCAGTGTCAAGTAGCTCGCGCCTTTAAATTAATCGTAGTAAATAAAGAAATGGGAGAGGGAAAAAT
This sequence comes from Monomorium pharaonis, assembly GCF_013373865.1. Taxonomy (NCBI): domain Eukaryota; kingdom Metazoa; phylum Arthropoda; class Insecta; order Hymenoptera; family Formicidae; genus Monomorium; species Monomorium pharaonis. Next base: position 2,858,457 of record NC_050471.1, on the reverse strand, counting down.
GTCGGGAGATAAAGTACGAAACGAAAACAAGTTGTGAACACAACAAATTGTTATAATCTCTCGTCGCTATTTACAAAAAAAAAGGGGGAAGAAAAACGGAAGAGTACACATGACCAACCAATTGATTAAAGAATAACGAGAGATGTACAACCGAGAAATACATAAGAATCAAATAAACGCGTTACGAAATGACAAACGATGAAGAATCGACCTGGAGACGTCGGTCGAGACGGTTCGAACGCTGAGTAAAACTAAGAGATTCGGCGCTGCACAATCGTCATTTCGCATTGCCGCGACTAAGCTAAGTGCGGGAAGACGAAATCATTATTTTGTACAGGACGCGACTACTCACGGTACAAAATAGATAACGTATATGTATATGTTGCCGTGTTCCGCTGGCATTCGGGGTCATGCAACGTCGTCGGGTATCACGCTATCGGCCACGCTACCGTGTTACAATCATCGACAGGTTTGCTCTTCTCCCTTCGCGCTCCTCTTTTCTTCTTGCCGCGTTTTCTCCTCCTCTCTCTCTCTCTCTCTCTTTCTCTTTTTTTCTCTCGTTACAATCAAAGCATCACAATCAAACGAGCACCCGACGACGTCACGTTACAATCTCGACGATCGAGAAGCGGATACGGGGTATATCGTTGAACGTAAAGATTCGCGCGGTGCTTAAGAGAGTGCATTGTTTTTTTTCCCCTTTAAAACGGTATGGTTCGCACCCTGCGAATCAAGATGCTATCGATCGCTAAAGGTACACGCACCGGCAGAAATGGTGTCCCGCGACGTTCAGCGCGCGGCGATCACCCACACACGCGAAGCGCCGTACGTGTTACTGGGCGCGCGGAGGAGCCGAGGAGATGGGAGAGGAGCGAAAAAAGTGGGGATCGCGCCGGTGTTGCATCCTTCACCAACGTCGCACGTTGAAGAAGGATAGAGCTAAGATGAGTGAGAAGACGTGATACCGACTCGATGGTGTCCCAATATCCGTTTCACTCGCACTCGATACTAATATCGTCTCTCGCTCGCCAATACCATATTAATTATGTTAAATGTTAGATGAACAAAAAATTAACTTACAATCTATCTTACAAACTACAATTAACTTACAAACTATCAACATTAAATAAATCTAAATGTTAAAATAAAATTTTTATTATCTTTTAAAATTATTATTTACACAATTTTGCACACACTTACTTACAATACAAGAAATTAATCTTATACTCTAAATTTGTAAATGGATAAGAAACTCTTATAGTGAGTCTGAAAATTATCCGTAACGATGGTTATAATTTCACACAAAAATTTGTTACGGGATGAAAAAGAAGCATTATTACGCAATCATAAGTGAATCAATAATTAATTGGGATAAACGTTAATTTTTTTCTTTCTATGTATAACATAATTAATATTTCAATAAAAATTTGTGTTTTTTAAAATTAAATTTTATCACTTTACATAATATAAAGTAATGAATGACATGCTAATAGAATAAATGTCGACGCTTCGTGCACTCGGATAGCCGTCTCTCAAAGAAAAAGGAAAGCACGACGCATCGGTATTGGCGAGCGAGAGACGATATTAGTATCGAGTGCGAGTGAAACGGATATTGGGACACCATCGAGTCGGTATCACGTCTTCTCACTCATCTTAGCTCTATCCTTCTTCAACGTGCGACGTTAGTGAAGGATGCAACACCGGCGCGATCCCCACTTTTTTCGCTTCTCTCCCATCTCCCCGGCTCCTCCGTGCGCCCAGTAACACGTACGGCGCTTCGCGTGTGTGGGTGATCGCCGCGCGCTGAACGTCGCGGGACACCATTTCTGCCGGTGCGTGTACACGTAGACGTGCAGCGTTGTGTAAGGCGAGGTTTCTCGGGGATGGAAAGTTCATCGTCAACTCGGACCAGCAACGCAGGCTCTTATAGAATATCGTCGTTGCATCCATATTTACACATACGTTAAGTTTTACTCTACTTCATTGTACGGCTGAGAGAATTGGCGATAGAGCGTCGCTGCTAAAACTGATAGACGATCCAAAAACACGGTGCCACAACGGCTACGCAGCGGTAGAATTCTAATATATGTCTTCGTAGTCTGTCGGGTATAGCCTGATCAACCGCCAGAATATCATATCTCTTGCGAGAACGTTTGGAAACAGGAGATTGTATATATGTGCATATATATATATTATACGCTTTCTTCGTAGACATACCCGTCAAAAGATTTTTCGCTGTCTTCGACACGAATGGATCGAAGAGGGACGCAATGTCGAGGACAAATAGTACGGTCAGGTACGAAGAATCGTTGTTAAGGAGATTACCTATTACACGAGGTGAGCACGAGGTACTAAGACGCGACGGAGGGACGCGATAAACACGCGGACAAAAGTAGGCGAGAGATGATCTCGGATGAGCCTGCTGGCGGGTGACGATCTAACGCTTTCGAGTTTCTCGACAGCGGCGGACGTTTAGACGCCTCCGACTTAAACCTCGGGACTAAAGCGGCGAGTGCAATATCTTTGAAAGAACGGAACGATACAATAAGCTGAGCCAAAGTCACTACGATTGTTTGTAGGCCGTTTCAAACTACGCACATACCTTATACGTATAATATACACATGCGAACTCTTCGCGGTTACTCTAGAACGACAGACACGTCCGTTACGGGGATCCTCGGCGGTAGCTCGAGGTGTTCTATAAATATCTATTTGGTAAACCTTAAATGTAGCCGACACCTCGAGAGTCGATCGCCTTGGCGTTAAGCACCGATAGAAAGAGATTCTAAAGTTGATAACTATCAAATCGGAGATTCTTCGATAAAAGAGGGAAAGCAATGTCTAAAGAGAGAAGAAAGGACTAAGTAACGCCAGAGCGGTCAAGATCGCAGGTACAAATTGATAATATCGTAACGCACGCATCAATTGACGTTGCGATTAATTAACGATAATCTGTCCGCGAACGTGTTCGTCGTAGCAAGAACTCTTATTTTATTTCCTGTAAGTTCTTATATTAATAACGATTACGCTAGCGCTACCATTTTTTTTTCTCTTTATGGCTATTCTATGATTAACAACATCAACAACAACAACACATATAATATATCAACATGAATATATATACATATATATTATATCTATATCCCGTTAGAGCTGTACTTATTTTATGTACACACACACATGTATATGTAACGTACATACGCGTGTACAAATTGTACGCGTGTATATTACATAAATGTAGGAAGAGAACGATGCTGATCGTGTCCCAGGTATGTGACATTCGTACACATACCAATGCGCGGGAAAGATCTCTCCGACAAAATACACACAGCGGTTGATCTGATCTAGTCGAAGGACATAAATGCATAGGTAGATCACACGTAAAAATGACTGTAATCGAGGAATTTGATGAGACAGCAGCCAAGTAACTATGTAATACAGTTTTATGGGAAAACGAATTAAAAATTTACACAATCAGAAACAAAGCAACAAATAAATGTTACAATATTTATGTTACGAGATAAATATAGTAATATTCAAGATGTGAGGTACAACTGTATAAAAAAACAACTGCTGTGATTTCGATTTCTAATTCCTTAAATAACGAAGCTAAAAGCTCGGATAAATATCATTGGAACATGAGAAAAACTTATATAATTTGAAATACGCATTCCATTTGCTCATTCTTATCGCTTATATCTCAATTATCTCATACGCATTCAATATCGTCAACCTCAATGTGATAATATATAATAACTTGGGTAACGAAAACATATCCAAAAAGAGATTGCACATGTCAATTCTGTAATCAACATGAAAGAAAAGATCAATCACCTTTATATATATTAATATCGCAAACTCACAAACGATAAATTACGCTCGCGAAGTAAAGTAAGCGAAATAAGCTCGTACTAAAATCTGCTTTGTTAGACAGAGAGGCGAAACATCGAAAAACTTACGAGTGTAACAAATAGCATATTTCGGGATAAAAAAATCCCGAAATAAATATCAGCATGAAAAAAATATTAATGTGTAATAATAGAAATCCATTATACGATAGCATTTACATGTTGCACTGTGTATTTAATCGATTTTTCGGTTCAGCATCTCTTGAGATGCCGCAAAGGATGCGTATTTTAACATGGCATCCGTCCAATTTTGCGACGTCCACGCGTATTGATCTTTTCACGTACATTGCAAACTAACAGTCAAAAGAAAAATACGCATTGCGCTAAATATCGTTCGTATTATCCTTATTACAATCACCCGTATTCGGATAAAATCAGTCGCATCCATTACAATACAAGCTACAACCTCATGAACAATTGGTAACTTTGTTTATAAAAAAAAAAAATGCTATTGCGATAATTAACGTCGACTATAAAATGGTAACTTTACATACTTTTCAGAGATAAAATATAAAATATCAGCACCCTCTTTGTTTTTTCTTTCTCCTCGTGGCGAAGACGCCGTAGCAACTGTTCAAAAATGAAGTAAATGCCGTACTTTTTACATCTATCGCAAACGAAATATTATAAAGAGAGGTGCACGCGGGATATGATTTTAAGATTCTTAAGTTTACGGGGTGCACTATCGCTTGCAATAATAAATGCGTATGTCTTACTTGTTGTCTCAGTTTTTCTCTGCTTGTTAGAATTCCCGCGATAATCGCGAGTGATTTTTTAATTTTTTCCTTCTTATGCGGAAAATAATGCACAAACAGAACAGAATTACATAATAGAATAACAAATTGACTATTATTGCACGCGATGGTACAGTTACATAAGATATTTATATAATAATATATAATCTATACAAATTATGTAACACAATTATAAAATTCAATTAAGTTTATAAAAATATTATCATATTTTACTATATTACATTAAAATGTAATTTAGGACAATTAAAAAAGTTAAAATAGAAATCATAAGTTCGAGAAAATTATAAATACGTAATATAAATACGTAAAAAAGCAGAAATTTAAAATATATATTCTGAGATGAATACAATACCCTTTGTGCTTTAAGAAAAGTTCAATGTAAAATACAATATTGAGATATAATTCGTGTCGAGATTCATTTAAGTTTGCAGGTAACTATGACTGTCTTATCTGTGCGCATACACATTTATTCGAAACTATCGTAATCGATCAAATCAAAGTATAGCTCTTTCGATGTACACGCAACGAAACAACGAAAGAATATACTTAAATTTATAATTACAACGCGTAAAAAGTTTAAATTTTGAAAATATTAAATGCCTTGAGATCGCTTGTGCAATATTATTTGTGTAACTGAACTGCAAATACAATATATATATGTATAACAATAATTTTTTACCCAAATATTTAACAACAGATAAACTCTTATCAAAGATTCAAAAATTATAGTTCAGTCTTGAGACTGAAATCGATTTATGCAACGTATAAATAACAAAACTTGCGACGACAAGGTAACCATATGTTTTACTCTTTAGTATAAATATAACATTCTATATTCTCTGTGTAAAACCTCATCCCTTTTTTTTCTCTCTTCGATCGTCGTTACTAGTGCGATTATCGCCAAGCAGAGATTACGATATACCCCGCGTACCTCTGCCTTTATTAAATCAGCACATTAAATAAACGAGTTTACACAATGTAGACTTATAATGAGATAAGTTTTAATTCTACGTTCGTTATTACTACAAAGAATTCTCTCATAGATACCTGTATACACGTATTGTAGCGCATAGTCTAAAATATTGTACAATTAGAAACAACAAGGACAATGTTACATCGTAACATTTTTGATTGTCTTCTTCAAAGAGGTTTGCCCGACCGGAATCACTCAGGATACCGGGACACTTTCGTACTTTATCAGCAGAATAGTATCCCGATATTTTCGCGGCACGAGCATCCTCAGAAAAAAAAAGTTATTTTATACGGAGTACTTTCAGTCAAAAATATATCAGATCACTCGCGCGTTCGTGTAGACTTCTCTCAGCATTTTCCAATGTTTCTCCTCTAGGCCAAAGAGATTTCATCCTCTCAGTATATTTCTTACATTATTCTGACTGGAATCTCCTGAGATCTGATCTTTTAATAATCGAAGATCAATCTAAATGGAGCATCTTGGAACGCGATTAGACTTAATGTATGTCAATTAAATAACGATACCTTATGCATATAACAACAATATTAAATGTTAGCACTTAGGAAGGTTTGTTGTATTATTTCTTTTCCTCTTATTTAGAATTATATATATATATATACCTCTCTTGCGCGTATTTCTCGCGAACGATCTTAATGCTTCGTTAAGATCATGCAAATACGTAATCGACTGTTATATCAGCGACTATCATAGATTTCCGAATCTCTCGGACAGTTTAATACTGCGTGCAATGCGAAATTTATATTTTTATTAAAATTCGCTGACACATTGTCTCTTTCTCTCTTTCGTGTTACTAAGTAGATATTTTATAGTAAAGAGATCAAGACACAGACGTTTTCACGTGAGATACAATCGATTAAAGAAATCGATCAACATGCACGATCACGCTCATCAGTTGAATAATGATCATCGTAGTAAAAGACAGTGTTGAAGTAATAGAAAATTACCTCAATCCACATTATTCGAAATTCTAATTTTTTGAAGTATTAAATGATAAAAGATCAGTATATATATATACATACAATTGTATCATACATAACAGTCAAAACGCTAACTTGTGCCACCTCATGTAGCACCAAGTTGCCTGAAATCACGTGATCTCTCATTACAACACCGTCACAGGGATGTCAACGTCCCTGACGGGATGGCAAGAACGTATTATCGTCGCCGAGCAACTATAGATAAGCGCTACGTACCAACGTTCCGTTAGTCGTTTAAGTCGTTATTGATTCGTTTCCTCGTACAGATGTCGGGAAAAGTTTACAATCCAAGTAACATCTTGTTTTTTTTCCTCCATGTACGTATATCTCGTTGCAGAATTCAGACTGCGTTTGCACCAGTATGCATAACTGAATGCTTTGAACGACGCGTTTAATGGCGCGAAACACGGACATTCGGATCGATGTCGTGTCCTTAATTAACACACAGCTAAACGACTCGTTTCGCAAGTCAATACGTATTCTCGCTAAGCGACTCAGGCAAACTAGCTCCGCCAGACGGTGACAAGGGTAACTCACCACTTTCGTACTTGCTGTAGCGGCTACTATACTCCGCCAGCAAGTTAGCTTTCACCTGTTATATTAAAATATGTAAAAAAATTCATATCACAATTATAAAATATTATTTATGCTATAGAATGCAAACCTTGGCTCGCTCCTCTTCCAGCTTTTGCCGCACTTCTTCATGCTGTCTTTCTAACTCCGCTCTCTTCTTATCGTAAATTTTCGTTAAGCGTGTACATTCGTTCACGCCTTTCTCCACGGTCGATTTTGCGACTTCTCGTTTTATACGTTCAAGTTCAGCTTTGTCTTTGTGTACCTTAGCCAATTGTTTAACCTAAAGCAATAAAATATATCCAATAATCGATTTCGTTACTTCATATATTTTGTTGTATAAAAAAATATTATGAGATTAAAGATAAATACCTCGCCTTGTCTCGTGGCCTGCAATTTGCGTTTAATGTCCGCGGTTTCTCTGTCAAAAAGTACCTGGAGCGTTTTCAGTTGATTAGCCTGCGATGCTCTCATCACTTTTTCGACAGTCGCAAAGAGGTTCTCATAATACTTTTCCTGAAGTTCACGCTCCTGTTGAACATGTGCCTTGCATACAGCTAAAAATCTTTCGCTTTGACTTCTGGGCAAGCCTCTGGTTCCTTCGTTCCCTTCGCGATTCTCCGTGTTCTCCGGACATTCGGAAGTCTCAGTCAAGGCCAAGGTACTTAAACCCACTTCACTCGAAAAACTGCTTAAAAATGATGCGACTCAATATTGTAGCAATTTTCGTCATTTCGTTCATTTATACTTACATATTTTTACTCGACAGTCGCTTTACCAGCTTGTTGCTCATGCAAAATTTCGATCGATGTTTCTCGCCATCGAGAGAAGCTTTTTGCGATTGCAGCCGCATTTTCTCCTTCTCATGCTTTTTCCTCAGAGATTCAAGTTTCTTCTCAAGTTCCAACTTTTTCTCCTTGACCAGTTTGTTTTCCATAAGTTTTTCCAAACTTTCGGCTACTATTTCACTTACTGTAAGGAAGGAAAAAAATACCAAAATATACAAAGTGTGAAAAAACACGTTATAATAAAAATAATTTTAAAAATAAACACTCACAATTGCTAGCATTGACTGGGCTTTTATTTATAGATGCGTCGACCGTTTGAACTGAGGAGCATGGAGTGTCGTCGTCGATATCCACCGTGTCCGAACTACCTAAGCCAGCGATAGATGGTCTACCATGTAAGCTACTGGAAGTTGGTAAAAGGCTTGGCAATTCACCTATGGACTGTAATCGTTTAGCTTTTACAACTTCCTCCTGCAAAAATAACACATTGTTACTGACATATTACATGATAGTGCAATCATATAGAAAACTTACAGCTGGTTTAGCGACCGTACTAGAAATATCACCAACTTTACTTTTATCCTACAAAATGTTAGTAATGTTAGTGAAAATTTGGGAAACTTAAACTGTTAAGAAAAGATTAGTAAATTGCTTAATATTTAAAATCACGTACTTCAATTTCTTCCGATTCTTCCAAGCAATCTGTAAGGACCAATAATTGGTTCGCCCTCTTTTCTATTTCATTCTGATATTTAATAGGATTCGCTAAAGCTTCGGCAAGCTCGCTTAAACCGTCGGGAACGTAATCTTTTACGACAACGTGTAAAAACAGACTCGCTAATGGCAGCGGTTGTCCACACTCTGTTCTTAATGCTACATGTCTGTATCCCGGGCATAATCCGACTACGGGAAGTACCCTGTGACCGATTAAACGTCCAGACTCTTCATACGCAGCTATTCTTATTGAAGCAAGTTCTGGCAAAACTACCTGAAGAATGCATAAATAACACATTATATAAAAATATTTTATAGCAAAATTAAACATTTTTTTAGAAAAGAAATTTATGTAAATATTATCGTTCTACCTTCTTGAATATAAACGGCTCTTCATCATATATGGGATTAATACCGTTATTTGGTACGATTTTCGTGCGAAATTTCTTTCTTACGGTGTCCGCCGGTAAACCGTACATATCGACTTCCACATAAGTTCCTACTCTTTTGTCAGTTAAAAATTGTGCCGATATCACGTGGATGTGAACTGTGCCTGCTATAATACCGTCAACGGTGGATTCAGCAAAGGGATCTAATCGGCGATCTTTTCTTCTCATAAATTCCGGCTTTAATAGATAACCGCAACGCTGATTATATTCAAATATCCCACAATTTAATTGCATCGCCAGATCTGTTATAGATAAAATCAAGTTTAATTACATCAACAATAAATTATAGATAAGATAATGTATCGGATAAAATCTTATTTACCAAGCGTTTGATAATTTAACGCAACCAGTTGACATCCCGCGTTCCAAAATACTTGCGGCATAAAATTACTGGAATCGAATCTTGTTCCCGCTGGATAAACCCGAGACAGTTGATGTTTGTTGTAATTCACAAACTCTAGTGGCTTCTCTTTCAAGAGAGTCGTAGCTTGCTTCTCATCAAAGGATGACATTTCATACATGCGATTCTTTTCTATGAAATACAAGCAATATAGAAATTTATTGACCTCATGGATTAATATTCTTCAGTAAAACTTTACGCACTTTCAGCATATTCGAAACTGATGAAGTGTACGGGTTGCACATAATTAACTAAAGCTGAAATTTCCGCTCCCGCTTCCGTTTCTTTAGCGGATTTATCTGACACGGCTTTGTCACCTATTCTCAATTCTACATTAGACTCATCTTCCTCTGTACTCGTTTCATCTTCTTCGTCTTAAAAAAATCATTTCGTCAAATACACACGCCTCTTCCATCAATATATTTATAGCTTCAATTTCCTATCACTAACCTTCATCATCCTGGCCACTGTCTTTACTGCCTTGTCTTTGTTGCAGCATTGGAGGATGGGAAATATCACCATTTCCAATTTGCTGTTCATTTTCAAGCAGCGCAATGTCATCACCCATTTCGTTCTGAGGTATAATATCCGGTGGAGGACCGTTTTCTCCTGAAGTAGATAGATTCGTCGTTCCATTAGTTTCACCCTCTAAGGTACCTTCAGCAAGGTCTAAAGCTTGCTGTTGCTTTCTCAGATGTTTTTTATGATGATGATGATGCTTCTTCTTATTTTTTATAATTATTTTGCGCCTTAACAATGACGGCGGTGGAAGCTCTTGACCCGGCTCTAACTAAAAACAAAAAATAATTACAATCATTTTTGCACGTAATTAATAGTTTCCCCATTAAGTGTGTACGTAAATCTAAAAATACCTTATGCGATTCGAGTGGTGCTTCAAGCAACATCTCCCCGAAAAAGTCTCTGCAGTACTGAGCGATTTTGGCTTGCTGCTTTGTATTGCAATGATTTTCAAAACTGAGAATGACCGGATAGTCTGACGTTTTAAAAGCGGTCGCGGCAATTGCCTCTAGGACATCTCGAGCACATATTTCAGGTACGAACGTATATCTAAAAAAAGATATATATTTTTCATTACAGACCAATATTATGTACCTTTGTATGTAAATACAAAATATTCGTACCCGTGAACAATAACGGGTTCTTCAAATTTCCCATTCCAAAAATCTAATTCGACGCATCGGCAACCGGCTAAAAGACACTGACGATAAATTTCTACAGAACTCTTTCCAGTAAGTTGATGCCCTGAATAGAGAAAACGTTTTGTAAGTATTTAGATTAAATAAGATATATATATATATATATATATATATATATATATATATAGCGTGTTAAAAATAACTACAATAACATTCGTATACCTGTTAAATATGTATTGTGACTAGAGTTTATAAAATAATGCGGAAGCGGTTGATCCATATCGTCGGACAATTCAAACTTGGAGACAGCAACAATCGGATTGTCCTCACTCATAAGATATCTTAAAAATCCATCGAAACTGAGTTGTCCTTTATTTGCATTACACTTGTTGGGTTCGTACTGGTTTATAATATCTTTTGCCCTTGCTTCATTCGCATATGGATATAATATCTCATTAAGACGCGGATCTCTCTGTGACTGGTTCAAGAATTCAACAAATTGCGAAGCGGACATTAATTTGCGTTTGGTATTGCCAATAATTCCTTCAAACACTTTTTCCACATCTGTTCTCTGAGTGAGAGACTTGTAAAAGTTGAAAAAATCCTCAAATTGAAATTTTGTCAACGGCACGGCATCATTCTAAGAAACAATATTGTCATAATAAGTAAATGTGTGTACAGAGTATTTTGCAGGAAGACATTTCAAGACTAATATTTATGGTCTAGCGCGAAACTCACTTTGCCAGATGGAAAGCCAGAAATATCAAGCGCTTTCTCAACACGCTTGCGATCTTCTTTGTTCTGTGTAAACATTTTTATTATACTGCAAAAAAAGTCACAAATATATATCTTATCTTAGAAAACAATTTTATCGACAACGTTAGAGAATTGCATGACATGGTACTCACTTTTTTACCGGTACCTTTTCATTTTTATCAGCAGTAAGTGCAAGCTTAGTATGTGCTTTCAATAAGAACATAGTTGTGCTAGTGTTTAATTGAATTAAATTGTACGCCAGTTGAAAAAGTTGTTCTGCCCAATGCTGTGCTATTTCTGCACGTGTTGTGCAAAAATTAATAAAACTCATATTGACAAAGTCAGAGCCGTAACAAATTGTTACAGTTTTGTCTTCTAAGGAGTCTTGAGGGCCCATTGTTACAAGAGATTTCAGCTTTGGATCCTACAGAGTAGAATTTTTAATTCACAATAAATACTTGTTATTTCTTCTAAAACAAAGCTCGAGATATATAAAATTAATGAAATTCCTAATAATGCCCCTAACGTGCCACGGCGGATAGCAAAAGCAAAAAGTTTCATACAATGGGTTAAATGCACACAATACTCTATGCAGAAGTATGTCAGTTCATTCAAAGTTCTGTTGTATTGATTTATGGGAAAACTGATCCAGAGAGTTAGGTGTGTTATTTCAATGAATACGGAACTGCCTTTATCTACCATTGGTGCAAGTGGTAGTAGGTGTGATAAAAAAAGCAAACTATGTATGGGATGTAAAAGTAGGTAATGGTCTATTTATAAATTAGTCAATAATTATTATGTGATGTTGCTCTGTGCGTCATTGATATAATTATGGAAAAATTCAGAATTATCTTTGATTATTCATCTTTTGGCATTTGTAATACAATATCTACTATATTATCACTAGTAAAGTCATAACTTACAGGTAAGTTAATATATAAAATATTTGTCATTTATAATGCAAAAAAAAAATTAAATTAATACCTTTGGTATTTTTGCATGTTTTCCTGTGCGAGTGTCTCTTATAACTGCTATGTCCAGCATATCCATCTCATTATTTTGATCCACCCAGTGTAAGTAAAAACCATATTTATCCACTTTCAAAGTCACCGGCGTTGCCACACCAGAATCCTACGATTACATAGCATTTGGTATCATAAAAGACTTATATTTGTCGCATGACTGTTTACTGTAATTGTCGTGTAATATGCTTTCTGACGGTATGTACACAGCGTGTCTTGTCTAGGTTGATATCACAGAAAACGAATGTGACACCTACGTGCTATTATTACGCGTAATTCCATTTCCTTCTTTTTTTTTAACTTTGCTAAACTATGAGGAAACACTTTTATGCCTAAAGTGACCTTTTACATTTATACTTTTATTAACGCTCCGACATTAAAACTGTCGACTACTAAGCCGTAAACATTAAAAATATCACACAAACCTCATCCCACTTAATAAATTTCTCCCCGCCTTGCAACTGCTGGGAAACTTCCACGGGCTTTGTGTGCATGGTGACGCATGTACCCTTATTGCTCGCCATCCTGACTTCTTGTTACGCACACTTGTCAGCACCGAATCTTCCTTTTATGAGTGTAGAGGTGAAGCGACGAACGACCTGGAGAACGGCGGTAGTGAACACGCGGACGTTGACCACGAGGGTGACGGCGACGATGGCAACGACGACAGTGGCGGTGGCGGCAGCGGCGGCGACGACGACGACGGCGACGACGACGATGACAGCAGCGACGAGCCCAACTCCAGCGGTGGTGGCGGTGGCGACAATAACAGCAACCACGACGACGGCTCCGACGGCGACGACGACTCCGACGGCGACGGCTCCGACGGCGACGACATCGACGACATAAGCCTCATCGAGATTTCAAGCATTAGGAGGAGCACCTGGATCACCGTGTCCTGGTCGCCGCTGTCGATAACAAGGCGAGGACGACTGTCGCCGCCGTCGTCGTCACGCTGGGCACACCTCGCGCGTATAAATACACACGTATCTATGTAAGGACGTGCGTGCGTGCTCGACACGTCCCCGAGGAGTCTGCGAGGGTCCTTCCTCCGACCTCGGACGTCGAACCCCGCGTCGCTCGCGAGCCGAGTCACGAGTTCAGCCGGGTCGCGACTGGACGAAGGCCGCCCGGGGAGACATATTTCACCGACGAGGAGGAATCCGCGTGACGATTGTCCGGAGCACGAATCGGATGTCCTTAACCGAGAGAGAGAGAAAGAGAGAGAGAGCGAGACCGCGCGCGCGCGCGCACAGCAGGACTCGTCGTGCGCGAGAGAGCAAAGAGCGAGAGAGATAGGACGTCGACGTCGACGTCGACGACGACGACGATGACGACGACGACGACGGGAAAAGTGACTGGTCTCTCCGCGCGTGTGGTTGGATGCCGCGAGCACTGTCACGCTCTCAGCCACTCGCTCGCTCGTCGCTGGTCCGGCACAGCCGCTCGCTCCGAAGCTGCGGCGGCGGCGGCGGCGGCGGAGGCAGCAGCAGCCGCATCGTCATCCTCTCTTTCCGCGCCGAGTGTCGCGCCGCACGCCGAGGACAAGCACCGACAGCACCTCGCGCCGTCCGCGCGCCGTCAACACCAGGAGGCGCTCTACCAGGGCCGCCGAGCATGCCGCGCGCCTGCCGCTCGCGGCTTCGAATTCGCTTCCATGCTTGCGGTCATGATCCGCCATCCGCAAATCTTGTTGTCGAACCTTCCGGTCCATCATCATTTCTTGTGGCTTATTTGAGCTAATTACGTCCAGCTCTAACAATGTAGATTAATTTAAATCTCGAATTAACTTTTTATTTTTTTTCTCTCTTAAAAAAAATTCATATAGAGATATAGAGAAAGATAAAAATTAAATTTAAATTTAAATTAATCCATACTGATGGAAACTAATGTAATTATGCTCGTATATAATGAAATCTATTTCCAATGTAAATTAACATTAATCTCGTTTTAATTCATTAAACAGTTCAATGAACATCAGAGGATCGATATGATTAGTTCAACCGACAGAATTGCTCGCAACAAAATTTCTAGCTAATCGCATGACAGCTAGCTCTCTTTCAAACAGAAAAAGTTAATTCCATACATGTCAATAAAGTATCTATATAGATAAAAGTTTAATTAGAATTATTCTGAACCTTCTGGAAACCAACTGGGTCAAATCAATTCTTAATAAATTTCTTAATTTAGTATGCGCGAATAGTAAGACTTTTTTCTAAAAAAAATTCTTTAAAGCTAAATAACATCCGATTTTCTACTCTCCTTTCAATTTAAATTACGGAAAGTCTCCTAAATTTAAAAAGGGGGAAGGTCTTTTCTTTCATTTTTATCCTCCGAAATTTCCGATCTTTTCACTGCGGAAGAGGTGCGGTTCTAATTGCGACGTCGCTTATTTCTCGTTTCTCTGCCACTATTTTCACGTTAAAAGCGAGTATACGTAGAAAGAGGACACGGAAGACTACGTACGCGAGAAAGGCGGAGAAAGAGATTGATCAACGAGCGTTAACGAGGGCGCAAACAGCGGGAGTTAATGGCACCCAGGGAAGGATTGCGCGACCCTCTTCGATTATTATCCCCTCGTCGGATACATACACGCGGGGATCGATTTGCGGTTCTCTCCGTTCCGCAAATTCCGCCGGGATATCCCGGAGACGCGCGTGGCTCATCGTAGTGCATCGATTTTGCATTAGTTCCGAGCAATTTGCGCGACGACGCAGCGACGCAACGACGAGAAATTAAATGGGTAGCCAGGACAGGTCGCTCGGATGACCGATTCTCTTCGATGATCGAGGGTGGGCCCCGGGATTTTTCGGGGAATACGAGATGGAAAAAAAAGTCCATTGCGCGCGCGACGCACGTACAAACACGCGCGCGCACGTCTACAACATGTAGATTACACTTTGAATTTTATCTAAAAATAAGCGCGCGCCCTTCCATGATAAAGGGGGAATGGACTAATCACCTCTACCGCGCCCATTAAATCGATCCAATCTCATCCGACTGCTATTAAACTTGAGTCAACTTGACACGGCAAACACGCGAAATAAAATTGGCGATGACGACGACGTAAGGTCGTAGCCTATGTTCCCGCTTCTCGCGTCTCTGATAGCGCCTTGCGACTCTGGGTTCATTTAGATAGTACAGTCTGTAAAAAGGGTGATGTAATGCGTTCGAGCAATCGTACAGGTCGCAGTTTATCTATAAAAAAAAAAATCAACGCAAATCGTCGCGTTTGAAGAACAAAGTAAAAAAAAAAGAGAAATTTCAACACGCACGATATATCCTTCGAATAAGGAAAATTTTCTCATTCGTGAAAAGCATCCCCGCGCTTTACAATTGATATTGAATAAAATGTAATATTAAAATGTAATATTAAAATATTATGATTGTATTGTTGCCCTTAAATTATACCTGTTATGATACAGACTTTCACATCTCTTACACATCTTTAAGACTAGAAAGATCTTTTACATTCGCTCGTGTCGCGTGAACGCACAAATGGACACGATTTGGTATCGATCCGATTTGGTATACGGTTCCCGTTTATTTCGTTTAGACCTTAGCGTGAGTAATTCGAGGCCTTTAAATTAGAGGAATTATCAAAAGTGTTAAGTGAACGAGAGTGAAAAAAAATATTTGCACAAAATTATGCCGTCTCGAAATAAAGGGGAATCGTAAGTGACAACAGCTATTCGAGAATAGCACGCATGTCCACTTAAATTCTTAAGCAGTGGACACAAAAAAACAAAGAAGTTCATTTCATAAACAATACTTCAAAGAACGTGATGTATAAATATAGAATTAAAATATTCTTATATATCATTAGAATATAAAATAACATAAACATGATATATGTACATATATATTTATATAAAAGGGGTTTCTTTGCCTTAATTTTTCTATATTTATATGGTGTCTATTATGTCATCAGTTCTGTTGACAGGATCTCCCTTGAGCAACGCCACAATCATGCTGAAGAATTAAAAAAATGTATCAGTTTCTTCTCTCTTACACATAAAAATAACTACATATTTGCATGATACCTACCAATAGAGATAAACGAAAAAGATCACAAGGCAATATCCAAGATGAATCATGCAATCACGCATATATCTCTTCAGCTGGCCACGATTGTGAATCTCCGTGGGATCGTAAACCCCCATATTGCCGCTGGGAACGTTAAGGTATTCGTAAAACAACCAAATCATCATTGGTAGATTTACCAACATTAATATCAACTGTCCATGTATCAACAAAAGAAATACTAGAAACGTGTGTGCTATTAACTTCGGCAACACTCCCTGTAACAAAAGTTAATGACATATTTAATATTATATTGGTGTAGCAGAAGATACACCATATATCATACCTTATTTAACTTAGAACAACATTCTTGCGCATTCAAATAATCACACTCGAGATCCGATAGTGTTATAATCTTTACAGCTTGGTCAAGGAAAATAATGATCCATTGTCCATTTCTATCAATGCAGCTTAACTTCAATCTCAATTTAATTTATATCTTTTTTTTCTAGCTCTAAAAATAGAATAAACTATTTTGGTAGTAGAAAAAACAATTTACTGTCAATGTACCATTAATGTCAATTAAATTTTGGAGAATTTTAAAATTCCAATTCCAAGAATTCTAGTACTAAGAATTAGAAAGAGTAAGTCAAAATTAAAATTTGTCTACTCTACTAAAAACGATAATTAGCGTTATCTAGAGTTTCTATTCGATGGCAAAAAGTTTGAAAATGGCGCCACTGCAGAATCGCCAATTCCGGAATAACCTAACCTCCGTTCCGAGGAAAATCCCTCGATAGCGTGTCGAGGCGACAGTTTCACAAGCAGTACGACGGAGCGTCGAAAGAGGGATTGACCGCGTCACGAGAAAAGGATACATAATAAACCAAAAGAAACAGCACGCAGCCTGTGTCAAGCAGCGCGATTGCGAACAGAAGCGGATCCGAGATCAGGCCCATGATGCTGCTTCTGCTTCCGCGCGAGAAGGCGGCCGATCACATGAGACTCGCGGCTGCAGTGGCTGCCACGAAGCAGTTTCTCCAATTCTTCCTCGTAGTTTTCGTCGCGCGAGTATCCGCTTGCCGGTTCTCGGATTTCGGATTCTCGCCGTAAACTTCCGGAAGTTCCGGAATATATCGCCGACAAGGCGACAACGCCGACTATTGAAACGCACAACACTTCACGATGTTGCCAACTGCACTCGTTAGCTAAACGCTCGATCCCCTGCGATTCCCCATGGATGTTTATCATTTACGATCAAAATCCAATTAATAATTAATTACCGGTTGAATTAATCACTAAGTTAATTGAAATTTATTTTAATGATTAGAATTTGGAAAATGGCTACAGTTTGTATGGAATAATTATTTTTTATATGTTGATCACGAAATCATTGGATCATGTTTATGAATTTCCAATAGTTTCCGAGGAAATTTTTTTATTGTCTTTCATTTAAGAATTCAGAAAATGTGCCTAACATATATACATACATACGATATCCAAAATGGAATAACTAATTTGATTTATTAATTCATTAATTTCAAACTGATATATTTTACTCGTTACGTATGAGATATCCAATATCGAGATTGCGTTCCGATATTTACTGTCAGTACTGAAAATCTACAGTATATGTGACGTAAACTATATATAGTTTACGTCACATATACTGTAGATTTTCAGTACTGACAGTAAATATCGGAACGCAGTCCCAATAGAATGAATTTAGATGAATTTTGTGGATGGAGATTGGCCGAATTTTAGATTGCCACACATGGCGCAAGAAAATGTAGGAACATTTGCTTCGACGCGATTGGTCACTCTGCAATGCATCCGTTGTTCGAAAAATCAAACGAATTCAGTGTCGTAATCAATCGGAACTCCGTATGTATACAGTGGACGGAGGACGGAGGGTCCTCTGTAATATTTGGTTTTATAATTCTGTCTTTTAAAATCTGATAAAACAAAGTGATACTCGACAACCATGGAGCTGTGGGAAAAAGTTATCTTGGAATGGGTGAGCAATCTTTTTTTTTTTATGTGTAAACACTTGACGAAAATTATCGCATTATGGAAAAGTTGCTTGAAGATTAATGACAAAGAATGCAAGTAAAAAGATGTAGAAAATGCATTTGTAAAGACGGAACGAATTTGATGTACGATTGTGATTTTTTTTATTAAGTAACGAACGTATCAATTTTTTATAATTCTAGTGTTTTAATATAGCAACAATAATTGTACAGTTTTCTGAAGCTATATGTAATTAGATCTGATATATCTAGTTCAAAGAAAGAAATCTCACAGATATTTAAATTTACAGATCAATTGCTTGAAAGTACAGGAAGAAACAGTAAAAAGTATAACTGAACTACAAGATGGAATATTTTATATCAATTTCCTCAAATTAATGTAAGTATATTCTCAAATTGTATAAAATTATGTTTAAATCAATTATTAATCTTATAGAAAATGGAAGCAGCTGAAAAACTTTAATCAGGAAGATATCACAAAATTTATAGAAGGTGAGTATACAGATTTATATTTTTTGTACTATTTAATTTTCTAAATGTATTATTTTTAAGATTGATGACATATAGAAAAAATGTAAACAGTAAAGAAATCGATAAATTACATTGAGCAGTAAAGCTGCAATATAAGCAGTAGCATATAAAATGTTAATTTCCTTATTGTTTACATTTTTCTATAGGTAATTAGCCTAAATTCTTATACACTTAAAAAAAAGATTACTGAACTGTGAATCAGTGACAATTGAATAGTAACTAATTAAAAAGTTAATAAAATTAAAATTTAGATAAATTATTATTAAATTAACTTTGTTAATTTTAAATGATCTAATTTTTAACTCGTATTTAAACCACAAACTTATTAACTTTTTTTAAGTTAAAAATTTATGTAAAAGAAAATGATAAAAAAATATTTTTATACACAGTTTATTTTGATAATTTATAATTGCTTTCAGCTTTAAATCCAACTTTTAAAAAACTATGATTATTAAATGTAATATAAAAACGTGCTTTCTAAAATTTATTTTGAATTTAATTTAATCTTAATGTAATTCTAAACTAAATTTTTTGTTTATGTACTTTTAACATAATTTAACTTTATAAGTCATATGAGTTTGAACTTATTAAAAAAAATATTAATATACCTCCAATCCTGTGACAGCATAAAGTAGAAATATAACTTAATTTTTTTTTAATTTTAAATTGTATATGACTAAGATAATTAATATATATTTTTATTATCTGTTTACAGAGGAATATCCTACTTTTAAAGTCAATAAGGAAGACAATGCAGAACATATATATATAGCGTCTTTGTTATTGCTGCATTTGTGTCGAGTACCGTTTGAAATACATAATTCTCTGCAATACAACATGTGCGATAACTTGAAAAACGAAATACAAATGAGAGTTAAAGCCTTCCTCGAGAACGTTCTGCCTATTGGCAAGGAAATTACCAAGGAAACTATGAAAGAAGTTATTATGGAAGTAGAGGATACATCAACAACTATAGATAATTATAGAACGCCACCCTCTGAAAACTTTTTCAATTCGCCTTTAACACGATCTGGACGTAGCCAAAGAATTATGATCGAACGAGTTCGAGAGCTAAGAGATTTGAAAAGTAGTTTGGCAATAGAACGATACACTAATGCAGATTTACGAGATGATATATCAAGACAATATGATAAAATAAAGAAGTTAGAGAAGAAGCTTGAAGAAAAATCGGCAAAGATAAAGGAATTGCAAGCGGAACGATTTAAACCAATCACTCCTCAGCCAAGCCGTATAAAAGAAAATTCACAAGAAGATTACTATAAGAGGTATATTAATGACTTGGAAAATCAATTAACTAGACAGCAAGATGAAATTAACAGACTAGAAGCAGAGAAAGATGATGTATCAAAGGAGTTAAGTTGTGTGCGTAGGACAGCTAAACATTATAAGGAAAACTTTACAAATTCTGAACGTTCCTTAGAATCATTATCAAATACAATTGAATTAAAGGATAGAGAATTAATAGAACTCAGAATGTACAATGAAGAATTACGCGCACATATTAAAGAACTAAATAAAAGTGCTAGTCCAGAACAAAGTTTCGAAATTGAAGATGCCTTATTTTCTGCTGCTAAGTCGTTTAATACTAGTGAAGTTTTGAGTTCTGTGATTGATATCCAACTCCAAGAAGCCAAAGAAGAATCCGCTATATTGCATGCTCAAGTTGATTCTTTAAAAGGAAGATTTGATATTCTTACAAAAGATTACAGGGCTGCAATGGATTCTAACAGAAATTTGCAGGAAAAAGTAAAGATACTAGATGGGGTGCAGGCGGAATTAAATCATCTTCGGGACGAATTGAATGAATCAAATACAACTGTTGCGAGTTTACAGGCAGAGAAAATCTCTCTTGTTACTCAAATTGAAGATTTCAAAAGTTCACTTTTATTTAAGGAGCAAAAATTATCTGAAACAGAAGAGTCAAATACTAAACTTAATACGGAACTGAATAACTTAAATCTAGACGTGAAAAATTTGAACGAATTGCTTGAAAATGAAAGAACAAGTTCTTTGAATTTAAATGCTATTCTAGAACAAACAAAATTGCAAATGACAGAACATATTGCAAATTTGAACGAATTGCTTGAAAATGAAAAAACAAATTCTTTGAATTTATATGCTAATCTAGAGCAAACAAAATCGCAAGTGACAGAACATATTGCATGCATACATAAACTTATTGAAGAAAAAGATTCATACAAATGTACTATTGAAGAATGTAGTAAAAGTTTAAAAAATATTTTACATTGTGACAATCCGTTTATACACGTTAATACTGATTTAAATAACTTGACTCTTAATGACCTTACAGAATATATTGAAATAATGTTACACAATTGCAATGCAATGCGCATTTCGTATGAAAATGATATCGGAAAATTAAGAACTACAATAGATGAAATAAATACAAACCTATGTAAACAACAATTAACTATTACATCTCTAGAAGAACAGAATAGGCAGAATCTTATGAAGTTAACTAACATCGAGGAAGAGAAAAAGCAAAAGGATTTATTATTGAATGAACAGAAGGAAATTATCCATACACATTCACAAGAAATCAAAATTCTAAAAGAAGTTAGAAATGAGAAACTCATTTTAGAACAAAATGTACATGAACTGACAAATAAGTTGACAACTCAAGAATTTTTATTGAAGTGTATTATAACACAGTTAGAGAACTTACGAAACATAGATAAAGATCTCAAACTAATGAAAGAAGAAACTCATCAAAACTTTAATGAATATAAAAACAATGTTGAACTAACGTTTGAAAAGTTGCAACAAGGATATTGTGTAATGCATCACAAATATTATGAAGTACAACAAGAAAAAGAGAAATTAGAGTATAATTTTAATTCTAAAAAGGAAGAATTGTCAAAAATTCAAGTGATAAATACTACATTGCAGCAAAATTTATTAGAAAGCAAAGAAAAGATAAGCACTTTGGAAGAGAAGAAAAGAATTCTTTTTGATGAATTAAATGATTTAAAACGCAATGTACAAGAATTAAAAGATATAAATCAAACGTTAGAAGAACAATATGCAGCAATGAAAATTGAAAAAGATTATAAGCTGGAAAGTCTCAAGTCAGATAATGCTAAAATATTACTAGAGTTAAAAGATAGCACTGATAAGCTCAATTTATTACATCGAGAAATGAGTGATACAATGACGCAGATAGAATTAAAAGAAACACAAGTTAACGATTTACTTTTGAATGTTTCAACCTTAAAAACAGAGAAGAATGATTTAATGCGTTCTCACGAGGAACTACTTGAAACCAAAGAGAAAGAATTAGTAATGAAAGAAAAGGCATTATTGACATTACAGACTAAAATAGAAAAGCTGGCGAGTGAAGCAAACATCACCGAGAAGAAGATGAAAGAAATAATTATCAATCTTCAAGAAGTAAGATCTAGTCAAGATGCTGTCTTGGCAACTCAAGAAACAGCTCTGAAAGAGAAGTGTCTGTACATAGAGGAACTTCAAGAACAGTTTGATAATTCCAAAGAGATCCTGAATAAAGAACTTGAATCTGCAAAATCATCATTGCATGAAAATCAAGCAAAATTCTTCGATCTAGAAAATCAGCTTAATAATCAAAACAAAACTATAGCAGAATTGCAAGACATGCTCAAAACAGTGAATGCAGAGCTTGAAGCAAGTAAAGAATATTGCAAACATATGGATGCAAACCAAGCAGAAATTGTGAAGTTGTGTCAAGAGTTGGAGAATCCGACAAAAAATTTGAATTCTACGATAACAGATATGTGTTCAGATTTTAATTTGCATGATGTAACACAAAACGAGTGTATAAATATAGAGGATAAATACAAGTGCATTAATACCTACAATAATGCAAATATTTTGAATATTATTAAGATGACTCTTGATGAATTGCACAAATCTCAGAAAATTATTTCACATTTATCTTGTACAAATGCTGAATTGAACAAGATTTTGGTAAAACAAGAAGAAGAACTTATAGAAAACAGTGTAAAAAATCGTGAAGAAGTCTGTAGTCTTAAGAATAAAATACGAGAATTGGAAATAATAGCACAAAAACGGAATAATTATCTGAAAAGTCTTATAAAAAATAAAGAATCTTTAAAGGCTTCTTTACAGAAAGTTTTCGTGACACAGAATGATTTAGATGTTATTTTAACATCGTCCAAACAAAAGTGGAATGAAATACTGACGAAATTTCAAGATATTTTTCATACTGACTTTGTTTGCGATGAATTTAAACAATTGCAAATTAAAAAGGCAAACCTCGAAAATACATTCTTGAAGTGTCAAGTTGATTATTCAGAGAACATCAAATCTATATCTGATATTTTATGGGAAAAGTTCTTGTGGACAGAACAAAAATTACACGATACTTATTTATGTTCAGCGCATGAAAAAGAGTGTTTAGATATATTAACAAGTATAGAAGAAGATCAATTTTGTAATGAAAAAGCAAGAATTGATATCAAACTAGAAAAATTTAAGGCATTACAAACTGATTTAATGAAGTCTGATGAAGAAGTAGAATCTTTCACTACTTTAGCCACTTTTTGCGATAATAATTTAAAATCTGGTGAAATCAAGAGTCAAGTAGAGATAGAAAAGAAACTACAAAGTCAAATTAATCAGCTGACAAAGGAAAAGAAAGATCTTAAAACTAAAATGGACACTATGCGCTTGAGGAATGTGAAATTAGAGAAAAACATTGATGATCTTCGAACAGAAATCAAGAAATTAAAATCGTCAACAGAAGCTAACTTAATCTCTGAGGAATCTGAAGTGCAATCTTTAAAAGAAGAGTTAGAGCATTTGAAAAACCAGAATCAACAGCTACATAAAGAGCAAGATGAGTTAAACAAGATGGCAAAGCAAAAATTTGAAAGCCAGTTAAAAGAGATTCATGTTACATATGAACAAAAACTAGAAGATATGAAACAACAAGTGGTAAGTAAAAAAGTATATTTAAAAAAATTTTAAGATCTGTGTTTCTTATAAACAAAAACATTAATTTAAATTTATAGAAAACAGCCTATAATGAGCAAATAACGAAGCTAAACAAGGATCAAGAAAAGATTGTGCAAGATAAATTGCAGAATCAAATGGAAATAATGTGCCAGAGACAGAGAGAAGAACTTGACAAATACAAAGCACACATTGGTGGATTAAGTGCGCAACTTTGGAGTGTTGGAGAAAAACTTCTAAGCGAGCAACAACAGAAGCAAGACGCATTACAGTGTTTAAAAGAACTACAAATTAAAATAAAAGAATTACAAGCGGATGAACCATTAGCCACAATTTCGCGTAAGACTTGCAGGCAAGCATAACTGTATCTTTTTTACAAATAGGGAATATATTATAAAAAATACATGGTTAATTTAATGATTAATTAATTTATTATAGAATGGAGGAGCAAGAAATATTACCTGAAAACACACAACAAATACATAAAACACATAAAGTAACAACACTTATAACTGAAGAAACACTCGAAAGGAGGCACAGTATTAGAAGCATGCAAGCAATGGGTGATGTATTCAAAACGGAGGATGAGGAAGAAATTTTTGACAACGTTTATTTAGGTATATTTTACGTATTACAGATGCTATGCTTACACATAAAAATATAAATTTTTTTTCTTTCATAGAGACATTTTTTTTTATTCCAGCTGATATGAAAAGAGGTAATTTCGGGACTGTCACAGATGTCAACCGTTTGTCCGTTTTACGAATGAGAAATTCTCTTTGTAAGCCTCATCTAAAATCATCTTATCCGACAGAAATACAATTCTTGCCTCCAACGTTAACTGAGGAAGAGATTAAAGTAAGTTTCTTAATATATATTTTCAGTTCTTGTAGCCTTTAGTCAGAAGTGTATGGTGATTCTTCTGTGTACTTCTATAGTATGCACTTTTTATAACTTGTATATGGGATCTATACAGTTTAACTTCCTGATATATAAACCAGTATTCAAATAGTCGACTTTTATTTAAAATATTTTTGGCTTGATTGCTCTAATTTCTTGGTAAATTTGCCTATCAGATAAAAATGTGTCTATCTTTATCTTTCTTTATAAATAAAGACAGAGATAATAGGTATCTCAGGTAAAGCTTCTCCATAAATTGAAACAATGAACCCTTAGAAAGATATTTTAAATAAATGTATATTTTATTTCGAGTAATGTTATTTACATTTTCACTCATTTATATACATTACATATATTCTTATAGACAGGCTCCCCAGAAGAGAATTTTAATGATAGCCTTAGCCAAAGTCTTCTACCAGAACAAAAAGCTAGGAAAAAAGATAGATCTCAGGTAAGCATCAAATTATGTTTCTATCATTTTATGTAATCATCTCTTAGTATTTGTGATGATTTTTATATTTATTATTAGATATCTTATAAAAAGCCTGGTCCTCCAACACCAAGTAAAAATGGAGGGAGATTATCACTACAGGTATTTGCACATTCTCATGTGTTCTTAGGTCACTGCACTAGTCGCTAAATAATTTTTAGTAAAAAAATGACTTAAAGAAAAATATTACAATACGTTGCAAATTAACATTTTTTTTGATTTAATTTTTACATAGATTGAAATTTTTTTACTTAAAGTGTAAAATATAATTAAATTCATTTGCCTATTAACTAGTTCTAATTTCTTATTTGTTTATTGACTAGTACAATAATTCTATTTGTATATTGAGTATATCGCAAAAAATTCGTCGAAATTAGAAAAAATATCTAAAGCTTTTACAATATTTTTATACATAGTCATATCATTAAA
The DNA here is from genome assembly GCF_013373865.1 of Monomorium pharaonis. Taxonomy (NCBI): domain Eukaryota; kingdom Metazoa; phylum Arthropoda; class Insecta; order Hymenoptera; family Formicidae; genus Monomorium; species Monomorium pharaonis. The sequence continues at coordinate 2,832,566 of NC_050471.1, read as the reverse complement.
ATCATTACTGAAAATTTCTTTTAATATTTAATAGGGTAGTGAATTAAGAAGCCCAAGTTCCCGTGTATTGAGAGAACGAAATGTGGATAGAAAGACAACAACCACTCCTCATTCGTTGAAGAATATATTTTCGCTGAAACGGCAAGACGAAGTGAGTACAAAAAAGAAGTATAAATAATTTTATTTTGAATCAATTAATCAATTCATCAATTAATATGTTAAATATATTTTTAACAGAACGCAACTGGCACGCCAAAACGCAGACTCAGTAGTCTTTTTCGCAAACCTCGTTTACAATCGGATCGATGAATAAATACTATGATCATACTATTACGTATAAAAAATAACAATATGTTAGCATAACAGCAAAATTAAGAGCTCGCAATAGTTACACCACAAATTATATTAATTTATATAAATATTGCAGATGTGTCACGTAGAGTATATATAAAGTAAGAAATTATAATTTGTAATTTATAATTTGTAATTTTACTACATAACTTTTTATTTTTATTATGTGACCCGACATTATTCTGCATTGGAAGATTGAGAATTATTGTAACTTTTTGCAATAATGTGTAAATAGAATGTGTTACATAAATAATTAACATTTTATAAATTTATATGAAATATTTAATTGTATAAAACATTATCACAAAATGTACAGGAAAAATGAGATGTAATTATATATTATAAAAGTATAGCTATTTGTCACGTCTCTACAATGCCTTCACACAAATAAAACTACTTATAATACATTGTATCTATTTATTTAAAGAAGTTATTAAATAGTTGATAGAGAAATATAATTCTTTTTTGTGCTCATTTTTTTATAAAAATGGAATACATATATCTCATGTTATTCATAATGTATAATAAACTCCAAATAATAAAAAATTTCTCTTACATCACTGTAATATGTTATCTACCAAAACATATACTACTAATACTACTCATGTAGAGTCTTGAAAACTATTTATCCACATGCTTTTATTTTTCAAATAGCACAGTTGCTTTAAATACATATCACAATCCAATCATTCAAATTTAAGAATATAAGAGAGGTTTTTAAGAAATGGTGTCTTCTATTCGGAATCAGATTCCTGCAATTAATTTGATATCATGTAATTCGTGGCATTAGATTTACTGACATTGTCATGTATTGTTTAAACTTACCATATATTGCCCCTCAACATATCTTCCTGAGTTTCTAGAGGTTCTTCGCAACTCCCTGTGCTCTACATGTTCTTGATTTCGTCGTCTATCATAAAATTATGTTCTATTTATTGTGTAATCTCAAAATAGATAGAACATGACAGAACACTACTTACGATCTAGATTGGATCTGTAATGTTTTGAGTCTGTTATCAATATCTTGCGAAGGACTCGTTGAAGTATCTTCTATGGTTGCTGTAGGAGATGTTTGCGCAGTGTCATTGTTTTCATAAAAAGTATTTGTTCTGGGTCCGCGTGTTATCACTACTTTATTAACTGGTAATCTAGAAAAATAAAATTAGTTTACCAGCGTTTTTCAGACAACTGTATTTTATAATTTAAAAATAATCTGCATTTCAAATACATCGTTGCTATTACTCTTTGCATATTCTTACTAGTCTATATTTAGTTTAATGAAAATATGAAAAATAGATCACTCACTGATTCTTTCGTGGACCACGCTTTTTCTTCTGTTTGCTGAAATAAAAATGCATGTTTACAGGTGGAAGTGCAATTATTTTAATCATTTGAGATAAAGGGACAAAAATATCAATTATGAAAATTTGTTACATGCTTACATATGATTAATTAGGTAATCTATACATATGTATACACATGCTTAAAGTTTTTAATATTATTTCTTGATAGATAAAATATTTTTAAATTTTGAAGTGTGACAATATTAAGAGATGATATAGGTGAATAATGATAATATTTGTGAAATAATGGAATAGAGAACGGCGTGTTGTGAAAAAAGGAACATGGACATCATCAATGTTAGGAAATACGAAGTACACGCAAATAATTTTTTATTTTACTATATATATTAATAATTAATTAAATGTATTTTTTGTGCCTTTTAATGGCTCTTTAATGGTTAATTTTGATAAAGTAGGAGTTAGGAGTGCTGGGAATAGAAGGTCTAATTTTTTTTTAAGTAATATTTATTCATGTCTATCATCAATTTGTATTATTAATATATAAATAAAATACAAGTTTTTCAACCTTATTTGATTTTAATCTCGATAAAATACACATCGTTCTCTATGTACTATGTTTTTCAATTATTTCAAAAAATATGATACGACAATATTATATATTCTTTAATAATTTCTTATTCTAGTTCAGAAATAATTCGTTAAAATAGGCACGAAGTATAATAGATTACATCGAGAATATCATGTACAATTTTTGTCCCTTACATATATGTATTTTTAAATATTTATAATTGATATTTATCTGAAAATATATATTGAATTCTTATAATGATCAGGCCGCCTATTACAAGCGATTAGAATTACTACTCATGCAAACATATGTATATGTATATAAAAAATATTTTGTTTAACCCTTTGAGTACTGTTTATTACACATATGCGCTCAGAAGAAGAAATTCGTTTTGATTTATGAGTATACTCATTCAGAGTAAGAAAAACTACCATTTTTGATCCAATCACAATGTTTCTTTATTATGTTATCCTGTACTGAAAGGGTTAAAACATAATGATTTAAAAAGTAACAATAGATATTTATAAATTAAGCATAAGCATGCAGTTATACTGCACGAAGTGAGATTTAAACATTTTTTTACAAAAATATAGCTTATGACTGCGTTCAGAAGACACACAATGATTGCGCAACGGTTGAGTATATCTTTAATGAAGTTGATTCTTGCTTTAAAATTTTTGCTGCATTTGCGTAGAAACTAATAAAAAAATCATTGAGCTGCTTCTCCGCTGAACGCAGCCTATAATTCAATAGTACTCTTTCATATATACTCTCTCATCAGTGCTTCAATTTTGAACATTGTATCATAATTGTAATATTAGGTACTTTAATGTTTAAATAATTATTAAATTTCACATTTGTACAATTGTTTCACATCTTATGTGATATACTGAAATTTCATGAATATATCATACATTAGCATTAATAAAGCAATGATGAAAAAATGGCAGTAAATAAAAAATATTAGTAATGGAATCACTACAATTTCTACAGATCTACATTTTGCAAGCAACATTAATGTCTTGTAGCAGTAATAAAAGAAGCACATTAGCATGTGCATAGAATGTATCTGCGATCCCAATTTTACATCACAAACAATACGTCTCTATGGTAGTTCGCATTGCAAAAGCTAATAAAGACAAAGCATTTAGTTCTTATTGCATTTTGCAATGATAATCGAGCGCTATTAGATCATTGCCAATTTTTTCCGTGTTATTGAATAATTACACGTAATAGTTACTTGCAACTATAATTAATACCATACTAACAAAAAAGAATATTATATTAGCTTCTCTATTCGGGACATCCAACTCACCCAGCAAGTTCGTGATCAGAACCTTCATCAGGTTCATCAGCATCCTCTTCTTCTGCAAAAGGAAATATCATTAGATGACAAAGAGACTTAATATTCTTACACATACACACACGATATAACTTTTTAAATTACAATTATAAACACATTTTGCGTCTGTTCCAATCAAAATCTGAATACGATTCTATAGGATGCGTTCGGGGAGACACTATTAGCGTTACCAGCATCAGTCCATCTTTATTACTCATTAAAAGTAGAACAAGAATAAACTGATGCTGATAGCGCTAATAGCGTCTCCTCGAACACACCCATAGTATATATTAAAGATTTTGGCTTCGTATATTGCAATAACAAGAAAATATGAACACACTTCTACATAAAAAATTACGATGTTTCAATTTTCTGTCCAATTTAATTAATTTGGGAAAACGGAATCACATTTCATACAAGTTTTTTAAGGTAGCTCTAGAGCGAGTAGAAATCGTTTACCTGCTAAATGATCTTTCTTGCGTCTTGTATAAGCTCGTTTACTTGTAACCGGAACTTGATCAGTTTCACCATGTAATAAGCTATTTCTATACAACAGTAAAGGCTGCCAATCCTCTCCTCGTGAAGACGGCATTCCAGCTTGTAATCGTCTATCCAGAAAGTTGAGCCTGTAATAAGATATATTATAATAAAAAATGTGTGTAAGCTTGGAGAAAAATACTGGAAGAAATAAGGATTTAATGTATACTATACTTACACTACACGTTTATCCTGTTTGAGAAGTTTATTCGTAAATTCCGACAGTATCTCGAGGAACGGTAAATTCGGAGGCGGACCTGTAGGATCCTGTTCAACTCCGTCTGGAGGAGTAATGACGAATAATACTCCTGCACGATGTAAGGCTGTAATCGCTTCACGATTTTTCACGGCGTCTAAACCAAAAGATAAAGCAAACCGCTTTGCAAGTTCCTAGAAATAATTTAAAGTTTTAACAAATTTTATTTTATTGCATTAAAATTGCAAAACAATATATATCTGTATACCTTAATCGCAGTGAATTCTTCACTGTTTCTGTTTACTTTGCCTTTTTCAGCCATTATCTCATTATACAAAATATTTAAACTTTGCTGCATTGTTAGTGCACAATTCGTTTTGTTAATGTCTCTCGCTTTCCCTAACGTGGTTTTAATAATATCGCCATAATCATTATAATACTTGACATAATGCTTAAAAACATCCGCCGCCGCTTTTGTCGGAATCATGTTGTATACGATTAATTTGCAATAACCAGCCAAGAAATTTCTTCGTTTATGCAACTCTTCGATTTTAGAGTGCTCATCATGTTCATCTACAAGATAAATTCATATTATATATGTTTCAATAAATTGCAATAAATTCGATATGTATTAGCTATTTATCCGAGGTGCTGAATAACCTAGTGACAAAACAATTGCCTATCAAGTAAAAGATTCAAGTTCAATTCTCGGTCTTGCCACCTCGTGTACAAAATAAAAGGAATATATTTCATTTCGTGAAACAAATAAAAATTAAAACAAATCTCGTAAGAAATAATAGAAGAAATTTGCATAAATAAATCACGAGGCAAGTATATAAATAAAAATATACTTACCATCTTCTTCTTCAAAGAAAACATACTCTTGGATGAATCTGTTGAGCATGTTCTGCATTGCTTGGTCTGGTTCGTATACTAACTGATGCATTAAGGGATTAGGATGGGTAGTCAATTGATTACAAAACACTACCAACAAATCGCATATTGTATTATATGCAACTTCCCTTAATATTGCCGACGATGGCTGTTACATAAAAAATAAGTATCGTTTACTTAAAACTTTAAAATAACTTTGTTTTCAAATTTGGGTAAAAATTATAATTACCGTGCCACTACTATCGCCACTGACAAAATGGCGCATTGAACCCATAAAGGCATGCAGTCGTTCCTTTAATTGTCGGCATTCGTCTTCGCCACGACTGCCCGAGTCAACTGCTTCCATCAGATGATTTTCACCCCATAAAATGGCAAAGAAGCATGCAGTTATGCAGTACTTAACTGCCTTGTCTGGTAAGCGTCTGTATATAGATATTTCAATTTTTTACAATGTCTAAAAATATTTTGTGTAATTATTACAAGTATATGAAAAAGTACTTTGAAGGATCCTTCGCATCCTCAATATCCTTGTATAACGAATCCCATATGCTCCAAGGATTCATGTTGTGACAGGAATAAAAAATGGAAACTTTTTTGAGTGATTGGACAACGTTAAATATTTCATCTTCATCTGGCTCCTCATTTCCCTCAATCAAATTTCTATATTCGTCAATCGATTCTTTATATTTATTTACAATAGAATCAATTAAAGTTGAACGAGCGACGTCACATCTATAACAAAATAATTTAAAGATTGTGTGTGTGTGTGTGTGTGTGTGTGTGTACACATACATATTTTAAACAAATATTTAATTTGAGAAATATGCGTACCTAGTAAAGATAGCATGGCCGTCCACACACATATGTTCTAAAGTTTTAGCCGCCGTATCTAGAACTTCAGTATCATGCATTTTTTCTACAATTGCATGAATTTTACTTAATAGAGAATCTAAATTCATCTCTTGTCTAGATTTTGTGTAAATATCTAAATCGAAATATTGTGGGATTGCGAGGAGATTCGCCAATTTTTCAGGATCCGCTCTGTACTTATCGAGCAACAGTGGTAACATTTGAATAAAATGTTCCGTCAATTTTTGTTTATCGTCTTGAACTTGCTTAACTTCTTTCACCGACAAGATTTTTCGAGTAGGTCCACGGCCTACTGGTGCTTCACCCGTAGCGGCTTGTTTTATGCAACACACCATCAATTCAATGAGAGACGTTTCCTTTTGATTGTCCAACGCTTCCTCATCAGGACCAGCCTCCTCCAACAAGAGATCCGTCATACATTCCCAATCCTTCATCATTTGATTAGTTTCGATCAAAGAATCAACTAAATATGCTCCATGCTCGTGCAGTTCGGATTCAATAAAGAACAGAACGAGATCGCGTATAAGTGGCGTGTTCGGTAATCGTTTCTTGCCGCGTCTAGTTTTAACACCTGCCGTGGCTTCGTCGTCGGGACGAAATAAACGTTCGTTCAAAAATTCACCGGCTGCTTGTGCGACCGCACGATGTGAGGAATAAACGAGCTCATACACGTGTTCACAGTCTTTATCGGAAAGGATCTCTCTGTGATGTTTCAAGATTGAAATAACCAGTTTTACAGCTTGTACTGCCACATCATATTCTTTGTCCAACGTCATCGCGACGATTCTATCTTTGAACTTGCTTGTAAACAATTCGAGCTTTGTTTTTAGCTCCTCCGAGGCATACAACGGTTGTAATGCCTGTAAGCACTTGAGCCTAACTTCTCCAACTTTATCATGTAAAGTCCAGCCTGCAAAATTTATATTAAACATGAAGATACATTTAACATAGTTTCAATATTAATAAATAAAAATAATACAAATGTTCGGTACCAATATATTTCAGATAGGAATCATCTAAGAAATTTTGATGGAATTTCTTCATCCAAACTCCAATCTCTGCCATACAAATCGCACGTATTTCCGGTAAGGTGTCTCTATATCTGTGAACAAAAACGGATTTGAACATGTACGTAAGCATGTTCTTTATCTCGTCCATGTTCTCTTCTAATTCCTTTCGCTTTGCCATCAAAGATTCCAATCTGTCCGCTGCTCTTTTTTCCCGAGCCTTTTGCCTTTCTGCCTCGTATTGCCGTTGTGTATTGTCCAAATTTATAGATACAGTCAAAGCAACATCTACCAAAGCAGTCATTAATTTCATGGCTATAAATAAAATTATTGTGTTAATGTATATGTTCAGTTCATAGTAAAATCTGTATAACTTCAATGTCTCAATTTATTGAAATTTACCAGCGAGCGTCGCAGTATGTCTAAACGCTCTCACTTGAGAATCTGATAGTCCAGTCAATAAGGAAATGACATTATCCATTAAAAATTGATCGTAAATAATCGAATATTGACATTGCCGGACAAGAATTTGAACAAATTCGCAAAAATTTGCGCGGAACTTCTTCCACTGTTGTCCTGTCATTATCAATGGATATTCACCACTTTCCTATATAATAAAATTGTGTAATAAATATTATAAAGTTATAAATCAAGTTATAATCTAAGAACCATACTTCGTCAAATTCCTCAGTCATCTTGCGAATAATCGCCACATGTTCCATAGTCTGTTGCATCTCGGAAGTGATACGACCTTTGCAGCCACTTGCATTAATAAAAAACTGCATCAACATAAGCAGGGCGTTTTCCCTATTACTTTTGTACTTTTCTATCCAATCGTCGACGATAGTCTGTCAAATAATATTTGCATAATTTTAATACACAATTCTGCTTCTTTGTACTCATTGATAACTTATAAATAAATCAGCTTACAGTAAGTGATGAACGATTATTTCTAATGACATAATAAAGACTAGCTTCATCTTCTAAACTATGTGAATGATGTGCTCGTTTGTTACGTCCTCGTCCACCGCCACCTCTGCCTCTGCTGCTGGACGATGGAACGTAATCCGTATCAATTTCTTTGTACTTGGGTTGCTGAACCACTCCTCCTTAAAAGTCAAAGATTATAATTTCATTTATTAAATATTACAAGTGCATAAGATGGAATTCTTTTATAAATATAGATGCAAATTATACCACGCATTCTGGCACGAGTGTTCCTCGTGATCCTCATGTTAGACGCTGGTGTCGCAGGAGCCTCGAATTGCGTTTGATTATCAAAGTTCCCTGTTTGTTCCTGGTATTGCTGTTGGGACGTACCTGGCGAACTATAGCTCTCAGAGGAGTAATGCTCTGGACTGTTGATATAAGTGTTACAATTAAATCCAAGATTCAATGACTTTCACAATAATAATGCTAATTGGACACTTACGTGGGATTATGCAGCGGAGTCTGAGACGCCTGATACGGGGTGTATGCATTGTAAGAGTCATTCGCGTCCCCGCCGGAATTGTCATTCATCGGCGTCATCGGCGTCATCGGCGTCTCGTACTCCGGCGGCACCGGATCGTCCATGCGGATCCGCTTGCCACCCCTTCTGTGCATCATCGCGGCTCTTCTTCACGTTTTAGTGCCTTTCGGAAAAACGATGCGCGGGAAGGCGCGAGTTGCGTCGCGGTGATCGCGACTTAGGCCGCCATAATCGCGAGCTGGGCCGCGATAACCGCGGGTGGACTATGTTTGTCGATTCTCTCATTAAACGCGTCGAGGACGTCAGAATAATGATATTCGAATACTTCGATAAAGCGTAAGCGATGCCCTCTTCCGCAAAGGATTTTCCTCGGCGACGTTTGAAGCTTACTCGAGTAAGTTCTCAGACGTTCAGCCCCATTCGACGCTATACTTTTGACACCCAAATGCCGGACGAGTTACGCGATATACCTGATAGATGGCCGCAGGCGAGACCGGTTTCTTTTGCGCATGTGCAACAAATACTATTTCAATCATATGTGTCCATTAGCAGCAGAGAGAAAGACCGCGGTTTTCGTTTTGTATCTCTGTATGATTGCGCGACGACTCGGCACGTAAAGTTTCATTATTGGCACGATCGACATTCTACCGAACGGATTGCGTATCTTCTTCGAGCGAATACGCGCACACGAAAACTTTGCTCGAAACGAAAATCAACATGGCACGAAAGTGGCGTGACGACACGTAACTTCGTGGGAACGTAGGCCGAGGAAAGCGGTTGAATGAAAATTACGCGTCGAGATACAATTAACGAACGGAGACACAAATTTGTTTCGAGAATTTTCTATGCTCGCACGACGACTAGTAGCGCTTCACTGGCAGTCGCGAACGTAGAATATCTATCCCCTTCGAGCAAACACTTCACTCGAAACCGAAGGCAAACGATGCCGCGATTTACACATGAATACCTTTGCTACGCGTACGATCTCACATATCTATCACATCTCGCGTATCGTTTGCTAGCACAACACAACACTGCACAACACCCCGGACAATTCAATTCTGAACACTCGAGACACGCAGAGACACGCACGGAGTCGACAGAGCGTCCGACCGGCGCTGGAGTGGCGTACGTGACTGGAGCGCGGAGCAACGGAGCAACATGGCGGCAGCGGCGCAGGCGCGGCGAGTCAACAAGTCGGTCGCCTAGCAACGCCGAGTGGCGCCGACTAGCGCCGAGTACCGCCGAGTCTACCGGCCAACGGTCACGTACGCCCCGTACGCTGCTGCCGCCATGTTTCTTTGCGCTCCAGCGCCGGTCGGACGTTCCTTGAGTTCGTGCGTGTCTCGTATGTTCAGATTCGAATTGTGCGCAGGTACGGTGTTGTGTCGAGAGTGCCGTGGCGCTAACAAACGATACGCGAGCTATGTGAGATCGTATTCATGTGTAAAGCGCGGCATCGTGCGTTTGCCTTCGTTTTCGTGCGAAGTGAACAAACGGTTTTCTCAGTGCTTTCCTCGACCTGCGTTTCCACGAAGTTACGGACGTCACGCCACTTTCCATGTTGATTTTCGTTCCGAGCAAAGTTTTCGTGTGTGCGTATTCTCTCGAGGATACGCAATCCGTTCGATAGAATGTCGATCGTGCCAATAATGAAACTTAATTCACTAGTTGTCGGGCAATCATATAAAACTCTAGGAGCGAATTGCTTAATTTACTTCTTGCGCCAAGTGAAATTCTCGCGCGCAGTTTACGTTTTATACTCGTGTGATATATTATCCGTAATATCGGGAGTGCCGAATAAAGTATCGGGCGATCGTTATTAATGTGCGGTTCGAGAATAGCAGAATGATATCAGCAGAAAGTGGCATCCATGGAGCGACTCGGTATTAAATATACTATTTTTTCAAGTGGTACATTTCTTTACCTGCTTTTGTGTTTGAGTTTAGGAATAATATTTATCATTTTCAGAATCAAAACCGGAAAAGGAATGTAGCAGTAGCAGCAGCAGCAGGAGCAGCGACAGCAATTGGTGAGTGAATTTTTATCAAATTAATTAATTAAATTTATATCATGTATATGTGGTATTGCACATTTATAGAACATGATTATGCACATTTGCATAAAACAGATTTAGAATATGAATGCATATAATTGTAAAATTTACGGGTATAGCATAAAACAGAACCAAATAAACGTGGACATAGCATAGAAGAGACCCAAATGGTCATGCACATTATTTATGGGATTCATAGATATTTGATTACATAGTTCAATATGCACATTTTGTGCACATTGAGGCGCTGATGGATGAAAACACTTAAAACGACACGATGACCGCTCTCAGGTTCCTTTCTGGCAGCAGAGAGAAAAAGACCGCGGTTGCCACTCTCAAAATCAGCGCCAAACGTAGATGTAGAACTACATGCCACATCCACTTTTCGACACTGTCAGTAAAATCATTCTGTGGTCTGTGCCATATTCACATTTGGGTTAAAGGGGGAAATACAAGCTAGAAATATAATCTCGTAAAAATACAAGCTTTATAAAAGCAAAAATTTAAAACTAAAAACAAAACAAATTACCTATGTCATGTTTGTGTGCTACTCATTGACCGAGACATCATAGCTACATTGGCTCTCCCCCTAGCCACTTAAAAAAAAAGTTTACGTAAAAAAACGAATTGATTAATTAACAGAACAAAGTTAAAAAATAAATAATGCTAATTGTGAGAGATGTATATTATGTGCATATTATGTAACATGTTTTACAAAGTTATTGTTAACAATGTAATTCGCTCGACATTCCTGCTGCTCAGCCAGAACCACTCTTCAAACCTTCTCGCTTAGCTCACATCTGTTTCCTACACCCATTTTTTTATACAATTACCTACTCCAACGAAGTCTCTACCTAATGTCAATGAAAAGTCTAATATATTCTTAAAATATTTCAAAAATCAAATTTCTTTTGTTTTCTATTTGATATTTGAAAAAGTATTGCTATAGCTATCTGTAATAAAATATATACTTATTTATTATAAAATTCGTAAACTATACAGAAATACGAGTCTTACTATAATATAAAAGTAGCAATTCAGAATTGATAAAAAATTGATAAAAAATTTTATTAAAATATTATATTGTAGCATATATATATATAGATATATTTATTATACACAGCTTGCATATTGCAAAACTTATAGAAGTTTGTTAAATCTATTTATACAAAGAAGAAAAGTGATTCATTTATTCATATTTCTTGTATATGAATAAAATAATAATTTAACAAATTCGTGTCTATATAGACTATATAGAGTCGTACATATGAAACTCTTTCAATAAAATTTTTTACTACATTAATAAAATTCTAATAAATACTCGTGTAAACGTTTTTTTAAATCCACTTATTCGTTTAAAAATTATTTATTTAAAACAGTAAAATAAGATCATTTTTGTTGCTTAAGCTATTGGAAATCAAATTTTTTATTATTTTGTAATATACCTGCCAACAGATATGGTATATTATGCTTGAAGATTCTAAGTACTGGACTACTTATATTTTTGCATAAGTAAATATTATGCAATTTATAGTTTAGATAAAAAAATCTTTTCTTAGATATATTCAAAGATAATATATTTAAATATCTTATTGAATTACTTTTTATAGACTATACAAAAGTACTGCAATTGTTAATAAAAAGCAAAACACATAATGCATAATTGTGCAAAAACTGCATGTACAGGATGTTTGGCAGAACTCTTTAAATTTCACTCTTTAAATGTTCTTTCACCTATTGCTGAATACCTTGTACACACACACATACATCAATTCAAATTTTCTTGTTTAACTTGCATCCAGTAATGCGCGCAATCCTGCTTTTTCTGGCAAGCAATATGATCTCTTATCAATATTTGTATTATTCGCTGCATTGTTATTATACTCTTTACTCTTGCGCTTCGACAATTCTTCTTCTATATACTCGACCCTGTAATTAGAAATAGTTATATAAGGATATAAGATATATAAATGCAACAATTAATAATTTCAGTAAAATACATTCTCTTATTGCTGATTAAATGTCAATAATAAAGAGAGAAAGAAGCAAACGTCGCCATACATACATTGCTTCGTTGCGTTTATTGGTCTTGATGTTAAATTGTGTTCTAATGCTGGTGTCATATGTGTCGTTCGGCTTATATTTTGTATTCTTCAGCATTTTTTCAGTGCAGCTATATTTTGCTCCAGTTTCTATATTAAAGGGATCCATATAAATTAACATAAACCTCGCGTTACTTCTCTGATCTATCGTAAATTTCATTTTTATTACATGTACATGTAAGTGTCTTACTGTCAATGAATCAGATACAACGCTTTCTCCAAGCACCAAACCAACAATATCGACACCAGCTGGTCTCTCGCGGAGTTTCTGGATAATCTTTGTTTCCTCAACCTTCTCCCTAAAATAAGTTTCCTCTTAATCTAAGTTCTAAGCTACACAAATAATTAAAAACAGAATAATGTGTAATCCTAACTTGAACATTTTCTCTCCCTCGCTGTCATTGTCATCCAAGAAGTTCGTCTTCTTCTTCTTTTTAAATGGGATATTATACGTTTCGTCGTCGCCGCACCCCATTCTTTCTTAATTAATTAAACCTGTTATATCCCACTATTTCTTTTCAAGTAAAATCAAAACAGACCTCAACAAACAGGTTGTTACAGGTTAATGTTTAATCACCGAACTCTCGAGATACCAGATGGCGTCGCGACAGATTTAATGTCTCAAAAACGACTGCAAAAAAATATTGTAAATAAAAAAATACATTTTTATAAAAAAAACAATAGTTATTCTATATAAATTTAATGCATAGATAAAATAATTTATCTAATAATATAATATTTTATAATATCGTTTTCATAAAATATATCGAATCAATTATCGATCGATGTGGGAGATCGATTTGACTCATTTTAATTTACACATACTTTCTATTTTTATATAAAAATAATTAGAATTTGTGAAACATGATTTAAACATGAATTAATAATAATTAGTCGTATTAGTGCAAAAAACACAAAATTCAAAATAGCATATATCGCAGAGGCATTCATCTTGATGTGTGAAGTTAGCGCTAGAGATGATCATCTCTGACTCGAGCCAACTTAACAGAGTTCTCTATTATAGGGGTTCACATGCCTTCCGGAACGGAACGGGACGCTGGGTTCACTTTCTTTCCGGAACGGAACGAGACGCGGGACACATCAGCTCCCGATCAAGTCTTCTTCGCAGATCATCTAATAGGTAACTATGACGCATATTTACCTTGTACTGTATTTCGTTCGAACGCGTATTCCTCGTAGCGTAAATCGCGACTTGTGGAGCGATCGCGCGATCGTAATGTGCAACAATAATTCCGTGCAAAAGTCGATCGCGCGGAAAAGGTACCCCGTTGGTCATTTTAATAGTGTTCCATCTTCACTTCATTCGCGGAATCCGTGACAATCAATAGTAATCCCGAGGCGTATCGGCTCCGCGACGTGTAATTGGCAATAAGTAATGTTTACATTATTGCCATATTGGAATATTTAAACGGCCAAAAAAGTGTTTCGCCTATTTCTTTCCGAAACGTAACGGACGGGTCAGGTCTTGATCGAGTGGCATCGCATCGCAAATAATCGCTTCATCGGTAATTAATCTTGCATTGTCCGAAGTATATTCCTCATTTGTACGTAGATCGCGATGCGTAGAGCAGTCGTATGCAACCGTAACGTCCGATTTAACCGAAACATTCGTATATCCGTGCGAAAGTCGATTACGCGAGAAAAGTATCTCTCTTTACTTTAATATCATAATTGACAATGTTCTCTTTTCATTTGCAGAATCAATTATCTCGAGACGGATTGGCCCTGGGGATGGACATCGTTGCGACGACCGATTGGTAAGTAAAATTTACATTTAATTCGTATAGTTCTGTGCTTCTACAGTTTTGTGTTTTGATATTGTTTTAATCAGAGTTTTGGCGTTTAAACGTGTAATAATATAATTAGTAATTATTTTATTGGTTTTCAGAATGTGGCAAGTTGACTCTCCTGAGAAATTTCTGTTCTTTTTCGTGACACCAGACGCGGTTGGACAATTTTTAATGCGGTAAGTTTACACACACTAATAACGCAATAATACATGACATTTGCGCCTTTTCAACTCTTTTATTACTCATATACTTTCGTTGTTACAATATGATACGTAAGATTATACAATGATACTCTACAAGTTAGTTTTGATAAGAAATAAGAGACGCGGATTCGAAAAACATTTTCACCGTTCGCAGACGCCGACTTTTCCCAAAGAAAATACAAATAAATCTCATCTCAAAGGTGATTTCAATATTCAATTTTTGATTAGCTTAATTGGAGTTGTGTTCGATTAATAGAAGTAAAATTATGTAGTCGCACAATTTATATTTAATCTTTTCTTCAAGTACACATTAGTAATTTATTAAAAAGTTACTATTTAAATTCATGTTAACAAATAAATATTCTTTAATCATTAATTATTAAGTTACTCAAACTTTGATCATTCTTAAAATATGTCAGTTAATACTTCAAAATTCTCAGCCGGATTTTTGTTGTTGTACAATTTTGATTATAATCATAAAAAAAAATTTTGCTGATATAGATAGATAGATTTCTTGGTGTCACAATCAAGACCGTTAATTTTTGTATCTGCTAGAATTTTTGCTATCACATATAGAATTTGTAAATTCTACTTTTGTCAGTTACATTGATTAAGTACAATACATATATGTACATATCATAGTATTTGCTAATCATTTATCGACCTCAGCTAATTTTTGGACACATCTAATTTTTGTTGAAATTGCAAGATCATTCTTTTGAGTGATAATAGTTTCATACTTTCCTTGCTTGTTCATATCAAAATCAATGCTAAAAAGTTTGTTTTATATATATTTTAAGTCATATTAAATCATTATTTTAAAAAGTTGATAATAATAAAAATTTTTATAAGCCATACTTACAACATCATAACGAATTGCCATAACTTGTAATAGTAATAATTTGCTAATTTGATTTATAATTATAGCAAAATTGATATATGTATATTTTGTAATTATGTAATCAATGATAATAAAGATAATTTAACAGAAGGTATACGATATAAGCGAAAAGTCGGCGTTTTTGAAACGTAGAGCGAACGGCGATCGCGAATCCGCATCATCGATCGGTTAATCTGCGATACAGAGTATAAAATGTACAAAGCGGGTCTCTTTCCTCCTCTTTTGTGCCGTACTCGCTTAGTTGCCTATCTTTTTTTCTTTTTTAAGACTACGGCTTCGCGAATTAGCATTAGTTTCTTCCTTTCTTCTCGCGCGTTACTTGTGCTTACTGAAATCATCACCGACGTCGCCGCGGTGAACGCGCCGCAAAATCGCCGTGCGAGCGGAATCGTTAAGGCGATTGTTATTAAGTACTACGATAAAAGTTTTGGCACTTGCAGATTTACGATTGCACTAATTGCGAATGGTACCGGCCGCGCTCCAAGAAAACGCTTTTCTTCTACACTATGTATAACATATATATATTTTTTTATATCAAACCTCCGCTGTGTACGGTGTGAAAATCGCAATCCTCATAATCATCCTCGATCTTTTTCACGTTATGTTATCTAGACTTCCTGAGGACGGTATTGCTATTAATTTATCAATTGCTCGCGCTTAATAACGCGCGATAAAGACATTGTTTTTCACTTTGTTGCGATATTTTCGAAAAAAATTTTACAAGGATCTCCCTGCCTGTACATCGCGTTACAAAACTTCGCTGTACCATTTATAATAGTCTTACTTTGCTACAAAGGTCAGACAGATCTTATCGCGCCGTGACGGTGTAAATATTAATACGAAAAATATTCAAGATATAAATGCGCGTAAAAAAATGGCAGTGCTTTGATCCGGAACAAAAATTTTTCTTTTTTTTTAAATTTTATTGCGCGTGATCGTTGTACATGACATGTCGCTTTGACAATTCGCTTTAACTCGAGTAAAGCGACGCAAAACTGTCGACGTTACAACGTTGCGATGCGCGCACGTCTCTTGAATCTATGTATGTACTTATGTCTCGAAGTTTGAAGAGTTGACTCAAGTTGTGTGCCAAATGCGGGGCCTGTATTTTTGAGAATATAGGATGTGGTTATGACTTCCTTTGACAATGAAAAGAATTTACAGTTTCAATATTTTTTTCATTTTAAAACACGAAGGTACGTTTCGTTCATCTGTCACTTGATTACACGATTTATATTTACATAATAATTCAATTTGAATTTTAATGTATAAAAAAACCTGACGGAAAAATTATTCCAGGATAACATTAAAAAAAAATAGATTTTGCTTATTAAAGCAAGCGGAGTTGATAAGCAAGATTAAAAATTTGATTATATTTATTATTTAGATAATAGTATGGATAATATTAAAAATTGGCACAGCGATTGTTCGAGAACGGATGCCCGTTAAAAGAGGAGAGATGTGTACGTATAAACAACAGATCACTGGTAACTGTTACGCGTGTTCCGGGTATAATATTCTTACGCAAGCCGTGGCCTTTTCATTAACAAACAAAAATATTAAAAAATTAGCTCTCTATCCTCGTGTATGAGAATTAAGGCGTTAGTTTTTTTCTTCTGCTCGCCTCGAGGCACATTTTTCATGGACGCAATATGCTTGGATGGGCAAGGATCAACAGTTCCTTGTTCCACCCTCGTGGTACGATATATTAACGGATGTTCAGAGGGGAGGGGAGATGAAATTCAAACGAGGCCGAAATCTGTGTGAACAGTGACGTCGCAGTTGTTCGGTTTATCGGCAGCCGCCATGTTCACCTCCACCAAGGTATCCACGCTGTTAATCGGGCAGCCCTTGAGGATCTTCTGTGCCGCTAGGCTGGTAAACTGCACCTGCATGTCGCTGAGACTGGGATAAGAGTGTAGATCCGAACC
Source organism: Monomorium pharaonis (assembly GCF_013373865.1). Taxonomy (NCBI): domain Eukaryota; kingdom Metazoa; phylum Arthropoda; class Insecta; order Hymenoptera; family Formicidae; genus Monomorium; species Monomorium pharaonis. Next base: position 2,815,022 of record NC_050471.1, on the reverse strand, counting down.
TCGGCTCACGGTCTTCTCTAGATTGGGCTCGGAGCCCTGAGGTGCTCGCTGCTGCTTCACTGTCTCAAGATTCTCAATGTAGACATCGTTGAAGGAACCGCCGAAGCCGTCGTATGACTTGGTGGGCGACGGCGGATTCGAAGCGATGTTATTCTTCGAACCAGGATGAAGTAGATTGCGGTAACTCAGCGCATCCTTCGACAGCGACAGACTAAGCTTACGCGAGTTGTTCATCGCGTCGTTGGTATTCTTTGTGGCGGACAAAGCGGTAGCCTCCTGCACCAGAGCATTCTTGTCGATGTTGTTGGTTGAGCCGTCGATCAGATGGGCCTGACTGTTGTTCAGGCGGTTCGTTAGCTTCAGTTTGTTAGGCACTTCGTCTTCTACCTTCGGTTTGTTCTCTTTGTCGGATTCCGACAGTAAAAGACCCGTTTTTGGTTCCTTTGGCGTGTAGAGCGATGATGGACGCTCAGCTTTGACCGGCTTGTTCAACTTCTCGTCGTCCAGTTTTGATTTAAAAAGCTTTTCGTCGTCCACCCGGGTCTTGTAAGCCTTCTCGGTTACCAGCTCCCTTTCTTGCTTCTCCTTACAATCGATGACTTCCTTCTCGGCAATCTTCGTCTTCACCGTGCCGTTCTCGAAAGTGATTACGGACCTCATCGGTGAGTTGTTCTGGTGAACGTAGATCTTCGTGCCGGGCGAGCCGGAAATGGTTGTCGTGCTAGTCGTGTTGGAAGCCAGTGTCACGCTATTCTGTATCGTCCGTTGCTCTTGCGACGACGGACTTAGATTGGTGGACACCTGAAGGGTTATCGAGTTCTGCGCCTCTTGCAGAGGAGTCAGCGAACCTTGCTGAACGACTTTGAGCGGTGACGATTTCGTTGACAGCGTAGCAGTTTTCAATGGCGAACAAGTCAATTTCGTGCTGGAAACTGATTTGCCGCTAGAATGAGACGAATGTCCTGACGAAGTTTTTTGCAGCACCTTTTGAGATAACAAAAATTCATTTATTTGAGAATAACAGAAAGATTAAGAGACTTTAAAAAATTAAGGAACTTAATGATCCAATTACTATTTTAAAAAATAATTTAATTAAAATTTTGACAAATTTTTTCTTCTATTTAAAGGAGGATATAAGCGCATTATTATAAATATTTCGTTACATATTTACAACGAAATTACAAATTCACCTTATGCTGCGGAGAACCGTTGACCGACTTAGTGCCGCCGTTGCTGAAGTCGTGACTCGGTCGTCTAGAGTTGGACTGCCTGGTGTTAGTTCTACCCAACGTGGTCGTTTTAGCCGGACTCGCGTTCATCGTTCTAACCGAACCAGAGCTGCCGCCACTTCTGCTGGGCGACGAATTCGTCGAGTTTTTATCGTTCTGCGTCTGGTTACGCGCTGGATATCCTTCCTGATTGGTAGTGCTGGGCGGTAGAACAGACGCTCTAGACGTGCATCTGCTTAGGCTAGAGCATTTAGATCTCGGTAGAGTGGAGCACGGTGATCGATGCCTTCGGGAGCTTCTTGGCGTTGAATTAGCCAACAAGCTCGAGGAGTCACCGCTGGCTTGGCGCCGATGTCGCCTTGGTAAAGTGGCCGATCGTACAGAGCTCGAGTCGTCCCACACTTGAAAACTGGCCTGCGACTGGTCTAGACCCTCCATCATCTGAAATTAGATTTAATTGATGTGATTTCGCAATCTTTTTAGAATCAAGGAATCCTGATTATTTCTTCAATTCTATTCTAATTAAATTGTCATTCGAATCGTTTATACTATCTTTATTTATTACTTTTATTAAGAGTTTAGCATTCTGATATCTCTCGAGGAATCTTGTCGCCTCAAGAATTTTCATTAATTGTCGGGGGAACCAGTTAATTAGCCCCGCGGCGCTAGAAGTACTGTATAAAAAGGTTTTGTTTCGCTAGTTCTTGTTGGAAAATACCTGTGTGCAACTTACCGAAGGGCTGGCGGCCCTTGTTTGCGTGGCAACGCTATGCAAATGCACCACGCGCGGATTAAACCACTCGGTGGGGGGATACTGAGCACTGAAAGTGCCCATTAATGGTGCGCCCTTCCTCCTTGTGCTCCGCCGAAAGAGCCTGGAGAGCAGGCCTATCTTCTCTGAAAAAATCCCAGAAAAGCCTTGAGGAAAAGATTTGGATTTTGTTGCGCTTTGTTAGAAGACAAAGGAGGATCGAGAAAGGGCTTGCTAGCTACAGGGTGACTAAAAAGCTGTAATCTAAATTATATCTATGTAGGATATTTCACAATGATTACAATCATTTATCGCAAAGTAATTTATTAGAGGAAGCCGGCCTAGTCAAGATGCAATAAATAAAAATTGTTCGACATCTCACCTTATAAATGTAAATATATACAAAAACTTTCAATTAACGCACAAGCTCCGAAATTCTGCTTTTAAAAAAAAGTTACGGACGAAAGCATTTTCAATAAACCCGATTCATCCATCACCAATTAAAAGCAGTCACCCATCACCACGCAATCCCTTCCCCGATTAGACTCACTGGTTGGACTGTGAGGCGCGCTGTCCGTACTCGCGTATTCCGCGCTGGAAGACGTGTCACTTCTATCGGGTCTTCGCGGTAGGGACCGTGAACTTCCGCTTCTGTGTAAACGTCTGGCCGAACCCCAAAGCCGCAGAGAGTGTCGCCTCTCGAGACGGCCGGGCATCGATCGACACCTGGCAAACAGGACTTTATCGTTTGGATTTCCTGGAAGGGAGACAAAAAATTGTTTTTAACGCTTTGTACCTTATCGTTCTATTGTACTATTATGTAAAATAATTAACACACATGAAATGAAATGAAATGTTTGAAAAGTATGCTGACAAATTGATGATTTCTCCATCTCGGAAATTTGACGGTTCTCTCTCCGTTATCTGTCAAATAAGACACGGATAATCGTGGAAAGTGTGTCCACGTTTGCGTACCGGGAAAACTCGGGTTACGACATTGAGCGGACGACTGGGAAAAGTAAATTCTACGCGACGCGGAGGCCTCGAATATGTGAATGCGTGCAAATATCAGAATATCGAGACAACGCGTCGCTCCGGTTAAAAGGGTTAATATCATGACCGAGCCGCCGCACGTTGTAACATCGAAAAAAAAAGGAAGAAAAAAAAGTGGAATACCCTCATTCCTGAGAGTTTCATCTTGGTACATAGCCACGGGCGATACGCCGACGTATGTACCGACTGGCGACGAGTGGGTTACCAGCGTGAGAATCAGCCGAGAAACGAGTAAGAGAAAAGTAGGAAGATTATATATGTGTGGTCCTCCCCCCTTTACACAATGATGTCGACAGCGTATGTAACGGTAGACAATGTCGTGACCAATAGCTAATATATTGGTTGCGCTAAACGCTTTCCAGGCATCGTCGGCTCCTCTCTCTCTCTCTCTCTCTCTCTCTCTCTCTCTCTCTCTCTCTCTCTCTCTCTCTCTCTCTCTATCTTTCCTGATCTCTTTCCTCTCATTCTTGTGCCGTGCCAATTCCCTATTCTTCGCGTACGCATCGCATACGGCGTTCACGTTAAAAAAGAAAAAGAAACGGAAAGAATGACAAAGTACACACCGCAAAGAGCTTCCGCGTGCGTTGCGGCATAAAGGTCTCGACCGGGCGATGTATCTCGCGAAACGCGAGAACTTTTTGTTAGGGACAATAAAAGAACCGCAAATGGGAGAGAACTCGGCCGCTTTCCGTCGCGGCGACAATCGAAACGACAATCCGCGTCGTGATTTTTCATACGTATCATCAGGGATCAGCGTGTCCAAGAAGGCGAGAGAAAGAGGGAAAAACACACGCCGACAATCGAGATTGGGAATAAGAATGTGAATATACGACAACGAGCGAGCGCGCTGTCTCTCCGCGAGATTTCCGCGAACGTGGCAAAAAGCCACGAAATTAAGATCGCGCGCTGATTTTTCGTACGCACGGTCGCGAGAGGAGGAATTGACGAGATCTTCCGGCGGCGGGGCTTGCGTGACTACCAAGGACGACAACAACATAAACGCTCTCCCGACCCGTCCGTCGAGTCGCCGAGCAGAAAAAGGCCTCGGAGAGCGAGCAGCTTAGCGAACTGTGCTCTCATCCTGGACACAATCGGAACGTTTCCCGAACACGTGCCGAACGAGTTTGCCTGGTCCCGACCGGTCTGCCGTCGCCGGGGCGAGCGAGTTCATTCGCGAGTTTTACGAGGGCTTCCTGCGCATCCTCTCCTGCATGCGCGAGACACGTACGGCGAAATCGATCTCTCGCACCTTTTGTCCGTTCACCTTTCACGCGCGTCGTCCTCTCGTTTACTCGCGGTCCCCGCCGCGAAAATTACGCGGGACGCAATAAGTTATAACACACAAACGCGCTTTATGCCGCGCCCGCGGCCACGTTAATTTTCTCCTCGCGACACTCGCGGCGACGACTGTATTATTTAATAACAACAATTTCTCCACTCTGTGTGTGCGTACTATATTTAATACTTTCCCGAAACATAATTTCGAGCCCCGCGCGTAATGCACGCAATGATCGCGCGGCTGCATCGTGGAAACGGTGCTAACGCATTAAATTGATCGGCAACGCGTCATAAATTAACTATCGCGATTGATATCGCGGCGATTCAACGGGAAACGTGTGTTACGGGAAACTTTCCCCTTATAGCTGGCGGATAAGTTGTCTCGCACACCGCAGGAGACAACGGGATACGCGGCACTCTAATAAGACGCGTAAGAGAACCTTTTGCGGTTTGCTACTGAATGAAGACGAAAGCGCGCTAATCGCGTCGTCATCCGACACCATTTTTCGCGCGCGATGTACGATATTTTTCACGGCATTAGCTTCTCACACGACTTCCTCGTTTCCTGGAAGCGCATAACGTATATCCACGCTCCCTGTGATTAATAGCCTGTCTGTTCTAACAGCATATACCTCACTTTGCGTCTCCACATTTTTATTAAAGTATATATTTAAAGGGGAAAAAAGTTAAACGAATTTTTTTGAAGAATAGTTTTCTTGCGAAAGTCATCTCGCGCGTACACGGACCGCTAGCAGATTATGGACTTTGTCTATTGAGAGAACGGCTCGAGGTGACGTCAGACTCAGAAAATAATTAGCGAGACTCGTCTTACCTCCGCAAATAACATCCGCCAGGTTCGTCTGTACAGCCTGATGCGTGACATCGCCGTCGCGCAGAGTGAGCATCTCGCCGTGTACGAGTGCCACCGCCTCGTCGTTGCTCATCAGCATGCTACCCTGACCTCTGGACCCGTTCACGTCCCTGGAACACCGCCTGGAGCTACCGGAGTCGCGTCTAAGCCTCTTGGTCTCGGGCGTTACGACGAAGTAGCCCTGGGACGTGTGATAGATCTTTCGTTCTTGCATGAGCTTGGCGAGCGCGTCGTAAACGAGCTCTCGACTGGGCCTCTGCATGGCCGGGAAGGCATTTCTCAGGGCTGATCTGAGGGTGTCCAAGGTCGCCGCCTGCCTCTGGGAGGTGAGCTCCAGAATGGCCCAACATAAGGCCTCTGGCAGCGGCGTGAACTGACCTTGGGAAACTGGTGCCACTAGACAGTCCTCTATATCACCTGCAAAACAGAGGAGGCTCGAGGTTAATACGCGTCTTCGCCCGGGTGTCCGGAGGCCGCGTTATTTTTCTAGGAATTAATTGAACGGCGAGTTATCACCCGCGGTTATTTTGCGTAACACGCTTTATGCTTCGAATACCAATTTTGCGCCGTTACGATCCCCGCGCGTCGGATTTTACGACGCATTGTTCGTCCTATTAGCATGGGGGAATAAAAGAAGGCAATAAGATATAACGTCGTTTCTGTTTCTTTTTTTACACTTCTCATTTATTTCCGCCGCAGTCGTAGTAGAGACACTCGAATTCGTCTTTCGGCACAGTTACGTAATTTTATTCTCAAGGTTGTCGCCGATGGAATGTAACAGCTACTCTGCTGTTACGAATCCGGTGACGCATACAAATTAAATCGCATTCTAGTCTTTCTAAACCCAAATCGAGGCTGCTCACATTTCCATACGTGTAACGACCGCTAAGTGTTTCATTAGGATACGCATGGCGATGAGAAACAGTCACGGTTGGCTTTCGTGCCGCATTCGTGATCACGGGTTTCACGGGCGGCACCAGAGAGATACAGTCATTCGGATTACGACTTAATCGAATTCCTTCCACGAATGTGAAGTCGACGAGCAAACGGCGGCGATCGCCGAACGTGAAAAAGACGGCGAATTTATTAAGCCCGGGCGAGTCGTTCTACTCGGCATTGTGGGAGATTCGAGTCCCTTATTCTTCCAGTCACGTTTTACGGTAACCCGACGGCGACACCGCGACTGCGTGCTCTCCTACATCTGGTTACGCCCACAAAAAAAAAAAGAATATGGATTATTCTAAACTCGGGGAGTCGGGGCAGGACCTCCGAAATTCCCCGCGAGACCCGCGCCTCGTTCGTGCGACGAATCCCAAATATCTCGTAGTCGATACGGAGAAAGTCAATGTCAGCGTCAACGTCAAACGCGAAGCACACCGCTCGCGCCCGTACGTATCGCGATATATCGTTCGCGATAAAATATTTTATTCCGATCATATAAAAGATACGCCCCGCGCAGAAACGTCTATTTGTGAAATCGCTCGTCTTGATCGCTTATAATTATAGAGGTTTCCGCTGATAGAGAAGCTCCGTTTGAGGTACGGGGAAAGTCACGGCGACTGCCGAGACGTCGGCTGGCGAGGCAGTACAGTTCTCCACTTCATTCCGGATCGCTGAAATATTTTAATCAATGTAATCGCGGCTAGTATGCCGGGGAACTCGACAATGCACACTCTCGCGAGGCCGCACTTGCCTCCGCCGATCGTGCATAATTAAAGGTTTGGTGCCGGCGGAGAAGCCGGCTCTATTTAAAGTTCGTGCAATCGCGGGCCCGCCCTCTCTAGAGGCGCAACTCTGCAATTTCCCCGCAACGTCTGTCAACGGTTGCCTTTGTTACTCGGGCGAGACAAGGCAGGGACGAGACAAGGCAGCGGCAGGAAAGAGCGGATCTCCAATTACGCGTGTAACTAACGTGTAGAAAACGCCCGGTTCGCGAGCTCCCGTTAAACAATTGCCGTAAATAGGTCGAATAAGTCCGCCTTCCTAGAGCCGCTCTCCCTCTTCGCTAACGCTCTTATTATTCTTTCGGGGCATCTCGGCGCTGACAGGACAAGTTGTTGTCCGCCTCCGACGCTGACGTTTATCCCTCTACGCGTTTTCGTACGCAAAAGGCGCACACGGCCCCGGCGATACTTCCACTTTTTGTCTCTGAGCATTTATTCTCACGCTCATTGAATGCGTGAAGGTGCCCATTTAAGACTTCGACTACTTAGCGAAATTATTCTCACGCTCGACGCTTCATCCGAGACTCGCGAGTCTTACGATTTAGTTAAATAAAATAAAATATCGCTCTTCATTCAAGATATTCCTTTCTGGCCTCGCGATCTCGATACCTCGTTTAACACGCTACGGCAATCGGGAGAATTTCCACTTGGATTCTTCGTGCAACATTGCCGCTTGTCTCCCGTCGCGAAATACGGTGGTCAATTGCGAATTATCGCGGTCGCAGTTTTCAAACGACAAACGGGGCACCCACAATGCTCACGTGGGAGCGGCCGCCAGTTTCGGTTTCATTCGCGCGAGCGAGAGATCTTATCCCGCGAGCGCGAATGCGACATGAAGGAAAAAATGCGCATGATCTACGCCGTCATGCCGGGAGATCATGGCGAGAAGAAAACGAGCCGTGTTGTACCACCGTGTTGCACAATTTTCAAGGAGCTTTGTCGACGACGACGAACGGAAAGAGACGGACGGTATGTCGGGGCGAGGCAGGCGCGCGGGATCGTGGAACCCGATACGTCGGTTTCTGGGGCGTGAATATTTGCCGACTCCACGTCGTCATCGTCGTCGTCGCCGTGAGAGAATCTCGTCCGGAACGTGTCCCGAACGTGTTCTCCGCGCGCGTTATCTGGCACCCATTATCGGCATGCGCGCTCTCGAATTCGAGAGGTCGGCCGACGAGATACGTGCGAATTTGTCGTGACAAAACTCTCGAGGAGAGTAACATCGCAAGACTTATTTCGCCGTGTTTCTCCTTCGTACGTTTTTTTCTTATCATTGAGAAATCTTTTCTTTTCTTTTTTTTTTTTTTTAGTGACGAGACAACTTTAGGTCTCGTCGACTCTTTTTGAAATTAAATCGTCGTACGCGCGCAATCTCAAACGTACCCACGTACCGCCGAGAACACCGGCAATTAGACGCGCGTCATAAATTTTCCGGAAAGCGTTCTGCATGTGTCGAGCCGCTCCATTTGTCGTTTTGTTCCAATGCCGCGGCGGCGACGGCGCGCGATGTAAGATCGCCGCCGCCACCGATCGGGACGTACGATTTATGGCCGATGGACATTTACCACCCAACTAGCGGTTGTGCAAATGGCCATTAACGGTTTACTCTTATTTTTGCTAGGCTATACTTTATGACTCGTCTATATGCCTATGGGGAGAATTTAAAAGAGCCGATCTCGCGATCGACGGCCGCTTCGATTCCCTGGCGTCGCTCCATATCGTTTTGCGGCTTTCTCTCGATCGTAGATCTCGATATTGCAATGTCATTTTGTTGTACAAAGCCTCTCTTATTATCCGAGTACAAAGTTACTCTAAATAAAATCAGGTAATTGACTCGGGGGCGGGGAAGGGAGAAGCGAGATGTTTTGCGAAATTTATTAATTTCTTGCTGTTCGTTTTGTTCCTCTCTCAACTGGTTCGAGTTCTGCGACGCGAGTTCTACGTCACGGAATTCGCAGTTAACGACGCGAACAATCGACGACACCGATCCGTTCGGGGAGGGAACAGTAAATACCGCGGAGCCGCACACCTGCCGACCTGCAGACGCCCCTGCGAAAGATCTATTATTAGCATCCTGCACCTTTCTATCATTCCACGGGACTTTATTATAATACCGCTCCGCGCTGCCCACGTAGTCTGCAGCACTCGTTTGGCGAATGCGTCCCGAAGTAAAAGGTGTAGAATGCCGGCTTGGCATTCGGGCCGGTCGATCCGCGCCCACGCGCGAAAATATATCGACAAACAACATCGCCACGGGGCAACGGACGCGACGGACGCATGCAGAAAACGCGGTGAAACAAGAGACACGGTGGCTGCTGACGGAAACGACGAGGAGACTGCCAGTTACCTACACTTCTCGGGACCGTTTCTTGAAACGCGCGCGCGGCATCACTTCCGGTGTACTGCACAAGCTACAGAACACGTTGCGTATTATTCTTATCGCTGTGATCCATCGTGTTGGTTGGCTGGTCGGTCGGTCGGTCGACCTCCGCCGCCGCCGCCGCCGCCTTTATGGCTACGTTCATGGGAAATGGCAAAGACCACTCGGCACTCGAGGAATCACCTCGTCGTAACGAGGCGACCTTTGAATCGCGAGTACTCGCCTCGAGTCCTCCGACGACTACCCGACGTTCGCCGATTACATGTAAATCCTTGAGATGTGCCATTTCGTATAGCCACCTCCGGCCGTATATCGATAATTCCATCGACTTGTTCTCCCTCATTTGTTTATCTTGCGCCGGCCCCTTTTTGCGCCGGGATTGCGTCAGCGCCGCGCGAGAGCAAATACGGAAATCGTGCATTAGATTAATCATACGTTAGATTGCTGATTGCGAGGTATAACAGCGTTGACAGCACCGCGGAAATCATTCTACCTTTTCACTCTTCTCTCAAAAGGTATACCGCATTTTCATCCGGAGGATTGAGTAAGGCCGAAACGTTTTATACTCTCTATACGAACCGTGTCCCTGCAAATAACATTAATTAATTTAATTAAAGCTGACGAACGCTTAATTCTTTTCATTCAAAGAACGTTTCCTTCTTTAGTTTTGTTCGTAAAAATTAAGAGATGAAAGATTGATTAAACTCCAGTGGTTACAGGGACAGTCCTAAGAATCGTTTCTATTCAACGTTGATCGAGTAAATTGAGCGATTCTCTTTCTTTCGTAACGTTAGCTAGTGAAATGGATGATTTTAAACCTGATAAGACGTCGGTGGAATCGGAGCCTTGAGAGCGATTGTCGATAGTGAAACTTTCAGGAAGGATGAAGTGTACGAAAGAATCGGCAATCCTTTCGGACAAGAGGCGCGGTTGGTTAACGTCTACTTTCGCACGGCCGAGTCTCTCCGGTCGTTTCTACCGGATTTATGCATCCCTGTCGGCAGTCAATAATCCCACCGAGAGACGCCAACCGGCCCCGTTTTGTTATCCGCCCGTGGAATGCGAGTGCGGTTATGCAATAGGCACGAGTCAATTATAAATAAATAGACATACGCGCGTGTGCTCGCGTATGTTCCGCGCTGTCTCGCTGGCTGTTCCTGCTGCTCCTGTTGCTGCCGCCGTCGGAAATAAATTTTCCTACCGCGAAAGCAAACGCGCCCCGCGAAATTCTCGTCGTGACACGGAACACGAGAAGCGAGTCAAGTGGAGCATTCATTAAATTCAAACGCTCGCGATCTGAAACACGAATCTGTGTGCGCCCACGTCGGGATCGTTCCCGAGTATTGTACACGTGTATGGGACAACGTTACGTCATTCGCGACCACGATCGTCGGAGTATTATTGCATACAATGCGCGAGCACGTATTGCATCGCTCCTCAAAATTAAGCCGTACAAAATTATCCGGCCTGTATCTAATGAGATTTGAATCACGACGCTGTTATTTTCGGAAGGCACTTTGTAACGTATATATGAGCCGCGGACGGGGTAACTTCTGAGCGTTAGGTAATCTCTGGCAGCAAATCACAGACAGATAATGTGATGCGCGTGATCTTTTCGAGGAGTTATCCCGCTATCCGGGTCGCAACAATGTATGTACAGACCACTCGACAACAGTGACAGACATGCCACAACGTCCGTTAATGATCTTTGCATAAGATTAACTCAAACATCATTCGATTGGCTCAGACATCGCGAAATATTCAATCTGCAAACAAGAAGTGCAACGCTAAACGATTTGCGGTTGCAAAGAACATATCTTGACGTCGAGTTATTCAAATGGGATATTTCTCGAGTTAATTTAATTAGAATCTCTCAATTAAGTTTTCAGATAGCGTTATCGGTTGTTGCAAGACCGAATCGAATGTATCTTTATATATGATATATTAAATAATTGTATTATGAAATATGAGAACATTATTATATTTTTATAAATTTGCATTTTACAAAAAAAAAAATTAGTGTCAATTCAACTAAGCAAGAATATAAAATCTTTAAAGATTGAGAGTCCTTAAATTTCAGATTAATAGAGACTAATTCTTTTCTTAATTAAAGATGCATGTAAGAAACTTGAAATCACTCGCACGTCTCTGCTCGAAACGCGGGGAGATTTCAACAGCTCGGAGAGTACCTGCTTTTCGCGCAGGACCCAGTTTTTCAATAATACGCGTTTTACACCGTGCGCCCGCCTACGTGTTGCACGTGGTGTCATTGATTGCGCATTCCTACGGTTCCTACGCAGGTGGTGAATGACGACACATCGCCGCGGACAACGGCGGTATATCCGCGCGTTTAACTGCCGCGTTAAATAAAGCTTTCATGAGCTCGGTAGCGTGTCCTTAATCACCCGACGTGAGACGTCGTCGTAAAGTGCCGTCTCAGATTATTAGCATTGAAATATTCTTACGTTTCTTTTTATCGTATCCCATCAAACGGGGGGAAAGGGAAGGGGGGACGCTGCATGCATATATAATGCCAAAATGCGTTCGCGTGCAAATTCCCGCGCGCTATCATCCGCATGAGAAACAGAGTATACACACGCGGACTTTCTCTAGCCTCTCGCATCCATCGGACGTAAGCCGCTTAACTTTCCGCGAAGATATACACACGTATACACACTCGTCCGCGCAAGTTGCATCCGTCGATGCTTCTAGATGTGCATACGCAAATGCGCGAGCGCATACATTACCGGAGACAATAAGCGGCGATGAGGCTGTTACGAGGATAATCGCGTGTCGCAAGGTGTGCAAAAAAAGAAGTGTCGCCGTTCCTCATCGCGTCATCTCGCGCATCGTGATACAGATTGCGGTCAAGTGGCTTTTCCCCCCTCCCCTTCCCCTCCCTCCTCCCTGTCGAGGCTGAGTTTTCTGATTGCGTCGGAAAATTCATTTTCATGCCCCGCGCACACGACTTGGGACGTTTCTCGCGGCGGTATATCGCGAAACGATCATACATACGGAGTGTCGTGACACTGCATCGGCACTGCACTTTCCATCCCGAGGCCTCCTCGTATATCGCGTCTCGATGCAGGTTTCCGCGCGCCATATATCCCTCTCGTGCCACATACTCGCGTTACGGCCGTCTAGCGTATCAAGAGGCCGGCGTATAACAATGCCAGGCATTTTAATCCCTCCCGTCCACGAGAGAACGAGTGCATCAGAAGGGAAGTGAGAGGGCGGGGGGGACGTCCCTTTTTTTTTGCCAGTCGCGCAAATCCCCGTTCCGGTGATATTAAATTTCGCCGTCGGGCAGCAGCGGGGACGACGGAGATCTCGCGCTCGGATTTAAATCCGCGACCTCACGGGTCGCGGGTGATTTTTCGTTCGCCGAACGGAAAGACGATATAAGCCGGGGCCATGAGAATCGACTCGTAGCCTCGATTCCGCCGTTCGACGCTGCATCGCGCGCGCGCGCGCGCGATATGTATACCCATTCGTTCTCCTCCTCGCGATAAGGGCGCAGCCGGTTCTCGCTCGCTCTCTTGCATTTGACACGAGCCCCCATTTTGCAAGTACCACGATCAACCTCGGTGCGCCCGGTCCGCTTCGCTCTAATTGGACGGTATCCTATCGCTCTATCCCGGCTCTAATAAATTTATTATTAATACACCGCAATTTCATCTCTTGCACGCAATGTTTATAGCGAGATGTACTATTATACACGAAATATATATACAGATATCGGAGTTTCGTTTGCCTCATCGTCGATCACGACCGATAATCGTGTAATTGAGTTGAACCGAAAGGGATCGGCCCTCGAGCGATAAATCTCACGTTGCGCTCGTTGCGATGGCCGGTTGTTTCAGCCGGTACGGTTTTAATAATAATTAGGAAACTTTTCCACGCGATGAAGCATTGCATCGTATCCGGGAACGAACTCTTGTCTTCCACCTGCCACTCCCAATCGAGAAAGTTTTTTTTTTATTATTCTTGTCTATTGTTTCTCGGGGTCAACAATCTTGCGTAAGATTGTAGGGCTCACTAATGTGTTTCCGTCAATATTTTATCTAGATTGAATTATCCACGCTGTTGAGAGGTGAGAGTGTAGGATCGATATCAGACAGCTGTTACGTCAATAAAGCAGACTTATAATTTACCGTTTTCAAAAATTTTTAAGTATACAATTTTGAACAGATGCATTTAGGGCTTTGAATTAAACTGACATGAAGATCACGCTTGAAAGTATTGAAAAAAAAAATTTTTTTTTGCGCAATCAATTTATTAAAGTTCGACGAAAGGAGACGTGCATTGTTTTGTGAAAAAATTTAGAGAAGTCAAGAAAAATTATAACAGGGGGCTCACATTCGTGCTGCAGCGATTTCTTATTAAGGTAAAAAAGGTCATCATAAGGTAACGCGGAAGTGATGCACGTATTTATCTGCAGAAGCGAATGTGGTCGCTTGAGCTATCGAGGCCAGCGGAGCGCAGGTGAAATGTCACGACTCTGTTTGCTGCAGTGATGAAATTCACTAACCGGAGATTAGGTGGCTGTAAATACAACGGTGAACGTCTAAAAACGCCGCCCTCACGATATTAACCGCGCGAGAGACGGCACCGCTAATCTCATCTCGTTTAATTACGTCGTTAATTTAACCTTGGATTCTTCTCCGGCAGAGCCACTTAACGTCTCCGATGAGAAAAGTAAATAAGCGAATTCTCGACGAGTCACACACGTACGATCGACATGTCAAAATCATTAGAGGATAAGCGCCTTTCGGGGGGGGGGGGGAAAAAAACTCGGCAAAAAGAAGAGAAGTGTTTCTTTGGTCCGGCGAATCCGCCGCCGATCTCGGCCCGAGATCGCCGCCTGTCCTTTTAAAGCGCAAATTACACGTTGGCGAATCTCTCCTTTTCGTCGTCGTAAATTAAAAGCAGCGTGTTCAATTCCGCGCGGAAGAATGGGCGATTACGGCGCGTCATCAATCACGGCCGAAGATATATTCGCGGATTATTGTACTCCCTTGACATTAACCTACATATGTGGAAGTAATGCGACTTACTCCGGGGGCCAGCGAATTTTTTTACAAACGCGCAGCACCACCACGCCTTTCGTCGCCTCTACGGACGGGCGGTGCACACCTTTGTAATTATGTCGCTCGCGGTCGGTCGCGCCTAAGAAGTAATCGCCACATTCAATTGCCCGGTCGAACAAAGCGAACCGCCGAACCGGGTGTCGACGACCCGGCGGCGCGTCGTCTCTCTATCTGTCTCGTCGTAAAAACGGTAAACGGTTCTCGAGAGAGTTACCCGAGTGATTATCTCTTCATTTCACCTAACGTCAATTTTTATAACGAACCTAAGCATGCCCGGGATATATATTGATGCTGATTGGCAAGTGACGCTTCGACTCGTCCGCGTCTCGCGGGCAAGAGGTGATGGGAGAAAACGTCGCGGGTTTCGAGTTCTAAAACGCGGTACGACCTCGGCTCAAATCGGATTCCAGGACATGTGAAATCGCGCGCGTCCCCGTCGCGCGATTCGCCGAGAGGATCGCGAGCGAGAGGGCAAAGTCGCATAGCAGCAGAGCACCTAAGTGGTCCCGATATCCCGACGCTGTCGACAATGTGTCCATTCGATTCAGGTGCTCATCCGAGCACGCACGCACGCACGCACGCACGGCACACGGACGGTTCAAATGTAAACCGGTATACGTGCGCTATTAAAGTCGATAATCCGGCGTAGAGTTTATTTTACAACCCGTCGTCCTCGTTGCTGCAACGCTGATGCGCGATCCTAGATATTTCCCTGTTATTCGGTCCGTGTTGTTTCAATCATTCTCCTACAAGACACGTTTGTCGCCGAGTGTTTGTGAAACTGGTATCCGAGAGAGGAACGACGCTTAAGAAAACCAGAAATCATATCATTTTCCGCGCGGGAAAGTCCGCGAACGCGGGATCCCAAGATGAAGAAATAAGTTATTCCAACTTGAGTGAACGATCTTGCGGGCACGACTTGTTTTGACGTACTTCGCCAGGCGCTTATGCTCGTTCCACGTCGTAACGCCGCGCGTCGTTGTAATGGATTAGACGTTGTAATGAACCTACGGTCGCGTTTCACCTGAAGAAACCCGTTTTCCTTAACGGCCCAACTAACAATGGCAAGGCGATCGTATACCCACGCGAAAAATTAACAACGCGAATGGCCACGCGATATCCGCGTCTCGGATAAGTGTGTATGTGTGTAAGACAGTCGCGAAACGGCACCTTCGTGCATGCCTATTTTCGAATAGAGAAAACCGGTTAAAAACCACCCTGTGTGATAAACACTGTCAACTTTTATAGCTATTTCAGAAAATACCGGCGCGGTCCGCGATTTGCTTATATTTGAAGACTGTGTGTGTGTGTGTGTGTGTGTGATCGTTTTTATCTTATGGGTCCGATCGTTCCGGGAATACGAAAGTATTGCCTTTTACTTTCGCCTCCTCGCGACGGGAATCCGCCGTCGCGATTCTAATCAAACTTCCACGGCGAGGAATTCGCGCGCGATTGAGATGCAACGGGGCAGGTAGTCCGGCGAATTTATGCCGCCCGGCCCTAGACGACATCCCGCCGTCGTCGTCATCGTGCCAGCGTCCGCGTTCTTTATCGTCGTCGGCTGTCCAATTTCCCTCTACCTACATTTTCTTCTCGGACGGACGGCAGGCGCGTGATCCGCGCGCGATACCTACGTGCACTTTGCGACGATCGGCGCACAGGTATACGAGTGAGGAGAAAGAGAATACATTCTCTCGCTTGTGCGGCGGGCGCGGGAGAAAGAGAGAGCGAGATGACGAGAGAGAGATATACTCGCGAGAGCTCTCCGGAACGGTCCAGTTCTCATGGATAGTCGGCTGTGGTATGAGGTACTGCCTGACTTCGCCTGCATGGCCTGCCGGGCTGTTTCTTATTCATAAGCTCCACAGTCCGCTCCGCGGGATGTTTCAACCTTTTCTCGCGCGAGCTTTGTGCCGGATTGTTCCACGATACACCGGGGCAGAAGGATACCTCTTGTCAGATGATCACCATAGAAATATGTTTTCAGATTTAACAAGATCGACAGGGAAATCCTTCGGGTGATAAAAGAAAACTGTATCGCGACGAGAGACGGATGAAAGATTATTATCGTTTCTCTCGCGTTTCGCACTTTTAGTCGAGACTTCTTCTCGGTGAGGTATTTTCGGCTTCGCATTCGGATGAGAAGTCGTTTCGTCATTTTTATTGCAGATTATACCGGTAAGATTTGTACGGAAAGAGCTGGGACGCCTCGTAAATACAGCTTCTGCTCGAGTTAACGTTCGGCGATACTTTGTGACCCACGCTGCCGCGACCGAGCGGCATAAATTTCGCTCGTACGTAACATACAGAGAGAATCGCGAGAGACCCCGAAGATACCATCCTTCGTGGGTTTTACCATTTTCCCCCTTGCATACGCTTTAGATGTTTTTCAACCTGCGCGTACTTACCACCGCGCGAGATATCTCGATCGCGGACGAACGAAGATAAAGTTCTCGCAACAAATTTAAGACGCGGACTGGCCGCTGAGAAATAAGCGTAATATGCAAAGGGGCTTATTGCGCGCGCGCGCAATTCTCTCGGGAGATTTTTACCGATCGCAGTCTCGTAGGAATTTCTCGGGGATGCTGCGCGACGGGCGCGCGTTTTCATCGGGACTGCTGATAAGCGGCTTAAAATTCTCAGATGGGGCTCGCGTGAAAACGAAACGCCTGATTTTATCTTACTCCCTCTCGCTTTCTTTCTCCGCGTTAAATATTTAATATTTAATATTTATCTTTAATGCGCATAGAATGCAAGGAAAAAAAGATCGGTTGACTTAGTTATGGAAACGAACAATTTCTCAAGGACGTTGATGTACGACCAGATGATAGGACGGAAGAGATAAGGCCGTGGCAGTGGCATTGTTTTCGGGAATTTATTAGCTACGAGACGTCGCTTTCGAAAGCGCGGCGGGTTTCACTCTAAGTCAATTACCTGAATCGCCCGAGATGTTCGCACGCTCCTCCACGTATTAGCCGTATTTCGCTAAAACGCATAAGCGCAATGCTTTCCGCTGCGCGCGCGGAACAACAGTTAGTCGGAAATGACGCACGTGTGCACCGCCTTACGCGTGGATCGCGCTCGTTATATTGTTTTCTGGCTTTTACCGTTTCTATCTCTCTTATACATATACGCCAGTTACTCTCGCGGCCTAGGCCGCGGTCTAAATATATCCGGCCGGATGAAAAATACATTAAGATTATCGCGGGAGAAAAAGCGCGCGCGCGCAAATAAAATTTGTTTTATTGCTCGTGATCGACCGCTCGCTTCCAACGTGTTCCCCGGCAAAAAGAGTCGGAGCCGAAGTCACGACACACGCGACGGTAACTAATCGCCGATACACCTGATTACGGAAATGACTCTCGCGCGCGCGCGCGCGCGCGACCAAGATAGATTTTCTCTCGCGTAATACGACTCGCGATATTACGATCTCTCTTGAAACATTGTCCACTTCTCGGGCGAGGAGCACCGAGGTGCCCGTATCGTGTATCGGCTTTCCATCCCGAGAAGGCAAATGCCGTACGTTCGTAATACATGTACGTCGTGCATCGCGGAGTCTATCGCGGTGATATCGGCGTCGCCGCTGAAATTCTGCACTTTTGCACGGAGGCGGCGGCGGCACGATGCGCCTCGATAACGAAGGATGCCTTTCCCTTTCGCGGCCAGAATGCCACGTTCCTTGTTCTCCTCGACTCGCGGGGAGCTTGTGCACGAGGAGGAGTCTCGCGGGTCTCCTCGCGGCACTGTGTAATTTTCCACTCGTTTCCAGTCGTAGCGGGTCATTATGCGGCCGATTGGCGGCCGCGGATTCCCCCGGTGATCCTCTCTTTCTCTCTGGCGTCTTCATTTCGCGGAGAGAGACCCCGGCTCGTTTTACGAGGCCGCTCCCCTCGTTTCGTTTTACCGTTTTATTGTCCGCGCTATTAGCCTCGACCTGTCCGAGTGGCGCGTCAATCAGACGTTTTGTCACTTCGTGTCCGCGAACGGCTGTCGGATCGTTAAAAAGGAGAGTCGAATCGCGTACGTATATCACGTTACCCTCCGCCGAATGTGTGCCACGGAAGACAGAGAGAATCGTCGCGCAGCTGCGCGTATGTCGTATTAACCGGGCACGCACCACGTGACGACGAGGGTGGCTTTGCATCTATTATCCCCCCATGTTTAGGGTGAGGGCGACGAAAAACGCTTTCTCTCCTCCCGCATTTCTCTCTGTCTCTCTCTCTCTCTTTCTCTCTCTCTCTCTCGACTGCAGGACCGCGATAATAAACGTTAAAATTTGATACTCATCGCCAAATATCGCACATGTGTCACGTAATAACGCGTGACACCGCAGCACACGTTATTCGTTCCCCGAGATATGATTAATACGAGCCGTCGCGTTAAGCCGCTCTGTACATATAATTCAGTCAATCTACGCCGAGATGTTTACGCGCTGCATTATCTGGAATTGGATCGCGGTCTACGATCGTTGGGGTCCGCGCTGAAAATTATTCTTCACGCCGGCGAATGTGATTTGCGCGGTTTCTCGCGGCCCATTGTCCAGCCTATTCACTTTGCGTAACAATCGAGGAAACGTTATAGCAGGCAGGCGTCTTGTACCGGCGTGGATGCACTTTCGACGTGCGTTGGCTGCAGGTGCGTTTAACATCTAACGCCTTGACCTAGACAATCGCCTGGAAATGGCGCAAGATACCTACTTATTAACCACGACTTGGAACGATACTCTACGCGTTTCTCTCTTTCTCTCTATCTTTCTTCCTCGCGATCAATCGATATTGTCTGTCTCTATCTCGCGTGGGCGTACGCGCGAGGGAGGTCGCGGATTAATTTATTAGCCGATGCAATTATACGTTACTTAATGCAGTCGTCGCTGCCTCTCTCGACATTTTGTATCTCATTGCGATGCTGATTTAAGTCGGCGAATTATCTTGTCGAAAGGTAAGACTCTCTCTCTCTCTCTCTCTCTCTCTCTCTCTCTCTCTCTCTCTCTCTCTTTCTCTCTTTTTTCTTCTTGCTACCGGTCTTAAATTCCCTGTGTAATTACAATCGCATTAAACGCCACTCCGCTTCGCTCTCGCATCTATAATAATCGCTCTCGGCTACGTAAACGACGCCCGTTTGACTCCGTAATATGAGCTAATATCGCGGTAAACGCCGCTAAAACGAGGTAACCGCGAGTTCCATCATTCGAAGTAATGTTCGCTCGTAATCGTATGCGCGCGCATATTTTATATCGATATTATAAGCTCACGATCAAACATTCCGCCACGAAGATTACAGTAATTATCTACCGTTTAAAGAAAAAATTATCTAGCGAATATGTGTGCGCGTGCAATCATTTAATTGTTCAAACAATTATAGGAGCATTAGATTTTGCGCTTGAAGAGGTGGAAAGTGCAAACTTCCGGTTACCATAAGCAGGTGATAGCTCAGGAGCCTTTCAAAGTCATGCAATAAGGTGTATTGCTTGCGCAGGAAGAAAGTCGCGACTCGCATCTCTGGCAAATCGCGCGAGTGCTTTGCTGTTGACGAATTATGAATATGAATAGAGGGACGCGCGCGGCGCGCTAAATCCACCGAAGCAACACCGTGGGGAAAATGTCCGGGAACGTCTCGAGAAGTGGCAGGAAGGAACGAAGTAATAGCGAAGTGTGTCGTGTCTCGTGACCCCACCATCATCGTGGTAATCGTCGATCTACGGAGGAGGCGGCCGCCAGGAACCAGCTGACACCCGACAGGAAGTTGCCACTCGAAAATGCTGTGACGTACATCGATGGGCCTACGAAGGTTTACACTGCGCTGGTAGATGGCTAGACAGATAGCTTCGTTGCCCGCTGCTCTGTCATTTCACTCGCTTGTATACACGTTTGCACACGGGGAACGAACGAATCGTAGCACCGTGGGATCTCCTCGTTGTCCCCGGGGTCTTCGAAATTCTTATTTTCCCCCTTTTAGACTCGGGAGAGGCAAGTAATGGCACTTTTGAGATCCTTATAATGTTAATTAATATCAGGTGCACATTGTATACAGTTCCTTCCACGGTTCCCTTTGCCATCAAACCTGTGATTTTAATGAGAAACGGAATACGTGAAATTTGCAAGAATAAAATAATAATTCAATAATGTGAATATTTAAAACTGAAAAAAAAAGGGATGTACTATATGTAATAAGAAATAATAATAAAGTATAACTTAACGATTAAACTTCTAGAGAGAAGGGTATGCACGAGGATATTATTAAGCGAGGGTGCGATATCCGGAGAGGGATATCGTTAATCCGTTGCCTTGGCTCGCAATATTCGTCAGGTATCGATATACTGATTATACGTTTAGGCAGCAACGTGCTCGCGTACGAATCTCTCGCCTCTAATCAAATGGTGAAAAGAATTTTTTCCTGACACGGGGAGAGGTAATCATACGCCGAAGCTTATTCCGATCGGGCGAATAGCAAAATCGTGACAGGGGAGGCGTGAGAGGCTGACCGACCTTACGATTACAGAGACGTGTTTAGAGCGCGCCGTGGCCTTAAGGTATCGACATCGTGTTCCCGACTCGCATTTAGCGCTAAATGCGACTGTCGGATTCTCTCAACTTCGGCACAAAGATTCGATTAAAGCGAATATGCCGAGTACGTCGTCATTGTCTGCTGAATAGCCGAGTGAAAGATTTGCGTTGCGGCGCGCGTTGCGAGTCGAGATCGAAACAGACGATTCCCGAGGAGGGAAGAGAATCAAATCGAAAGTGTATAATCGATAAGCGCCGGTCATGGAAATGTCAACCGAACCGGGTAGGTCAAGGGGGGCCAGCTGGGAATCTTGTTGCCTGTAGCAAGACATCTTGCACCTTCAACGCGTAAATTCCACCCACGATTCACAGGTTTGAAGTTACAAGATGAAATATAATTGGCGCTTTGTTGCAATTTTATTTAAATAAGTCTTAATCTGATTTTTTCAATTTAATGTTTCGAAACAAGTTTGAGTTTGATGGAAATGTATCACCGTTAAGGGTTTTCATTTCTAATCAAGTTTTTTATAAAACAATTAAAACATTTGGTAAATTTTTTATACAAAGTAAAGTTTCAATATCTTCTGTATCCGGGACAAGTGGTTTCACGACTGTGTATACTGTGTGGTTTCTCCTTCAAATCAATTTGACCTGATCTTCCGATAATTGAGTACTTAAAAGTGACAAATGGATCGTACGAAGCGACATTTCTCGAGAGTTCGCGCAAGCAGCATAACAACAATCACGACGGTAAAGTGCAACAACAACGTTTCAGATCGCCATTTCCCTCGTCGTAAAATGCGGCTGTATATTCTCCAGTCCGTGCCAACGCGCTAACGCGGACGGAGTTTCGCGCGTCTTAACAACGTCCGCGGTCAGTCAATATGCACGTATATAATGAATGAATGAAACACACGGGCGTTTAGTCTCGCACGGACAAAAACGCCGAGTCGCAATCGCCACGATTGGTTCGACACGTAACGCGTACGTGTGTATACGTATACGAGCGAGCGTTCCGAGCGTTTCGCAGCACGCTCTGTCTCGTCTGCGTGTGTATGTTATATCTATTTATAGTATAGACACAAAGTGTAGAAATAACTGGATGTCGATACGGCGCTATTAATTTTCCCCGGCTCCGTACACGTTCCGGCACGTTCCCGGAGGATCCCTCGTCATTACGCGAGCCCGAGCTCCTTATCTCCTTGATGCATTGACCTGGCCCGCATTAGCATTCACGGCACTTGCAGTTTAACCAACTATGCGCAATAAATGTCTTGAAACAGGTATAACGTGTACGTCAGTTTTTCCGGCTGTGTTTAGACCTCACGTCCATCGCCGCAACAGCCGCGGATCTCATTTACCTTGACAGAAATATCTCCCGATGGAAGTGTGCGATAACGAGGAGAATATTAATTGCACCTAATACATCCGGTGCAATCAGGTATATCTAATTAATGATAAATAGCCGCTCGTGGTCGCTCAGTCAATTATTGCACGTCGAAACAGAGATTGGTCCACGTATATGTCGACCAATTGCGTCGAGATAAAAAATCGCGAAATGAGAATCGCGCGTGGAAAATGCGCCGCTTATCGGGTCTCCAATGGGGTACCACGACTTAATCGATCGCCCTGGAATGCCGCTACTGTCGCACACCGAAGGAGGCCGATTTATTACCCTGCGCGTGAATGCGCCGTATGGATTTCAGTTAAGGGCGTGGAGGAGACGAGAGGAAAGGTCTGGTATTCCAGACGTGCGCGCGCGCGCGCGCCTCCCTTTCGCTGCCGCCCATCGACGTCGAGGATGCAGGATTCCGGCGTGCGAGACTCGCGTACCAATCGGGTCATTTCTATGTGGAGTGCGTTGTGCCATTTTCCTTTTTTTTTCGATCGGCCGTCTTCTCCAAGCTGCGAGGAGAGCTCCGCGATTCGAAACGGTTTCGCAATTTTAAGTCACGTTTTCCTCTGACGTCCATTCATAACGATAAAAGCATGAAGATACGAGATTGAAAAATGATTAAATTTAACGAGCTTCGAGTGAAGCTTGAAATGCTAATAAAATATGTTGGCCGATATGCGAGCACTATGAGAAATAAGAAATGCCATTTTTCGGCCGAAGCAAATTTTGGTATGCCTATAATAATTTTATATTTTCATATCAATTATTAAGTAAATTTTTTGAGTTGTGCATAAACTGTGTGCCGATATGGTTATTGGACTTAAAATACAAGATTATTAGATTTGATTTGAATTGTGTTTCAAGTTTAAGTGCTGGCACACACTTTACAGACCTGAAAAATATATCTAATAGCTAATATGAAAATATTAAGTATCAAGATCTGCTTTGAACAAAAACTTTTTATATTATTAAAATGTAAAGTTTCCAACTGTTTGTATTTATGTGCTTTTCAGCGTGTTCTTGCGAAATACTATAATAGATTTAAAAAATGATGGGGCAAGCGCGGTCTCTTTGCGCGATGCGCAAAACGCATCTCGCGTGCATTGAACGTCAGCACGTGCGGATTTTGTTGGAAAGTCGGCGGCACGCTAACTGCAGAATTATGCGCAAAACCGTCGTAATATTTGCGGAACCATTTGCGTCGTCGTCACATTTCGCCGAAAGAAACACACGTGAAAATAAAGAGGTCGGACGTAAGCTCTACCGTCCACGACAGACCGATTATGTGGCGGCGCGAAATCCGCATTACTGCACGCGCATTTTAGTTACGTTAAGACGCCGCGTGTTATGCACGGTGGTGTACCCGACCCCCGATCGGCAAATAGCGGAATGTTAGCCAAGCTAACTTGTTTGCCACACGGAGATAGCCGCGCGCGCGAACCGGAAAGTTCGTCGGACCTCGCAGCACCGTCGTGTCGCGCGCAGGTGGCAAGTTTAATGTAAAAATAATTAATAATCTTCGCGCGCAGTAATTTACCATAATTAACCGCATTCGGCGCGATAAATCGGCCGTTAACTCCAATTACGAAAGTAAAATCGGTAAATTAATATTCCGATTTATTATACACGCCGACGATGCGTCTCAATTTAATACAGCTAACTTGGCGCGAAATTATTATTTATAATTATATACATATAATTGTAAAATGCATTAATTACTGCGCGGAAATGATCGTTTTGCTAAAGAATCTAAAAATTTGTATTAAATATAGACTTGAAAGTAATTTTGTCAGACTATAAAATAATTATATAAGATAGTTCAAGTTAGTTTGCTAAAACGTCAAAATTTTTTACTCGTCGTTTTCCCTTCCGTAGCAAACTTCCTTCATAATTATTTTGACGATCTAGTAGAATTATTTTCAGATCTAGCTAAATTTTTAGATACTCGAGCAAAAAAAAAAAACAATTATTTTCGTGTGTCACTGTTTTTCGCAGCTATTATAAACGAAGCGGATAAAAAGGAAAAATCTGAAACGATCGTTCCTCGATCTGCGATGCAATTTTTCGATGTTTACGCAGGCAGCTTTCCCACGCGGATAAAGTCACGTAACGCGTTCTTTATCGCGCGAATAAATTTCTTTCGTTTTCGCGATAGCGTTTTTCGCGGCGGCCGGCGCGG
The DNA here is from genome assembly GCF_013373865.1 of Monomorium pharaonis. NCBI lineage: Eukaryota > Metazoa > Arthropoda > Insecta > Hymenoptera > Formicidae > Monomorium > Monomorium pharaonis. The sequence goes on along the minus strand of NC_050471.1, from coordinate 2,790,568 downwards.
CGCATCGCGGTAACGAGCAGCGGGTTCCTACGCCGTTGCGCGTACATTAGCATAAGCCCGGTATGCGAGATAGTCGAGCGTAGGCGTGTACAGATATGAGCGCGCGGGGTATAAAAGGGAGCAATAAGATCGGAAAGAAACGGCGGAGGTGGAAAAAGACCGGGGACACCGACCGAAAAGATGTAAAGGGACGAGGTATTATAAAGAGGGAGAAAGAGAGCGCCGCGACGTAAGGAAGCGGGAATGCATACGGGTGCGCATGGGGTACCCGATAAGATATGCGCCAAGTTATTTCTGTAGAACGTACGTTGACGACAGGCACGGATTACGGAGGATAAGCGGATAAGGAGAGTAACGCGTAAAGGTCGGGCACCTTCCGTGCAATTCGATCGCTTTATTTACACGTAGTCGGGTTTTGTGTTCAACACCCTGCACCATACCTTTGGAGCGAAGCGTCGATATCTGGTCAAAACTTGGCGATAATTTATAATACAAATGCACGCTTATATTTACTCTTATGGACGTTAAAACTAATCGGATTAATTCTAACGCATTAAGGAAGTAATTAAAATGGATGATTGAAGAGTTGCAAAACTACTGTAAATGATACACGAGTTTATCTCAATCAAAGTAGGATATTTCAGTGTCCAGTCGCGGGGCAATGAATTACTAGCAAAGATGCCACGCTGGAAAGTCTAAAGGGGCAAAAAAGGCACGCTCGAGATTAAACGATCGTACATCATTTTCGCACGTTGCATTGGCATTGGAATCGAAATGCGCCAGGAACCAGGGTCACGCAGGATTATCTCGTTAAGAACCCGTTTCTCGTAAAATGTCGGCGCTTTCACTTTCACTTTCACAGATTGCCTTATCTTTAATTGAACCCCCCTCCCCCCCTCAATTACGTCGATTATCTCAGTTTGAATAAAACGGATTTTAATCCGGTCGCACGGCGAGCGGAGCCGCGGCCGTCAGGTTAAACCGGCCCTCCGGCGTTGCGGGAGTTAATTCGATGGTACGTACCGAGGCAGGTGATCGAGTGGTCCGCGGGTGGTCGTAGAACGTTTCGCGCCCATGCCGCCCTCAAGACCTCGAGGGCGCAGGGCGGTCCGCCAACCATCAGCACACCCGGCGACACGTGGCCTTTGTACCTTAGCTGTCGGGTCGCGTCTACCAGGGCCGCGTTCCACCAGCATTTGGAATTCGCTTCCAAGAAACTCTGCAAAGACACAAGAGCAAAATAATCTCTCATTGCACTAAGAAATTAAAGAAGAAATTCAATTATTTTTACTAAATATTTCCTTTACATAGTATATTAATTAGTAAATTTAATTAGTCTGCGTCTACTTTATTTATCGGAATTTGCTTAAAGGTTACACGGCAAATAAATATTCAATTTTCGAGCATATGAATATGCAGGGGGGAAATAAGGTTTATGACAGAATGATATTACGTTTGTCTGTATAAAAACGACTATCGCCCGCACGTTCGTCGTATTTTGCGTTGCTAATAAAAAAAAAAAGCCGTTACGCGTCGCGCGATGGAAGCCGACGAGTTACACTCTGAAATATAGCTCGGTCTCTAAGTGTTTATCTCTCCGTGAGGCCGTATGGCGCTTCACCCTCGTCGTAACTCGGGGACGAAACACGATTCTACCCCTATGGACGTTTCCTGAAACCCCCCCGCGTAGTTTCGCGTCGCAGAATGAGCCGTGATAGGGTCGAGAGCCCCGGACAATGCTCATAAACGAACGGCCCCGCAGGATTTTTCCCCCCTGTCTTCTCGTCCCCCTCTTCGCCCGGCTAAACCATGAAATTAGTGCGGAGTGCTGGAATCGATCGACCCGCACTCGGGGTGATTTATAACAGTTCTCGTTCGAGCGATCGGGACGATCGGTCTCTCCGCACTTGTGAAAAGCGCACAGCTTCCTATTGTACAAGGAACAGCTATAAACACAAAAGAAGACTATGTCGTGGAAATTTATTTCGATCAACTTCGATCAAATTATTTGTGGAGTCATATTATACGTAGTAAATAAATCTCGAGCTAAATCGCATAATTTGGATTGCCGGTGTATGATAGCAGATGATCTCGCGATTAGAATTTCAGTAATGGCGTTCGATTTGAGCCACTTTGCTCGAACTCGCTCGAACGGAAAGACAGCGCCCGTCCAGTGAAACCAGCGCTCGCGAGTCCAATTTAACGTAAAGAATACAATGCGCCGTGCACACGACGATTTTGCATCTAACGGCAACGTAGGAGCGCAGGATCTCCGGACTTTCACCATCTGGAAGTTAACCCGTGTAGCGACGGTTACTCACTATACCACCGAATGACGGAACCTCCGTGTAGCCGCCGCAAATTACACATCCGTGATCGATCTGATCCGCCGCGAACGAACGACCAGCCTCGTTCTGTGTCTGTGCAACGGAGCACGGCGCAAACATCCACCCTTTGGCTTGCCGCCAACGCTGTGCCAAGGCGTATTCCCTCGCAGATGCACGAGCCCGTCGTTTATGCTCCCGCGAAACACACCCGGTCGAGACCTTCTTCGCGCAATTTTTGTTACGTGACGTGCTTTTTTTTTTTCTCAACTCGGTATTTCGTAACAGGCGCGCTCCGTGATTTTCACATTTAATCTCAAGTATAGTATTTCCGTCTCGAGGCGACACGCCTCTGAATCACCGTCGTCGCGTAATGACGTTACTTAACGTCACGAAACGAAGTGCGCTCTCGATCGCAATCAGATTCTTTTATCCCGAGGTATTATTGCAATCTCCGGGCGCGCGACAATCAACTTTCGTAATCGGGCGGCGCGCCGCTTCGATTACAACATCGGCGCGAATTTTCGAGGATGATATGAGGTCCGTTCTTTTTCGCCGCATTGCCGTACTGGTGCAGTAAGTTGGAATGAGACAAATGTGTATACACTGAGAGAAAAAAGTCAAAGTGAACCAAATATTTCTTATAACGTTTTCTTCGATATTTTTGGTTAGAAAACAAAATATATATCTCTATAAAATGCATCTCATTTTTCTTATTAATTGGTTTATTTCTTAGGAATAAAATTTTTGGAGTAAAATATACACTATTTCTCATTAGAAAATTTTAATTATTTTTCTCTAATAAATGGTTTATTTAAATAGGGCGAATTAAATGTTTTATCTCTAGCAAATAAATTATTTATTTTTACGCACGCTGGATGTTATCTCTTTAAATAAGATATATTTTACAGAAATATATTTCAGAAGTATATTTCACAGAATATTTCACCGAAATGTATTGTCGTTTTCACAAATAAATTTTCTTATAACAAATAAATATCGAAGAAAACGTCACAAGAAATATTTTGTTCTCAATACTTCGACATTTTTTTCTCAGTGTGTCTCACTTTAATTTCATTGCAGCAGCGCAGCGAAAAAGAAAAGGCCAATTGTAATGAGAGGCGCAGCGCTCCCGCGTGCATGGGGCCCGCGATTATTAAATCGCCCGCGCGAGCCGGCGGCGCAAAATTTTCAGCAGGTGAAACTTTTCGGTTACGTCAAAGCCTTGATGGGCTTCCTCACGGCAGCTCCGTGGGACGTGGGACGTGCGCTGCCTCTCTCGGTGTGTCGGATCAACCGAGCGGACACGATCGATTTCACAAAGATCGTGCCTTCCACCGATCTCTTTCTCCCGATCGACGCGGATCGGGACACCTTCTACAATCGAATTACGCTCTTAACGCTTCGTTTTTTCCGCCCGGTTGAACACGATAAACGCCGGAGAAAAGCGCCACTTTCGCAATTTTAAGGAAATTTCCGTCTCGTTTAATCCATTTCGTAATCCTAGACTTTTACGAAAACATTTTGGAACGTTTAATCACGCTCCGACTGCGCCTACGATCACAAATCCGCCCGATTTACTTCTGTTTGTGTCAAACGATGCATGGAAATTTTTATCATCGCTCATATATCGTGTATATATAAATGTAAACCTATTTTTTTATAGATTTTTATAGATATATTTATATGTTAGTTTATAGACGAATGCCGTTTTTAACGGCACAAAAGCTTGAAACACCGCGCAGGCAAAGTTGCATAGGTACGTAAAAATATCGCGTTGCATCGCGAAGTATGTTGCACTGGGCAACAGGATATGCTGATAAGGTAGACGCTCTTATTGTTCATAGGAGGATCTAACCGTGAGAGTGCGACAGTTCTGAGTTAACCATAATTAGCGCTGAACCAGCTTACCATGTCTCCTCTAACCAGCCCAGCGGCACGCCACGGGTAACTGTGCGAAAAAGCGGGCTTTGATACGGGGCTCGCTAAACGTAAATTGCCGTTACGATATCGCGAGGTAACACAATCCGCGATCCCGGGGAGAAAAATCGCTTTACGCATTCTCACTTAATCTGCGGAAAATAACGAGCGTCGTCGCAAACGAACGCCCGTTAGGTTCGGAGTTACGGTAGAAAGGCCAGAAAATATACTCCGTATTGAATGAATCGAACGCACACACCCCTCGAGGTCCCCACGATTATCTTGTATTTACTCGCGAGATCTTGTATACATTCTGCCCCCCCTAACTGCCCAAAAGATTATAAGCTGCAGATATCGAGGGGGAATAGCGAAATGTAGAACGACTACAGGGATTTCCTCGAGGGTTCGTGGCATTTGGGAAACATAGGATGACGATGGAGAAGAGATAACGTGAAATAGGAAATCGGATTGGAAATCGTGGCTTCTTCGGCCACATATTTTTTTTTTTTTTTTTACGATATTCAAGAAAGTGGAAAGGCGTTTTCTGCAGCTTTCTTTAGCCTCAATCATTTAACACTGATAACAGCGAGACTAAAATGAAATGCACATACGCGATCTGCGGGGAGAGAAATAAATCGCGTGAAAATGCGAAAGTATAAAACGAGAGCCCATTGTTATTCAGCGGCACGGTGCTCGTAACGTACGTATGCGATTTCCGTGCCGGCAATGAACTTGCGGCAGCAGTATAGGGTGTTGTACGGTCGTTGGCTGCCCGTTAATTATTATGCAATATACTCGCCGTGCACTCTCCCGCCGCGCGTATATGGTTATCCTTTTAAAGCCCTAACCTGAGAGGCCGCGCACGAACGTGAGCGGTTAACGGAGTCGAACGAAATATACCAGAAACTTATTGCCAGCGCCATTTGCACCGCGGTATTATTGCGCGCTGCATATCACTGCTTATCGATCTATCGAAACCCTACTAGTCGCGAGTATATTAATCCATTAATATTTATTCGACGATCAAAGCTGCTATGTATATATGAGCAATCTCTTATCTGTATTGTGAAGCAATTGGTGTGTGGCAGAGCGGACGATCGAGATAGGGGCAGTCCTTTTCTTAAAAAAAAAAAAAAAAAAAGACGTACCACATATTGTTGACAAGGAAAAATCATACGAGACATTTTGCTTCCGAAGGTCGTTTTACCATTGCGAAATTGATCTATTTATCAGCCATTACAGGATGACAGGCTTTAAGGCGTTCGCCCGCGCCCGTCGTCTCGAATTTTAATCAGCAACCCCTTATAGACGCGCGTGGGTACGCGGGCTGCAAGCATAAATCACGATAACATAATTTATATGCTAATATCGCGAGTGCAGCGTGCGCTCGAATAGTTGGGCGAGAGACGCGGAGATCTCCCCCCCCCTCCCTCTCTCTCTCTCTTTAACTGGGTATAGTTATATTCAGATATTGACACATAGGCGTCGCCCGTCACGTAATCTTATTTATTATGTCAAGTAGAGAATCATTAGAGATCACAGAAGAAATCGTGTGAAATGTTTCTCCTAACTGAATTAAAAGTACGTATAAGCTACGTTAAAAATTACATCGTATTATAAAACAGAAAATCTTATTAAAACGTTAGCTTGACCATTTCTTACGTCGCGACAATAAAAATTGCAATTGCATTAATTATTTTAATGTTATAATGAAATTAACTCCTTTTCATTCATACGAAAAGCTATTAGCGGCAAGATCAATACGCTTGCGACAATCCAATATGTGAATAATATCGGTGTCTACATACCGTAAGGCAGAAAATAAGCTCCGACGTTTCATGTCATCGTTAATCTAGGAATAAGAGAATCGCGAATGAGAGAAGGGCGACAAGAAGAAGGGCAGCCAGCCCCGTCGGCGCATCCCCCTCTTTGCCGTGCAATTTTTTACAATTAAATCGGCAAACAAATAGACGATCGCGCGCGCGAATTGCTCCGAGGCGAATGGGCATCCCGCGGATAAACGAGTTCTCGAGGCGCGGGAGATAAAACTCGGGCTACAGGCTCGCGATATACTGCTGCGTGGCGCTGATTTACGAAGTCGGGAACGTCGACGAGGACGACAACGGCGACCGGCCGATTCCGCTTTCGACGAGGGCAGCGGCGCGCCGGCTGGGAAAAACGTCGATGAACGGGAGAAGCCGAGAGGTGGCTGAACCCTTGGCCGAACCCCCGGATCCCCGGCACCGACTCCGAACCGCTCGAACGATACGCGCTTGACTTTATTGTTCTGTTCGTAAGTGCACTAGTTACGTTCCGAGTGCCGTTGCTTGGTTCCCCAAGTCGAGTGACTATTTCGCTTCGACGGTATTCACGATAGCTCGTTACCAAGTACGGAATCTCGTCTAGATTTTCTTTCTAAGTCTAAAGAAGAGGCGGTAATTATACGACATTTTTCAAGTATAACGCTTTCATTAAAATGAGATCCTGCGATACGTGTATATATAACTGAAAATTATACATATTTGCAAGACATATAAATTTTACATTAATACCCTTATATCCTGACGGTGATTGATGGACATTCTCGTTATCAATCTATAAATGTCGATTTACAAACGAGATGTGATGTAAACAAGCGACTGTGACAAACTGACGCGTACACAAACTGCGGTTATAGTCGAGTAGCTCAACGTAAACTGTCTTACTTTTTGTCGCCTCGGCGCGGCGACGTGCTCATGGCGGAAATCGCCACGCGGATGGAAAGTGTCCGCCGGATCGTCGGCTGCGCTCCGACCATCCCCGCGGCAATGCGCGATCGGTGTATCGTAATAACAGTGATTTAAAAACGTCACAACGACCGGCAACGGCCGGCAATGCGCTCGCGAGAGCCGTCGAGGAAGCGTAAAGTGCCTTTTCTCTCGAATGCAGACTCGCGCACCCTTCGATAAATCTTGTAAACAACTTTGCAGATCAAAAGCCGTATCGAACAATGCCCTGTTATTTAGTAACCTGAGATTACTAGTAATAGATCGGTAAATTGCCGTTCGTTCGTCATTGTCGCTTTTCTACCGTACAAAGAGAAGACAAATTAAAAATCTAATCACCGAATAAATATAATCCGATCACACAAAATTTAATTGAATATATTTTATGTATATTATATATATATTTAATTATATTAATCATACAACATTTACTTTGTTGTTATTAATATAATAATAGGTATCATTAATATTACATATCAGTTTTATACACAAATTGTTTTATTCTTTTATATCTTGTCTCGTTAAATTGTTATCATTAATATTAGCGATTTGACGGGAAGTCGCAGAATTTCATTTAACGTTCCCCTCCAGATAAAATTAATCATTGGAATACAATGTTCTGAGCAACGACTGTATCGCGATATCGATACAGCCGATCCACAGCGACAGCGAACGCATTTGACGAGCGTTCTGTTGAAAAGCGATCGTATCTTCGTCGATCGATTATTATCCGTAGACATCGATGAAACGGTTTGTATACGTAGCGCGTAAATGACGCGGAACCGCAATATCGATAGAACATACATAGAACAGTTTCTGCGGTAACGTCTAATAATTGCCTTAACAATTATAGAACGCCGATCTAATTCACTCGGCGACCTCGAGATTATATCTTCTCTCGTACGAACAACGCTCAACGCGAGATTTCCTGCCTTTATGTACGAGGTATTCCAACTTCCACGCGTTATTTCACGTTCAATTTATTCCCCACGGTAAATGTAGATTTATTCTTAAAGAAGGCCTCTTAATTTTTCTTTAATCGACTGTTAAAAACTCTTTTCATCTTTTTAAAATGTACCACGAAGAATTTTGGGGAGTTTTGGGAATAGGTCAGCCCTAAGAGTCCGAAAGAACTGTTGTTCTTGCACATTCGACGCTTCAGCACCTCTCGCTTTGTCGTCGACAATGCGCGCCGTTATCGACGTTCCTTATTATTAACTCTGGAAGCGAGAGCTTCGCTCGTTGACTTTTCCGCAAGGGTGCTTCTCTGTTGAGTACGTACTCGTTGAAAAGTGAGAGCATTTCGCTATTGTACAGTCACGTTTCGGCTTTATCTCGTCATATTCTTAATCTTGGTCTATTTTGTAATTAAGCTCAAGAACGAAAAAGATGTATCGATTTTCCGATTTTCAAGCAAATTATATATCTTTCGAATAATTTCCGTTACAATTATTATTCACTCTTATTACTTATTGCCTCAGTTTGCTTTTTACTTGATTGGCTATTCGTTAATTATTAATTTTTTCATTTTTATTTCGCACGATGGGTAATTTCACAATATCCGCTTATTACACGACGCACTTCCCTCTCGTGATTGGCCGTATCGGCACGAGCATTAATACGATTTTCCCGACCAGACAGCAGACTGCTGTTGAATATTCAGTGGTTACATGTTACGCATTGGTGGCGATAAATTCGAGACGGAGCTGCATTACGACGCGCACGGCGCCGCCGCCGGACAACGGCGGCGGCGCGTCTCTCTCGTTTCGCCGCCGTTTATTCCGTGGAAGGAATTCTGGACGTAAAACGCGAAATTTATTGTTCGAAGGGCCGGATGACGTCGGCGCAATGCCGCCGCGAGAACGAGCTTCCGCCGTTTAACCTGCCGCTCCTCGATTATGCTGACTTTTGCGAAATTGCTCGTAATTCACATTGTCTCATTGTGGTGTAACGGTGCGGGCAATCAACGTTCGCTTTACCGTAAAGGACCCGCGCGCCGCGGCTCGACGTGAAGAAGGAACAAAGCGGAGGGAACGTGAAGACTCGCCGGAGCCCCGCAACGTCGTCACCGAACAACGTTACCGCTTCCGTTGAACTTTTCCGGCGCCAGAGAACAAAAGTCGGCTGTTCGCCAACGAAAATTCGCGACGCGACGATGAAAAAAAAAAAAGACCAACGGTCGCAAACAAGAGTCGACACAGACAACAAGAAATAACGCACAAACTCACCTGAAACAGATTGTAGCCCTTGTCGTACATCCACATCTCATCGGCTGGATGTTCCTTTGGACTTTCCCGTTGACCGGCATTTGTAACGTGGGGAGGTGCACCTCGGATCAACTGAATCGCCAGGGACCTCTGCAGGAGCAAGAGGCATCGGGAAGGCCCGGGGCCACCAGGGCCCGTTCCCTCTCCTAAGAGCGAGGCCATTGCGAGGGTCCACCACTTAACGATGACAGGGCGGTGGCATCATGAAAACTGTAATAAAAGAAAAATATCTATTTAACTTGGTTTAGGATAGACCGTTGCGATATATTAAATTAACAAAATCGATCTGTGTAAATAATAAATTTACAACATATAATTGTAACTAATTTTCTGTATCAGAACGAAACTGATAAGTCATTTTTTTATTTTTTTCCATTATTCAAACATAATTAATTTTTTTTAAAGTAAGAAAAATTAATTCTTAGACTTCGAAAAAAAAAAAGCGAGAGCCGTTGACAGTTACATAAGAAGGCGTCTGGATGATTTTATACGTTACGCAACCGAAAACTGTAGACACGCTTGATAGCGGAGGACCGCGAGTGACCTGCAATTTTACGCAACGGAGACCCCCGTCTCTCATCTGCCGAGCTGTCTTAGGTACGTCCAATTATTCTTATCGTCGTACCATGGAGAGAGAGATAAAACGACGGCGAGTTCATCGCACTATTATACGAGTTCACGAAAGTTACAGACGACGACGACGACGACGACGACGTGAGAGACTCTCTGCGCGAAACCTCCTTTACACACGCGTATGTCCGTGGCGCATACAGTTGCTTTATTGAGCATGCGTTGCAGGCGAATGCCGCTCGTAGGATACACACGAAGAATCTAAGATCAGTGGTTCTCGACTCATCCGTTGATTTATGTTCGTTCAAAGTTTAGCTAAATGCGAATGTCTTGTGTCGTCAACATATTGCATTGCATGCATTACCATATTTGTTCAGCTTTGACGTTACTTTCAGGAAAAGATAATATAGATGTACTTTTTTCTTTCCTAAAAAAATTTTTACCACGCGAAAATTGAGATCCTGCGTTCTTCTTCTAAAAGCCAGAAGGCAGCGTCACGTGTTTCTATATTGTATCAACGTGCTTCCCACCTCGGACGCCTAATTGATTTAGCCCAGCCGCCCAGCCCGAAGGGTAGAACATCCCTACTCGTGAAAATCCACTCCGCCATAGCGTCGTAATTCGTGAAAGACGAAACGCCCGGGTAATAAGGAAAGGGATTGGCTCGTCATCGTCCTGCACGTTGTCGCAGTCTCTTTCTCTGGAGCCGAGCCAGAGGCGCAAGATAACTTCATCGATTCGACGGCCCGTGAATTCGATCTGACCTTAATTGCTAGACGGTCCCGAGCGGCCAAATGTATCGCAGTACATCCGGATAAGAAAGAGATTGCCGGGTTATCTCGAATGTTGAAAACAACGCCCAAATTTCTGAGATATACCAGTCTGTTAATTACTCTTTTTTTTTTTTTAAGAAAAAAAAATAAAACAATGTATATAAAATGAAATAAAATTGAAAAATTAAGTTTAATCAGATACAAAAGATGCACTAGACATCTTGAAGTTTAGTTAACAGACCGACACTGTCTTACGTCCCAATTATCCGACTTCCAATAACGATGAACGTCAAGTCGTTTTATTGGAAAGTCCCGGCGAAGAGGTAATGGTAACTAAAATTCACTTCCTGACATCGATAGATGTCTGATAACGCAGATAAGATATTTCGTGATGCGTGACGATCGTACGGGACACGCCGGTGTACCGCAACCGTCGTATTATTTTTTTTTTCTTAATCGGAAGTTAATTGGATAGTTAGTGGTAGACACACGGTCCTCTGTATGCGGGTAATGGACGACATTGAATAATTCCTCGCGAAATGGCGACCTCTCTCACGCGATCGCGACGCGCTGATGATATCCCGCGGGGATGTATATCGAGGAAAGGAAAAAAAAAAAAGATTCGCGGAGAGATAGAGAGGAGAATAAGATTTAATAGCATCTAATCTCTCTCGCGTTGTCTGCGTGTCGTGCCATCCGCTCTTCGAGCGCGCGGCTGTGTCTGGCGCACTTTTATCCCGTCCCGTATATCTCGGTGTATATCTCATTCTCACCGATACAATAGGGCAATTTTCGCAACGTACTTGGCAAATTGTTTATCCTATCTGCTTGTCTGGAGGAGGTACAGACGATCGGCCCCGATCGGCGAAAGAAATTATTCCAAAACGAAACGGAATCCGAGAGAGCGCCGGGAGACCGAGGGATGGAGGAAGAGGAGACTTCCCCTCCCGCGAGTCATCAGCATCCTCCTCCGCGGATCGAAGCTCGATTTCACCTTGTACCAGTTCGTTGGACGGAAGGTGTTCGACCGTACGGCCACGTCGCGGAAAAAGGACTTCCTGCCGCATGACTCACTCGTCGCGCGGGTCGTCGTCGGGCCTCTCATTAATGTCTCGCCAATTGTGGCGGCACCGCGACGCACCCGCGCCGCGCCGATGCACGCCGTTGCATCCCTGAACCTGAAGCCCCCTCCTCTACTCCCCTCCCGCCCCGGTCGTCAATCAGATCGCGTGGGATCGGAACCGGCACCGACGACATTAATTAGCGCTCGCTCGTTTAATTTTCCCGTCCGCGCTTTTCCACCACTGGAAAGCGGAATGTCTCTCTCTATCTCTCTCTCTCTTTTTCTCTCTTTGATTCCTCATAGCGCGCGAGTCACGAGCGACCTGGATTCCCCCCCCAGATCTCGTCTATTATAATCGTAATTACAGTAATCACGGACGTCGATCGGTCCGCCGAGCGGCAAGAAACGCCGAGGCGGCGACGACGTCTCGTCGGAAATAGGAAGAATGAGATCCGCGTTAACGCGGCTATTCTCCTCGCGGTCGATTCATTGCGGCCTCCCTTCCCTTCCATCGGATCGCTAGTAGAGACAAGGTAATTTCCCGCGAGATTAACACGTTTACAGAAACATAGAAATGCGGCGAAACGACGGATACCGTATAACTTAATTACGCCGCCCCGTGGCCCCTCGCAAAGTTGCAAGTAAGGATTATACACGTTCGATTAAGCCGAACGATAATTGCGCAGAGATGTACGTTGAAATACTGAAGATAACGCATTCCGCGATCTCGGCCCATTTCATCGTTACCTTTCCCAGCCTTGGAATGCCGCGCTTCAGCCTTGCCTGAGTAGACTTTGAATTTTTTTTCAACCGCCTTTCTGCATACGCAACAATACAACGAAACGAGTTTGCTCTATTATCCCGCGCCCACCGAAATAGCCGCGTCATTAATTTTCTACTGGACGACTTGTCCGACGGTTTGTCGAAGCGCAAAATCTCGTCGATAAATCTCGTCGCGGTCTCCGTCTCTTTCTCTCTCGCCGAAATTTTTTTTACATTCCTTCCCGTTCTCTCTATACGATACCACGCCGCTTCTCGAGGAGAATACACGCTAGGCCGCAGGGGGTTGTTAAGAAAACAAACTTTCATATCCGATAAGCAAATTCATTCTTCGCGTGACACTGTATGCGCGCTCGTTCTGCGATTCTTTGATGTATCGTCGACCTTCTCGGCGGCGGCGGCGGCGGCGACGACGGTGAAGACCAGCCGCCGGACCCAGGCCCCCGGACTCGTCGAGTGTCTAGAAAGTACTTCTCGACGCGGACCATTCTCGTAAAACGTGTAACGGGAACGATCAAACAACGTCTCGGCCTAATGGAAGTCCAAATAAAGACAAATCTACGTCCACGCCGCCGTTGATCTCGCTGGTGACGGCCATTGAGATCTTAAACGAGAAAACGAGCGGGTTATCAATGACTACATCGACTACTCGCTGGCAGCTCCCCAAAGTATGATGAATTCTTACGTCAGTCTGTCGATGAGAACATAAATAAATAGAAAGTTCCGACCGGCCTGTCGTTATGGTAAACCATGCAGGGACCACCATTAACGTCTATAGGAGTTTCTTTTTAATTACGATAACTGAACTGAAGAGAAGGTTATCAATATTAATATTTTCCAAGTACGGGGGCAATTATTGCGAGTGAAAACGGGAGTGAATTATCTTGGAAATAACGGGAGGGAATTATCTAGCGAAAAAGTGGGAGATTCATCAAGTGCCTTTCGGTGATTCGGAGAGAAAAAAAAAGTTGCGTGACTCTCGCTTCGCGCGACCGACATAGCTCGACGTAATAGGATGTATCAAGAAACTCGAGACGCGAAATTACCACACACGCCAGGTTTCCATTTAAGAATCACATAATTGTATCCTCCGCGGACTCTCCGAGCTTAATTAGCGTTACGCAGCGCAGGGAGTTCTATCGGGAGACCTGTCGCATTAGCATTATATGCGCTGGATTATTGCATACCGAGCAGCCGTTCGGTACGCACGTTCGATCGCGTGTGTCCGTTTTGAAACTCGACTCAATAACCCGATCGCGATAGAAGGCATACGGTAAACGAAATAAATAAGAACGTTGATACACAGAAAGAATCATATTACTGCACGGAGTCTGAAAATTTAGTTAGATACAGATCAGAAAGTAATTTTACGCGCGACTCTGAAGCATGGTAATATCGTTGCGAAGAGTTTTAACATACTAGCAAGTCAGTTTAAACGCTTAATACAATTTTTTGTTAATTAATTATGGTTCAATATATTTATTTTTAGTGCTTTCCTTGTGGCAATGATAACGACGATTTCAATGTAATATTGAAACGCCATTTCGAGTGACTGTGAAAGCTATCAAATTATAAAACAAATAACATTATAAATCAACAATGAAATTACGACAATTTCAATGCAAGTATTCCAGTTGGTCAGGCGCGTACGTTGCGTTAATGTAATCTTCGCAAATGAAACCGCGGTGAAAACAGAGAGGGAAACAGACGTCTAGATTCCCCGTGGCACATATTATACGCGCGATACCTTCGCCGAGGAGGTCAAGCGTTGATAGTCTATTCCGAGAGGTACTCAGCGACGTATCCCGGAAACCCGGTTCTCACGCCTCCACCTCCGGGACGTCGTGGAAAAAGCGAGGGAATGCGCGCATCGTGAAAAATCACGGGGGATACCCAGGCGAGCGAGCGTAATTCCCGCGCCGGTCTTCGTTCTTCGCGTTTTGCGCCAGAGCGTAAACTCTCTCACGTGTGCTTCGGAGGTATCGACAAGGGGAGGGGAGGGGGAGAGGGTCATCGAGGGTATCTCTCCCGAGATGTTTCTCTCTCTCTCTGGTGATGACAAGCAACGGTAAAGCGCCGGGTACACGTGGGTGACGGTCGCGTGGACGTTGGCTTAAAGGATGTCAATTGCGAGCGGATAATGCACCGTACGTGAGCATTATTGAAATAATGCGACGACGACGACGACGACGACGACGACAGGGAGAAAGGCTGTCCGGTTCCGATTGGCATCGATATCGGCCGCCGTGCGTGATGAAGTCAAGGCTGATTCTCCACGCGACAGCACGCGGGCTACCGCGCGCGTCTCGCGAAAATCGTTCTCCCGGGGGAGGCACGCACTCCGCGGGACAAGGAGCACGTGGGAGAGCGATTTCTTGATATCCGTGTCGCCGAAATCGCCGGTTATTATCCCAGATCGCCGGCACGTGTGCGCTACTAGAAAGTTTTGAAACATTACCACGTGCTCCGACGTTACATCTTCAGGAAATACGAGGATAAACAAATTTCCACGAATAGTACGTTAATGATTTGATGTTTAATTAATAAAACTTAATTAACATATTTTTATTGCAAAGATTACTATAGTGATACGGTAAATCGAGTAATTACTAGCGCAGTTTTATCAGCTTCCGGGTTCGATTCTACGGAAGATATTGTAGCACAATTTATGGTCCTGGGAGCGAAACGCGATAGTTTTGAGACCTTCTATTTCCAGTAATGGCGATGCATTTGGCGAACTTCCAGCTCCGAGTAATAAATTATTCGCGGCATAATAAGAGCACTTCCGAGCGGCGTTGCTGGTTGATAAATAACGTTCGTTCGATCCTCGCGCGGTATCGGCTCCACCGTGCCGAGGTCCTCGCGTGCGATCCTTCACGCGGTGGCAAGTATCACCGCGGAAAATCAGGTTTCGTAACGTGCTAACGAGCAAAACGAGGAATCGTGAAACGCGAGCGAGAGGTGGCAAGGATACTGTACGGCCGCTCGAGCAAAGGATGTCAACCGCGCTCGAGTGTGACCACCGGCCCGCGACGAAGGCGGTTCAACCTGGCAGGATAAATTACACCGGACGTAAAGGACGGCCGGCTCGCGAGTCCTTGGCGGGGAGGAGGTGGCGCAATTTTCCGGCGGTTACAGAAATATCCTCCTTCGCCGGCGGAGTCGCGATAATGATCCGTTAATAGGACTCGCCGTCGATTCGTGCGAGCGCATCGCCACGGAAAATGCGCTATGAAAATAAAAGTTACCGGACTTTCGAGCCCGGCGTGCGTGATGTTCCACTTACGGAAGGTACTTGGGAGAACGCACTTTTCTCGATACCGTAACGGAGAGCGCCTTCTCCTTTCGGGTATAATTGCTTTGAAAAGCGGCCGTGCAATGTGCTGCGGTCTCCGTGGCGTTAAAGCGTTCTGTTCCTTCAAGCGCGATACAAAATATATGTGATTCACGCGCGTAACCACAAGGATTCGCGTGTTTGCACACGCAATTTTACGCGCGTGTAAGCAAGCGACGCGGCAATACGTGCGATTCGTGTCGCAGCGTAATTCGGAACAGTAGTTAACGCTCCGTTGTAATAGATAAGACAGTTTAATTCGTTAAATATACCGATACCGTAATTGCGAAACATCGATCCGCGGAGACTTTCACGCGAACGGTGGTGCCCCTAGGACGGATAACGTACACTTAACGAGTTTCGTGCTCTCCTGTCGTTCTAATACGTCCGGATCACGCACATTGTATTACATCAAGCGCGAAATTAGGCGCGTCGATGCGTTGCCGAAAAAAAAGCAGTGCACGGGCGTGCCAAACGACCCGGAGGATTTTACTTACAGATATATATGAAAGCCGATTACGGGCCTCAAAAATTAATTGCTAAACATAACAACATATTATGTTTGATAATGCCCCGATAGTTAATTTGATTCACAGCTGCGCGTATATGTACGTGTCGAAACGGGAGAGTCTGTTAATTAATTTAAACATAGGAGAAAGCGAGAGTCGGAATGAAGCCGTATATAATTTGAGGCGTAATAATTTGTCCGAAAGTATCCTGTCGCGGGAACTTTCCACGGGATCCTGCCGGGAGGAAGCGGCAGGTTACACGTACTTCCGATAGCTCGCTCGACGTCCGAAGGCGTAAAGTCACCTCGCGCGAACTACCGGAAGTCCGAGACGTGTCCGTAAGACGAACGAGCGCCAAATAGGAACGGTTAATACGCGTCAAATCGTATTCGCCGGCGAAGCGACACGCTGCGTTTAATAAGAGATATTCAGCGGCGAAGAAAGTGCGACGGTTTTTTTTTGTGAGAACGACGACTTTTATGGAGGTAAATCAATGCGGGAGATCTTTGAAAAGGAGTCGCAAAGATCGTTGGCAAGGACGCTCGGGCGCGCGTGTGTTATTAACGGCGGAGGCGCACACGTACGCGTAATTACGGCGCGTTATCGTTTCCCAGCGCTTCTCTTCCTATACTTATAAGGGAAACTAATGACGACCCGGCGGTGTCTAGTTAATTGTCGGCACGTGGATCATTATCAGCCATTCGTACGTCGCACGCACACGTATTGTCACGCGGTATATACGTGTCGTCGGAGAACTCTCGGAGTAAAAAGATATATGTATTACATTCGTTATTATATTAATTATAAATAAGCTCGATTTCGAAAGTATACGTTTAACGAAGCCGAGATTTAAATAAATAAATATTAAGCCAAAGAGATCGAAGGTGGGAGTAAGAGGAGACGAAACACAGATCTCTCGAGAGACAGTAAATCAGGTAACTCGGTTGCAGGCTCACGTTTCGTTACGAGAGGGAAGTCGATCGCTGGCCTCGCTAAGAGGAAATCCTACGTCACTGGTGCGCGCTAGTCGAGGGATCCGATAAAGATCGACGTTGTATAATAAACAGCCCCTTTTAGCGTTAACGTATGCGCGATACGGCGCTGGTATGACAATCCATACAGAAGTCACTCGTTTTCACTTTCCACCGACCTCGAGGTTGCACGAGCGTGGTGCCCACTCACGCGGGCACGCTCACCGACACGGAGAAGCGTCGCGATATCGAGGTATACGCATACACATGCGTACACGCGGCCATTATTCTCGTTATTTGCCCGTCAGGCCGATCGGGCAGCGACAGATCGAGTCTCGAAAGTTTATTTTTCCGCGGTCGCTCGAGGAGAGGAAAGTGCAGCGATCGTAGGAGGAAAACAATTTAACCACGGCCGCAAATCTCTGTATGTGTGCAGATATATTTATGTATATTAAACGTATATGCATATAGAAAATAGCGGTCATCCGGACATACCGAAAGTCCGAAAGCTAGTAAACAACTTAGCGTTTCGACGATGCGTGAAGGATAAAATTACCGATTTATCGTTTGATATTTTAAGGTTTTTATCTTACTTTCAACCTCGACGAGTTTCGTTTATCATCAGGGAGCGTTAATTTTTTCAGCGAGGCGCGCGTTTCGAGACGTAACATTCTCGGAAGAGGAGCGTCCCTGATTCTCGTCCGAAAAATCGGGATTTTGAGGACGTTTCCTCCCCGAATGGAGAACACGCGCGCGCGACGTGGTCGTTTTTGGAAAGGAAAGTCGTAAGAAGGAAATCGATCCCGTCGTTCGACGAAGGCGTGTTTGCAAAACGAGCAACGCGCGTCTTTGTTGTACGCGCCGAGCCGGCGCGCGATCATTAATATCTCTCGCCGCGCTCTCAGATACCTCGAGACACGGGCGGCGCGGGCGACTGGACCAATTACCGTTATAGCGCAAACACTGTTGCTGCCGTTAGAAAATGATTTATCGCGAATTGTTCTCCGACGCGGGATTTATCGGAGCAAGTCCGCCGTGCTTATTGAAAATGCATATACTCCCGCGGGATCGCGGGCGCCCCGAGCTCATTCGATTTCTGTTGCCGATGGAGAGGCCGTGTGTTCCCTCTCGAAAAAAAAAAAAAAGAAACGTAACGTGCCACGTACGTTCCGATTTATCAAAACGTTCATTCTCTCCGCTTGCAGATTTTCTGGAGCGGATCCGTGACGCTGTTCGACGCTGGTAACTACAGGCACCAGGTGATAACGTCGATCTCGGTGAGTCGAGCTCCTTTTTTTTTCATCTCTCTTCTCCTAGCACACATTTTCGCACTTGTCGCTCCAGTTTGATGCGAATTAAATGAAGAGACTTAATTGAGCGAGTAAATCCTCGATATCCGAGAAGGCTGGTCGGGCTTTAATCTCGAACGTATTAATCTCGGAAACGTATCCGACGCGAGGTCATTTTGTATCGCGCCAGCGCGATTTTCTTCCTTGCCCGTTTAAACGCGGGTATTTATCGTGCTGCACATTTACGGGGTTTTGTCCACCCGCGCGCGAAACCCGTTTAACCGGCGTTAATAAATTACTTTATTAGATATCGCGCGTCTAATCGGCGCGAGTATCTCTCACGAGCCGATCGGCGGACGCTCCCGGTATCAGGTTCAGGTGCACCAGATTGTAGCTTTCAATTTTATCGTAACGAACGAGTGCGCCATTCCCGACGAGGTGCAGGTACAGGCAATGCCGTCGTAAAGCCACGCGCGATATATTAATTAATTAGCGGCGCGCAATTCCGCGACGTGTAATTGTGTACGCCTGTGATTATCGTGTTTTATCGTCGGCCGCGCGGCGGAACGCGCTCGATCTTACAGGCGCGATAAGTCTCTCGCGCGCGCGCGCGCGAGGAGGGCGCGAATGCTAAATGCCCGGCGATAAATTTCGCAGCGGCGCGTACCCCCGTGTGCGGAAAATTAAGCGCTATTTGTACAATCGAGCGCCGATCGATCAACCGCGCGCGTCGCGCACGCCGTCGCCGCCGTTATACGTCGTCGCCGCGCCGCGTCCGTCGTCGTCAATCAACGATAAACGAGCGTGATTAATCGCGCGCGCACCAGCTCGCATTGTATCGCGCGGGTCACCGCGGCGAAAAACAAGAGTTCCATTCCATTAATTTCCCACGTTCCGTTAAATTCTCTTCACTCTCGAAGCGCGACGCAATCCGGCGACGTAAAATCAACGCGGAACACGCGAGTTTCTCGGTTAAAATCACTCTTCCTTTTCTCTTCTCTCCGCTTCCTGTCTTTCCCCCTCTCTCTCTTTCTTGGCCATCCAGAACCTCTCGTTTCCTCCGTGTAAGAACGTAAGAACCGTCATCGGGAGCCTCGTTTTTTAAGAGCTAATTACGGACCGCGACCGAAACGCCGATCGTAACTCGATCGTCCAACCGCGAGTCGTCCTCGCGCCATTTTTACCGTACCGCCGGCTAAATATCGTCACGATCGTGACATTGTCTCCGTGATTCGATACTCCGATCCGTTCGCGTGACGTAACGGCCAGTTACACGGCCGTTAGTCTAGCGTAACGTCATCGTGAGCACGCAGAAACGAGGCATGTTCTTACCTCGCGGAGATCGCTCATTAAATGGATTAGGAGAGCCAACGAGGGATACTTCTATATGCTTCACGAGCACGCAATTTACAAATATATCATCGCTCAAACGTTACACTGGCGAAAAAGTTCATTTCTCGTTTATCTGGGCAGGCGATACCTCTCTCTTACCATTTCTGCTCTGAATAAATGCAAAATCCGGGTCGCCCCCTCGATGTCGTCCGCTTCACGACTTTACCTATAAAGTCGCTTCGCCAACAGCCTCGGGGCCTCTATAAATCTCGCGAAGCGTCTTGTTCGGAAAGACGAGAGGGAGGAAACCCCTGGGAGAACGACGCGAAAAGAGCCAGGAGGGATGGAAAGTCTAGGGGACCCTGTCTTTAAGGGCGACTGCTCATCGCCGTGCTTATCAGGATTACCAGCGAATCCCGATGCGAATCCCACGTCGGATTTCTACGATTCGAATCAGCTAATCTGGCTCGTTACGGCTCGCAGTCGCGCAACTCGCGATGGACGAAAGTCGCCGAGCGATGGACGAGCGACGCGAAAGATCAAATAGAGTTTCGCTCGTGCATGAAAAAGAATAATCCCCTTTTCTCTCCTCGTAATCTGGATAGTCTTTTGCCGAAAGTGCTCGTCAGGATGACTTCCAACATATCTCGGCCGTGCTCATGAGAAAAGAAAAATTGTCGGATCCGGACGTGGCTCGATCCGTCATCGCATCTCGTTCGCGGTTAAAGGCGCTTCTGGAATCGCGCATTATGAATCATTAAAAGCGCGTGGCGATTTATCAAAGACGGCGATGACAGCGATTAGCTACTTTACGTGGGAAATAGTGGGAATATAATCGGCGAACGATTATTTCCCCGTAAACGACTGGGCGATTAATTTATCGGCGATAATGACGGCCTAAGCGATTCGACGGCGATAAATCGAATTGGCGCTACTTTCGAAGGATTATTTAATTTAACGTGCACTCGTAATTATTGCCTGACTAGCTATATCGTGGAAGGAAGGGACTACGCCGTCGTAAGAGACGATCGTAAATCGTGCCGCGAGGAGAACGATCGTAAAATCCACGGCAAAAGTCCGCGTCCGTGCACGCGCGCGTATAGACGATGCACTTACGGCCGGGAGGGGGGAAAAATGCAGATGTTCCCGGAAGTAGTGAGGGACCGGGAAGAGACGATGCAACCGGCTTGAGAGACGGGGGATTCCGAAGGAGGATACGCGCGCATGGATATTACACCGCTCTAGGCTTCGGGTGTGGTCGATCATAGGATAATATGTCGTGTGAGAGAGGCCTGAGTAAGACGGACTAACAGGGAAGAGACGTTTCCGTTTGACGCGCGAATCAACGAATGAAGAACGACCGTACACGCCTCGCAATCGCACGCGCATTTGTCGATGATCGCGATCGGCCGGCCGGATGCGAGCGGGCAACAATTAAGTTGTTCCCACCGGAAAAATCGTAATAATTTATATTGCTTTATATGACGGGGGAGAGTAAATTTAATTAAAACATAATCGTACGTATAAAATATGTATTGAATGTATACGTAAAGTTATGCTCTAGATCACCTTGTAGATGATTTTTGCAGATTAAATGGTAGAAAGCAGGCGTTAAATTGCAAACGACTTTGCGCGTATGTAAGCGTTATTGAATTGAGAGATTTACGAGATATCCCGTCCCATATTCTCCAGGGACCGATATATCAATGAAAATATTTTAACGGTTGATAAGTACGACGACGTTTAACCCTCCCTCGCTGCCGAAGACAGCTGTAGGCGCTAAGAAGACTCCGCTCCTATATAACTTAAAAGCGACTATGGTCGTCCGAGTGGAACTGACGTTTCCTCGAGGCGTTCGCCCGAGCCGACAGTTAAAGGTTTCCACTCGCGCGATTTACACGCGCGATGCTTGTACGCACTTTGCCGGAAATTACGTTTCACGCCGGGAAATAATTCTCTTTCAATTACGTCGGATCCTGCATTTTATATAATTCCGTTCTAACGCGTTAAAACGCGTCTTTTCGTCTCCCATTCAAAGAGAGGGAGAGAGAGAGAGAGATAAAATCAACCCCGCCACGCAATACAGCAAATGCGAATTCCCACTTGTAAATATTTCGATGTAACAGGTTTGTTATTTATGTGGTAACGAATCGCGCCGACTCAAAGTGTGGTATCACAGTCGGCGGGTCTCTCGCCTCGCGATGATTCCGAACAATAGCACTCTCATAGAATCCGCGGTTACCAGCGCGCCGACAATCTCGCCGCTCATCTCTATACCAACCGGAGAGCCGGGGAGAGCCTCGGCGTCGCCGGCGAGCAGCAACGCCAGTCCGAAAGGGAATTCCGGAGGAAGATGTACAGAACGTATATACGCGTGCGATTCCAGCGACGGATTTTCGCTGGAGGGTTCGGGTGTGGCCGATCGTAGGATAATGCTCGCGAGGATACGAGGGAGGAGAGATAAAAGAGAGGGAAGAGGGTACCGCGCGCGGGGTTCCTCTTCTCTCGCGAGATCGATGCCCAAAGGCGAGACGCGGTCCTCCTCTTCCTCTTCCACCCATCTAACTATCCGTGTAGACGTACACAGTACACACGCTCGCGCACAGAAGAAGGCGGCAGCTATCTTCAAAGAGGAACTTGTCTTTCCTAGAAATTTTTCTCGACTTTAGCCAAGGCGGTTTCCTCTTTCTCTCTCTTTCTCTCTCTCTCTCTCACCCTGTTCCGCCAACTCTGGATCCGCCTCCGCCGTGTTGTATGGGGTGTTCGAATAGTCGTCGATGCGTGCGAGCGATTGCACAAGCGGTGGCAGGATAATGGCCCATTCAAAGCCGCATCTTTTTTCGTTCATCGTAGATTATTAATTAAATTAATGGAGTACCGAGCAAATGGACATCGACAACTCGCCAATCCGACAATTAGCAAGCTATAGCTTGCAATAAAATTCCTTTTCTCTTTTTAACGTAATAAGAAAAATAGGTGTACAAATAAGATATATTTTCACGCGCACAATAATAATTTTCTTAATTAAGTAAGTACTTCAATATTCTCTCTCTCTCTCTCTCTCTCTCTCTCTCTCTCTCTCTCTCTCTCTCTCTCTCTCTCTCTCTTGTAAAAGAGAAATATATTCTCCTTCCGAGGGCGTTTCCGATACTAATGTAAAATGACAGTAGATCCTGAAAGTGGCATGTTATCCTACGCAACTCTCTACGCTGACTACAAAGACGCGGTATTGCGATAAAAAGTCGGGCAACGACGCAGAAAAATCATCGTAGCGCCGCACTGAAAGCGGCGCTTGCGGCATGGCAAGAAAGCCAACTGGAAGAGCTCGTTACCGTTTCTTTGAACGAACGTGTTAAACGGCGGCTGTACATAATTGAATGGTCGGCTCTATTCAGGATCGAGAATCGATCAGCAAAGAGAAAGAGAGAGAGAGAGAGGCCGGACTCTTTTTGCCGCCATTCTGATGATTTGTTCGTAGACCGAAAAGAAGAGCCTTTTCTCAGCTCGACTCGTGGCGTCGAACTAATATCTCAAGGAGGAGAACGGTCTCGGAGTCTCTCGTTACCGTTATTACGAGTCCACGGCAGCATCACGTGCGAAAGCGCTTTGCTCGCGGGAGCCATTTTTCGATTAAACGCGACCGGAAATTGCGTGGCGGGAAATCCTGCGGCTGACCTAATAAAACATTCACTCTGTCTATTAGCGATTGTCCTTAATGTGTCTTAAATTAGTCGAGTGTCATTTCGTCCGCGGTAAAATTTCATAACGGCCGCATTCAGTGCGTGTCGATGGCTACATGCAGTAACTTGAAACATCTTTGAATTACCTTTGCGTCAGAATTTTGATAGAGTGCGAAAATAATTTAAAAAAAATACACACTTCTCGTTAAGCAATAACGAAACGCTATACGTGTGTACGAGACATCGTACGAGACTGTGTTCACGGATAAGACCAGAATGAGATAGTCGTCGCCATTTAACGATATTACGCAATTTTCAGTCTGGCGACGATCTCGTCTCTCTCAGCTGTCGCATTACGCGAACGGTGCACGAAAAGGGGGGCGATAGAGCTCGAAAGAATTTAATCGCGCCACGGACCACCCTGCCCGATCGAATTCCGCCGGATGGTATAACTCACGCCGACGCGGTATCGGGTTCCTCCTCTTTCAACGATAATTCGATTTGGATCTCGATTTAAATCACGACGCCGTTGCGCCGCGCGTTGATTACAGGCCGCGCGGCGGTACGCAAGAGCGAGGCCGAGGCAGGCGCGATAACGAAACGCGCGCGAAGTGCGCGGTCGTCCTACGCGCCGCCCTACGTCCACGTCGTCGTCTACGATCGATCGCACGATCGATCGGGCACGTTTGACCTGCCGTACGTGCCGCCGCCGCAGCTGTACGTGAATGATCGATTCTGCGCGCGATTGATACCGTTCCCCGAGAGCGATAGCGAGAGCGGCCTGGCCGGCCGTTTCCTCGCGCGGAAGGGGTCGGTCCGCTTGATCTCCGGCGTTATGCCGGGGTAATTCATGACTTTCGTGCCGTGACTCCGGGGGACGGCGGCGGTCCATGGGCTCATTCCCGGTGAAAAATTTCACGCCGGCGTACGCGATCGAAACGATTCGCCAATACCCAATCTCTCAACGGTATCACAGAACCTCGATAGCCTGTGAATTTATTTTCTCTTGTCGAGGAAGACGATTTTAATTGAAATATATTTTATTGAACGGAGGAAAGAGGTATTTTGCACAGACGATAAGAATTATTACATACTAATGTGACGATGTGAATTTTATTGCAAAACAATATTTAAGTGAAGCTCGAATTACAAAGTAGAAGTAGAAAAGAGTTGCCATATGCGTACTTAAAATTATATTTCGCATTTAGTACTATTTGGGATGCAAATTATTCCATATTAAATCTTTTATTAATAATAAATTAATGTGTGTGTGTGTGTGTGTGTATTACAAGCTTTTTGTAACATGCTACAAAAGGTACGATTTAGGGAACCGGTTGCCTAAGTCGTGCCTCCTAAATCGTATATTTTTTGAAAATTGAATTTATGAGTGAAAATAATTAAAAATATACTAAATATCGTTTATATTAAGTAAAACTATAAAATATTGAAGTGGCACGATTTAGGCAACCGCTACGCATTCAGCAACTCTCCCTTATGTTTAATCGATGGGAAATCGATCGCCTCGAAATTCTCACTAATCAGCAACCTTTTTGCACAGTTTTTTGCACCGCCGCACGATGATAATAATTACATCACGCCTCGACAACCACCGAGTGTCGATTTTGCACGCCTCTTATTCCCTGGAAACGAAAGTCGGCCGCCTAATTCGAAGACAGCGCTTTGATACGCACAACTTCCTACGGTGAAACGGTGATTAGGTGCCTTATCTTTTGCGTGTATCGTCATCGGATATGCGCGCGAGATAAGATCTATATATATACTCTTCACCGACAGGAACACGCGCGTTGCTTTCCTCCGTTCGATATTTAATGTACACCTCGTACGTTTAGCGCTCGACGTCCGGCCATTCGTGCGCGGAACGCCCCCGTTTTCGTGTATCTCTATCTCGCGAGATTATTATTTGCAGGAGCCTCCGTGACGGCGATGTAAATTTATAAGTAAAAGTAACGCACGGTGGTTTCACAGACCCGCGCGCAAGACGCTTTCGTATCGCGCAAATTTGATGTTTTCAGCTCGCCTCGCTCACCGGCAGAACAGAGCCGCGCGAAAGTGCACCGCGTGTGTTTCTAACTGTGTAAGAAGCCAAGATGATCAAGTAAGAGAGAGAGAGAGAGAGGAGGATCGACGAGAGAGTAACGATAGCTCGTACGAATACCCGTGAATAATCTCCATATACGTATAAAATATTTAATTCATTATTTTTTAATATCGCTACGTGGTTTAATTTTTCTATAATTATGGAACAATACTTTGTCCGCTGAAATCAATGGTTGTTAAATCCATTTATATTAATAATAGATTACAACCAAATAAAAAGAGATAATAAAAGTCAATGATACATAATATTGCATAATAACGATGTAAACCATTAATTATAATTTTTACATGACAGGACGACAACCGCCGCGATCGTTCGCCGATCATTTTAATAAACTGCTGTTATTAATCAATAAAATTACAAACGATCATCCTTTAACGTTATTACGTAAAAAAAAAGATTTCAAAGATAGAAAGACAGATGTAGGCCTAACGGACCCCGGGCAACAGCTGATGGACGAAGAGTTGAGCGTGCAGGTGCATTTTGACGCACCAGAGCGATTTCCCGGTGTTTAGAAAATCCGTTGAAGGTAAAAGGAAAGCTTCGGAGCCAAGGCGCCAGTCACCGTCGAACGTCAAAGTCATCCGTTGGCCGACATTGGTCGCGGACGACACCCGCGGCGTCATTGTTGTTCACCGTGGCGTCGCGGCGCGTACATAAGGATCCCTCTTTCCATCGGTATACTTTCTAGTCCCCGACGCAACGTCGTCCGGGGAAAGGGGAAAAGAGGAAGTTCTCGTTGGGGCCGGGAGTTTCTTCCGTTTCTGTGAATTTAGATCGAGAGTCTCTCGCAGGCGACACTTGGCCCCGCGACGAGCCGCGGCCCAGCTTCCACGAGGACGTAAAAGGAGGACTGTCCAAGAAAGTCTTGAACCGTCATAATGCCATGTACGTCCGTCACGTCTCTCCACGACTAATCTGTTCAGTCACGCGGTATACGCAGCGATCGTTTTGTCGGCGACCCCGAGAGAATTCTCACAATTCGTTACAAATTATTCCTAAATGTTCTCTAGTTCAGGGCTAGGAGCGTGAAAGTCGCGCTAAAAACCTTGATCGTTCCGACATTAGACGATCGTCGATGCGCACACACACACACACACACACACACATACGCACAACGTACTCTACTACGAAACTAATCTAGGAAATTTTAAGTAGTGTTATGGGAGAAAGCTATAAAAGATAAAAATAGTGTATACATACACACCGTTGAAAATACGGTATATATTATAAAATATAAAAGATGCAAAAAAGTATGTATACACATTTTCTCTATTTATCTGTTAAATTCCGCGCGCGGGAACTTAATTTATTCAAGACACTACCTCGTAGGCGTATGCACAGCACCGTCCAATTAATCAGAAATATATTCAGACTTTTTTTTCCCCCCCCCCGCAAGTGAGAGACCGGCAATATAACCGGTCGATTAGCAGGGGAGTTGATGGACGAGAATCCTGCTGGACGGTACCGCCGTAGCTATCGCGGGAACTGGAAGTTTCACCCATTATGAACGCACTCTTCTCCCGCGATTAGATCCCTCTCTAAGCGCCTCTCACCAGCGACGGCGGCGGCGGCGGCGGCGACCTTCGAGGCCACGGTTGGCCAGTTCTGGCCTTGACAGCAGTTCGGGAGAGGGAATCCAAACAACAAATTGAACCAGCAGCAGCAGCAGCAGGAAAAGCTCTTCTACATCGCCCGTCGCGGTTGCATCGACGCTCTTTCTTTCGCTTCCTCGCTCATCTCGCCACCGAAATCCCAACCCACGACTTATGAATAGCGGATCGATCTCAACTCTCACACGCCGGCCCGGTCCATTCTCACCATCTCGGCTGACTGCACCGGTCGCATCTCTCTTCTTCTTCGCCACGCCCCGCTCTTCGTAACGGCCTGAACGAATCTCGCACGAAACTTTAACTTAAATCCACGAGATACCGCACTTTAAAAGTTTCAGACTGGACACGAAGGATTTATCAAATTGTATGTCGATTGATCGTAATAAAAATTATCGAAATGGATGGTAATATTGTTTTCTTGATTTGGGAACGTTTGAGAAATTGCAATTTTGTAAGCAAGTCATCGTGTAGCAAAACGGCAGTATTCCACTTTGTGTTTTTCCTAGAGAACCGCTAGATATTCCGCAGAGATTATTAAGCTTGTAGGAACTTCTAATAATAGTCGGGCACATTTACGCGGATGCCTACTTTATATGGAAATTGGACGTGTCGGCGATTTTTATATCCATTCCTGACAGATTTGCTTGGAAAAAGTGCAACGGGGAATGTTAATTAATGACGATTGGTGAAGGTTGGCCAAAAATGGGCACGTGGCGTAACGCATTACGCAAAGTGTGTTAACTGTCCGTAAAAGGATTTCGGCGAATTTGAATGACGATGCCTCGCCGAGCAAAAATGTATACGAGGGAAGATATTTCATGCCAAGAATAAGATGGCAGAGTTTGCGAAATCTAGCAGAGCCTTCTTCATCCAACACTTTCTCAACGGCAATTTTATAACATGAGCGACTAATCTGCAATTACATAAAACAAAATTTTTGTTATAAAGACGTACGTGTGTGCGTGTGTTGATACGTTTAGAGAGAGAAGGAAAGTAGATCAATTTCGTAACTTGCAACTTCTTCCACTAAAGGCCGACTTTATACCGAAAGTGAATCTTACAAATGATAGACTTGTCCGCTCTTATTATAAACGCTTCGCATGCGTGGCGTAAACACGAGACGGACATTCCGCAATTTTTTGCGCGTACGATCGACGGTCAAGAATGAGCGGAGGTACATTATAGACGTCTCCCGTGCGAACTCGTCTCGTCTCGTCCGTAAGGAGAGAGAGCCGGTTGAGAACCCTCGAGATTCAGGTTCTACACAGGGCGACCCGAGACCGCGGAGAGACTTGGGTGGCATGAGAGCCGGTGGTCGCGCCCTGCGCTAACCCAACCTGACGTAGCCTAAGATCGACTCTCTCTCTCTCTTTCTGTCTCTCGCGACTAGGATTCTCTCCGCCTCGAAACCGCATATCGGCCGACGGTCCACCACCGTGTACGGATCGAGTCCCTTAAGTAGTCACGGATATCCGCCGGCTACTTACCCTGGCAAGAACCGAAATCACTGCCGAGCGAAACGCCTACCTGAGTACAATAACTGCGTTAGAAGGGGCGTTTGGTGTTCGAGGGAATTCGGTCGAGAATAGATTCGAGGTCCATTGGAATGAACGCCGACGGTATAAAAATTGGAGAGAGAGACACCAGTAACACACATAGAGATCTTCCCCGAGACGGTCCAACTCTTTTCAGGCGAGGGGTTCTAAGGATTCTTAGACTTTTGTGCTCCCTTGGATAGGCAGCAATTTCATGGAAGTGGCGTTCGCTAAAGAGGACTGGGGTGTCCCTCTAAAATCGGCTTGGCTGCAATTGTCAAGGAGGGGGTGGGGGGAGAGACGAAGAGCCCATCCGTTTTTGGCGGTGAAGAAAAATTATCTCATTTACGGAAAGGAAAGCCGCCATTGATCGAGGAGAACCTTGTTCGCCCAATTTCTCCCGAACGCGGCCATCACGTGAAAAGCAAAATTTCACCTGCCCGACTTAAGTGTCATAGCGTAAATCGTCCATTTGTCGGCCGTTTAAGGAATTAACTTGCGCCCCTTGTTGATTAACAGGTGTCTCGCTGAACACACGATACAAATCTTTCCCGTTACTAATTTTACATTATCTTATTATTCATTCTTAAATTATGAAATCGTGGAAGCCTCGTTCCACGAATCCGACGAGGCTCGCTGCAAGTAACATTTCCCGAGGCGAAGATCCTCCTCCGGATTCAGTCTTCGTGGTACACTGTGAAGCATCAATTTGGCGTTTAATCGATTTTCCACGGCATCATCTACGCCGCCACGATCATAGGACGATCATGAGATCACGATGGGGCACGAGGAGAGAACTTCATCTCGGGCGAGCGAACGGACAGCTCCGCGGATGGATTTATTCAACTGGATCCTCTCTGGTCCGTCGCCGTACCGTCGAGATGACGGTACATCGGTCCAATTAGTCGCAGCAATAATGATTACTCGTAGCCGGATTTCTCGTTACCGATTCACCGCGACAATCGATCGGATTCGCGGCACGCTGGAGAGACCGGTGTTGATAATTCCTTCATTGTGCGCAAGTGGCACGTAACTCGCCCGTCATCGCGGTTCGAATCGTCCCGCGGCGTGGGATATGTTCGCCAGATGGATATCCGGAAAATTACGAGATGAAGATCGATAAACCCGGGGCCCCGTCGTCTTGGAAAACGGCGCATGCGGGTATAAGAGTTATGAAACGTCATTTGCATATGACCACGATGCAAGATCCCCTCCGCCCCCCCCCCCCCTCCCCGATAGGACTTCATTCCGGACCAGTCGTGGACGCGATGTCTTGCGTTTCGGAGACGGGATCCGGTCTCGAAGACGAATGCCCACGTCGCGCGGCCGTGCGCGCAAACCTGTCGTGGCCAGCGCAACGTTTACGGTACAGGAAACGCGATCTCCGCCGGTCGTCGTGTATCCGATAGATATGCATCTGTCTGGCGGTTGTATCTAGGCTAAAAGGCTTCCTATGAATCTAAAAATAAAATTGTGTCAAACGCGTTGAGTCGCGTGTCGTGTCGTACCGTGTATCGCGTCGCGTTAGAGGAATACGTAAACGTTAATTGCTATTTGAATTAACATTAAACGGATATATCGTATCGACGTTACTTCTCCGGTCTTTAATCTTCCGAGGTCCCCGAGAGAGAGAGAGAGAGACGGGGTCACCGTTACTCCGCGTCGCGCTGACGCAGACCCCGCAATTATTTTCGTAGAGAATCCCCGCGCTTAACGATCCATATCGTCTACGAGACGAACGTCTCGTCTCGGCGAAGCAAAAAAAAGCTATTCGTTATTTTCCATGTAATAACTGCTATCGCAGTAACTCACAGTCTCAACCGTCCGCCGAAGCGGGCAGACCCGGCGTACGGCGGCCGCGGCTCTGTTGGCGACAGTAAGCGCTCACGGCGCACACGCGTATTCTCGCGTCTCGTTATCCTTTAAATGACGCAATAACCGACTGCACGCGCAAGCGGTTTCCTCGTAAAAGTGTTTCGTTAGTTCGGGGCGTCGTTAGTGATTTAAGTAATTGGCCGTAAAGCGCGACAAACCGTGCGCACGCACGGTTGGTGATTCACAGCTAACGGGATAGAGAAGAAGCGGCCCGTGTGGGAAATTACGACTGTCCTCTCGGTGCATCTCTTATCAACGACCGCGAATAATAACCACGGTTAAATAAACGAGTTTAAGCCCTGTTCCCGGAAAGCTCGCGGGTCCTCGCCAACGGGAAACGTACTTGTGATAATAAATTGAAAATAATAACACGCTATTAGTGCCGACGTGACGTGGTAATCGACGTGTATGATTAACGTACTAATAATAGCTAATTAATATAATGGGCCGTTATTCCGTTATATTTGAGAAAAGGAGGAACGCCGTAACCCACGCGTGGCGGCTACGTGTATGTATGTACGTATACACGGTATACGATACGCGCGGACCGGGCGAATTTATGACATTTCGATTTCGCGATCGTCGCGCACGATCAGATCGCTCGATCGAGCGGCGCGTCGCGGTGCAATTAAGTGAATCGTGTCCCAGATCTTGGGACGGCGGCGGTTCGTGTATATACGCTATCAAAAGTAAGACCTGGCTGGTAGACTGACGCGACTTATGACCCCGCGCTTACGGTATCGCTCAACCTTTTTCATGCTCAACAAAGAGATCGTTGTCCTCTCACCCGCTAAGCTGCGGGGGAGGGTATAGGATCTTCTACGGCTTACGACTCGTATCGAAATTCAAGAAGACGACGATGACAGTGCGCCACGTGGGAACCAGAACGCCGCGCGCCGTCGTGTTTATAAATATACGCCATATAAATCTCCGTTGCGACTAGGCACGTTACGTTCGAACGTAAATCTCGCGGTCTTGAGAAACTCCGAGGGCAAACTTTAGATATTCCGTCTTGAATGACAAATATATTTTTCTTTTCCTCTCCCGAATGTTGATGAAGAGAGAGAGAGAGAGAGAGAGAGAGAGAGAGAGAGAGAGAGAGAGATGACACATTTCTGTTGAACTTTAAGAAACTTTAATCCGACATTTGCTTTGCAAGGCGCTAGCCTCGTAAGTGGAATTAATTTCCGTTGTTGTTGCTATTGTTGCGGAACCTCTTTTCTACATGCGAACACTAGCGGAATCTACTAAGACGATAGCAGTGATAGCGGACGTGTGGGAACCGGGATGGAGGTAACGGCGCGATATGCATGATCGCCGGTAGCAATACGTGCATATGCAAATGCCCGCTCGCGATTCGTTTACATATGCAAAACATATGGCAATAACGAAACGAGGCGGCGAGAAACTCAAGATCGCGAGGATGTACAAATTTAATTGTCCCCGTACGCTCTGCCGCGGCCTAATAACTCGAACGATCGAGATTTTTAACATGATTTTACGATTTAAGAACAAAATCAGCTGTTCGAGGACGTGACGATCCAAGAGGTCAGAGATTATTCGAAACTTTAAAAAGAATATCCGAAAAGCCCGCAGGGCTTTAAAAAAAAACTCTGATACATCCATTTTCGGATACGTATGATAATCGGAGCGAATGAGAAGGGATATCATTATTCCAGGTCGACCGCTGCGATTTATCCGTCGTCGGTGGCACGAAATTCAGTCTGTCGTAACGGATCCGACATAGATACCCGGGAACGCAACACAACAAACGAGGCGCGACACGCATAGCCCGATATTTCGTATAGCTGTAGGATGCAATCGGGATATGCAGCTTGTATATATAATACATATATGTATACGCGGCGACACGTGATACATAATACGCGCGCGTATATACCGTATGCGGCGGAGAAAACACTATCGAGGAGTCTCGGTGCGGACACGGCGGAGGTCTCGGCAAGGACCGTTAGGAGGCTTCAAGGATATCCTGCGTCTCTCGCGCTGCGGCGATCGGCGGGAATTATTTTGCCTGCTCCCGCACGCACGGGAAAAGGGATCGTTAAGGATCGCTCTCTATCTCACGCTTCTGTGAACGCATCTGACTTTTTATAAGCGAGCGAAATTTTTGTATTCTCGATAAAGAGTTTTAAAAAATGTTCCTTGCAAATCCGAAGAAACGTTATCCGCGACGTGTCGATTTGCCGGCGCGAATAATTGCAATTAACGGGGGAACGTCCTGAATCTGGCGAGCGCGCGTCTGCCTGCAATAAATGAATCCCGATAAAAGAAATTCCGAGCCATTGTAGTTGGCGGTTTCTTCGGTACATTGTCATAGCGACGCTACCGCCGACAGGTGAGAAGAAGCCAAGAGTTGAGTCGAGCTGATCGCCGAGAGGCAACGATTGGAGAGCGGCGGCTTATGTGGCCTACTGGCCCAGTAAGGGGCCTTCGTACGCGTATCGCCCATCACGTATTTGGCGCCAATATTCACTTGCTCCCAAAGGGGCCTTATTACCGCTCGTAATTAAGCCTCGGGGCAGAGGGGGGGGGGGGTTCGATCGGAAGAAGACTCGAGACGAACGGTCCCGCTTGCGCGCTCGCATCGAGCGAGCATCACGCGAAACGAATTCGACTTTAGATTTCGGGGCGGAAGGCACAAAGGGGGAGCGCTAAGTTGCCTGCGCGATTAATAACGCTAGATAAAGCCGCGCTAAATTATGCGCGGGTCGCGACATTAGACGTTGGGAGGACGACGAGTTGGCCATAAATCGACGCCAGCCGCTCTAATGGCGCAAACTATGCAACGGCCCTAAAAACGCGATGATTCCGAGCTATACCGCGCCTCTCCGCAAAAAAACGTTCCGCAAACTAACTTGCTCTCTTTATATTTCTTCTACTTCTCTAGTTAGATCGAAACCGTAACACTCTATCGAAATGCAACCACGTTGCTCGCGGGAAATTCGATGCAGCCAGCCGTGAAGGAGTGAAGTGTTAATGAAGTGTTATGAAAGTGTAAACATCGCCGAGCGGCGGCGGGACTGTCCCGGAATAAAATCAAACAAAAATACTATTTTCAGACGAATCGTATATGCTAAGTGGACGCGCTAAGACGTGCATCGTGCCACTTGTGTCTTTTTTATTCGACAGTTTGGACAGGCCGACCTCCGCCAGGCCTGTGTCGAAATTACACGCCCACGGCAGCACGGTTTATGTTTCTAGAGAGGGATCTACAAATAATTATGGCCACTTCCCTAAATCAATAGTGCGTTCCCCACGTGGATCCCTTCTGGGAAAACCAGGTCTAAAAGGAGATTGGCTGCACCGAGAGTTCAATATCGAGGTACGTCCAAAATTACATGAAACTCGAATATTTTTATTTTACAGAAAAAATCAGTATCGGTTCAGCAACCATTCTGTCATATATAAAAATAAATGTGTGAGATCTGTAAGGAGTTTGATAATCTCAAGTTTCAGTAAAATATTTTATTAATAGTCATTTTCAAAGAGCGCACATGTGATTTTTTGATAATAAGAATATTAAAAGATTTTATTTCCTTTTGAAGATTTGTTTTTTTTTTCTCCCATTCAATACTTTTTCTTCTCCAGTCAATGAAAATTATTATTGAGAATAACGAGAATATATTTTTCTTAATAAAATTGCAAAATTCTTCATGTAAGCAAGTTATGCTGTATACTGTTTAAGCTTAACAAGTTCTTTAAAGAAACATTACGATATTTATTACGATAATCGATGTATTTATTTATTGTTTCGAAATTATTATCTCGCGAGTGCACGATCGCCAAATCTTTCCTGCGGCTCCGGTGGCGGGCGATTCGGCGAGCGTAATTGCTTTCCAAATTACAACGAAACTACTCCAAAACGGTTTGGTAATGATTCAGCTCCGACGAAACGAGCGAGAGATTGGCTGCTTTGTTTTGCCCGTACCCGGAGAAAGCTGGAAATTCGAGAGAGCTCTCCTCTCTCAGAAATCTATCGCTGCCGATGTTCGCACGTAAACGCAACGGCGCGGCGCGGCGCGACGGCGACGGCGGTCGCGAAGTCAAAGTGAATTACGTGCAGTGCGGAGATCTCTCGCGCGTACGTGTGGCGGGTAACGCACGTCGTGTGTTCCCATTCTATTCTCACTCTTACTTTTCGTCGCGTGAAACCGGATTTTGAAACTGGGACTTAGCCGTGCGGGCTCTCCGACCCGCGATGCACGTCCCGAGCCGAGAATGAGAAACGAGGCGCGACGTCCAACGAGCTTCGGAGCTTCCTTCGTAGCGTCGAGCGTGCCGCTCGAGGGGGTGCGTTGGATTGCCGTAGCTCACGCTAACGCGCCACTCGACCCCGCGGAGTGTCCAGCGTGTGACTCGTCGCCTGTCATAACAAGCACGCCTTTCGTATTTCCGAATGGTCAACGCAAACGGAAACGTTCTCACGGCGAAATTACTTTCTAAACGCCGCGCCGCGCGAACGCAACCTCCTATTGTTCGCGGCTTTCGTGACATTAAGTTCCCGCGGGAGATGTATCATATTTTATCGTGCGATATATAATAGCGCGGTTTATTAAACAAATAATCGATTGTGTGACCGCGGAAGAGAAACTCCACGATTCCTTTTCGAAATCTCGGGATTTCCGGAGGAATCTCCCTTCTCGTCCCTTCCTTCAAATCAGAGCCTTGTTAATTATAAAAGTATCTAAATTTAAAAACGTCCTTTCTCAATTTTGTGTTTGTAGAATTCTTAAATTTCAATAATCTTTATATTTCATAATTTTAAGATTAAGAGATTCACAGAGAAAAAAAGTATCGATGCAACAATTATTGTCTCATGCAAGAATATGTATATATATTTTTATAGAAATATACTTTTATTATTTAATAATAATTTTCATTGAATTGGAAAACAATATCTTCAAATCAAGAATTGTTTAATATTTATTATTATCACAATAATCATATTATTTCCTGTAGATAACTTGTAATGTTGAAATAAAAATACAATGTTTTGCGGGAATTTAAGACGATTAAACTCTTTGACAATGGTTGTATACACTTGAGAACAATTTTTTTTTTCTTCGCAATCACGGAAAGAATCTAGAACCCCGTAGAATTCTCTTCCCCACGCAAATTTATTCGGCGAACCTTTACGAACAATTCACGAGGGTCACGGTACACACCGTTGGCGATCGTGAAAACAATACGACGATTCGTAAATCTCTGCGAAACCACTTGTAAGATTTCGGCGCGTGATTTGTGGCAATTTTAACCGCGGCTCGTAGAAAGTCAAGCGAGAGACGATTTATAACTTCGTTACACGGAAATTCGCCGTCCGTTCATTTCGATGAGCTTCCTCACGCACCCGCGCGCGCGCGCGCGATTTAATCTGCCCAACCGCGGCGCGGATTGTTGCCCATCCGCGAGAGAGGCATTACGCGTCGACCATCAGCCGGACGTTGAAGGGGAGACGTACAAGGTGCACGTTTAATAAGGAGATGCGCCGTAAAGCCGTCGGTATCCGTCGCAAAACGACTCGTAAATATCCACGCGAATGCGACGCACAACGGCCGCAGTGTTATGGTAATTCGCGCGCCGCGCGGAACGACGGTCTTTGACAAATTTACGGCTATATCGCCGGAAATCGTTATCTCTGTGAAACGTGTGTCGCGAGTGCTCTGTGCCTTTGAAATACGAAAAAAAAAAAAGAACGAGAAAGAAAGGAAGATTGCGCGACGCGCTGCCCTTTAATTCCTCGATCGAAGTTTGCGCGTATCTCTGCGTCTCTCTTACGTCACATGTGCCGAGGGTGCGAAGGCGAATCGTACACGAAGAATAAGAAAACGCGCCGCGTAATTTCTCCCGACGGCGATACACGATTTGTCACTTAAGTGTCCTGCGCACAATGGAAAGCGAGAGGGGGGGAGGGGAATTCGTCTTGCGAGAGAAGATTCATTCCGCGCTTGAACTCGCGCCGGCCGCGGGGCGCCCGGCCTCTCGCTTTTCTTTTTTTTTAAGCGGCCCGTGGATGATCGTGACGAAGGGCGTGGGAACGTCATTAACCCTTTCCTCGCGGCACGGCGCGGCGTGGCGCGGTGTGCGAGCGAGATTTTCGAGCGAGCGAGACGGCGAGGGGATGCACGAAATTCATCGGCGGATATAACGTTTACCCTCGGATTTATTTAATTTCAACTTTTGATTTCACCTCACGACACCTTGGAATAAGGGCAGAAAGGTACGCGTGGAGGGGAAAAGATTAATCTCTCGGACGTGTCGTGCGATTTTACCTTGCTGCGTGGTTTGAATGAGTACAATTAGAAATTTCAACGCGATAAGGATCGGAATAATCGAGAAATTAAATTAAATATCGGGGTTTACGTCGCCGTGATATGCGGCGTCCCGCAAGTGTTGAAAAAGAAAAAAAAAAGAATCGTCGAATCAAATGTTGCGAAAATTCTATATTATTAGAAAATAATCGTGTATCCTGCGGTTATCATTTTGTTCATCCCGGAACGCATCCCTGGGGCTAACATTACCCTTCAACCGGTAACATCGTATTCACAGACTCGCATAGGTTTCACGTACTGGCGAGCCTTTGTAATTACGCGATAGTGAACTACGTAATTCTACTGGTCCAAGTTCACCGTCTGTAATCAGATAACAATTTACGTGGAAGGTGCATAATGACATGTGCATACGCGAGCGTAAATAATACGACGTTGCACACCCGTCGTCCCGCGAGCGGACGGCAAAATCCAGCGAGGATTCACGCGGACTTGCTAATAATCGCGTACAAATAGCGTCGGTCGTTGCAACATTTCGCTAATTTACACATTAAGTTATTCGCCGCACTCGCGAAACGCGTAGAATGCAAAAATGTGACTAAGATAGATTTCATTCTTGATCTCTGCAGATTGTGGCGTAATCACTTGATTAAAAATGCACAAGTTCATAATGTACCATTTCAAACGGAATCCTAAAAAAATGATTTTGCAGCTTCAACAAAAATTGTATGTGTGTAAAAATTAGCTGAGTTAAATAAATGATTAGCAAATACTGTAACATGTATATATGCATTGCATTCTAACTGGTAGAAGCGGAATTTATAAATTCTATACTTGACAGCCAAAATTCTAGCAGATACAAAAATTAACGATACATTTTAGTTGTCAAGAAATGTGTCTATACCAGCAAAACATTTTTTGGGGTGAATGTTCTAAAAAGGAAAAAAAACCAAAGGACAACGGAGACGTTCTCGTATTCTCTCTGCATACAGCTAAGTGAAATATGGGCTTGATTCAGTCTTGCCTGAAATATTAACCTTGTTGAGCGATTGAGTGGCTTGTGCCATCACGCGCGCCCGCTCATTAACGTTGCGCATAATAGGAATTCCTTCCCGCTAGGACGCTCGAAAGTCTTCGGACCTGTCCCTCATATACGTATACGCGCTATTGTACCTAACGTAAAACTTAAGCCGCACAGATAAAACCTGCACTTTCCATTAGTTTCCATACACGTGAAAACGAGCGAGCGTCGGGATGAGCGAGCGGGCGTTTAGCCCGAGCGAGATTGCAAGTAAGCGCGCGTCGTGCGCGCGTTTCCCAGCCTGACGTGCGATCGATAGAGGAGTAATGACGTACGCTCGAGAAAGTGAAGAAACTGCAAGCTGCCGTGCAAATTCGCAGGCAGGCTCATTACCAAGAGCGGCCGATAATTAGCCGTGACCAACACGCCCTCACGGCGGTTCAGGCAAATTCGTGCCTCTCGATTCGGGCGGGCGTGCGCTGCATCGCCGATGCTCTGCCGCACTGAGAGAAGTAAATCAACTTTTGTTAAATCAACAAGACAGAAGCTGAAATAATCTTTCGCCTCGCAGGCAATTTCGAAACGCACAAAAGCCGAGCCCGTCGAGATCGTCGCGCAACACGGGAAGGAAACGAGCTGCATCCCCGCGTCCGGGTGAGAGAAATAATGAAAAAGTAGGCGGCGAGGATTGTGCCATTACCGGCTCGTAAAATAGTTTGTAGGTGGCTCGCCCGACGGGAAAATCGCCGCCGTCACCGTGCGAAGAGGCGCGGCGGCGGCGGCGACGACGACGGTAGCGGCGCCGGGAGCCTCGACGTTCCACTTTTGTCGCGATTCCGCAAGCGGCGAACGACGACGTACGCGCGCGGCGCAATGTGGACCATATAATGAAATACGTGATCTATCTCAGAGAAACTTCTGGCGTGCGCGCGCGCGCGCGCTCGTTCTTCCCTTTCTCCCCCTTCCCGTCGCCGCGGGTGATGGGATCCTTTTAATTGAAACTTTCAAATCTATCCGAATCGCGTTCGTCAATTTCGCGGACGGTTCTCTCCACGTCCAAAGCCGTGAAACCGCGCGCGGCCGCGCCGAGGTGAGTGGGAGACTGATTACTGTCATTACGTGGCACGTAGATTGAAAATTTATATCTCGCATTTCTCCCCTCGCGAGAGCCCGCGAGAGATACGGTAAATAACGAGCGATATAGAGGCGTGCGTTCCCGTTGATTTGCGTTTACGATGGTAAACGTCTCGGGCGTTCATCGAAACTCGCCTTCGTTTTTGCTCGCCGTTCCATTTGCGGAAATTTAAATCGGAGCCGCGCGCCGCCGAGGCTGCATTATAATTTCGTATCAACGTGATATCAGCGCGCGAGAGTCTACGATCGACGTCATTAATAACGTTGGGGCGATTAACGGATCCGCACGTGTGTGTGTGTGTGTGTGTGTGTACGTGCGCGCGCCGCGGAGCATTAATTAGGAGACCATTTTCACCACCTGCCGATCGGACGGCGCGCATTAATAAAATCGGCATGAGCGACGAGATCCCGACGTCCTCGATCGCTTTTCCTGCCGTCCGTCGGTGGCTACCATCGCTCGTATAATTATTTCTAATCGGTTTATGTACATAGAAAACGCGCGATCAAACGGCGAAGGGTCGGCGAGGTGAACGGCTGATCCGTTTACCATATTCCGCTATCTCTCCGCTTTTGCGAAATTCGCGTAGATGTGTATACAGACATATATGTATACAGACGCACCTCTCACGTGCGCGGAAAAAGAATCAGCGTTTTCGAGATTCACGCTCGGCGAATCTAGTACGTCTTACTTTTGATTGGAGGAAAGTGTAAATCTCCTGCATCAGTCATGTCTGACATGCCCGAGATCCGCTGAATCGGGATACCTCGTTAGTTTTAAGACGTTATTTGACTTCATCATTGTTCGGATCTGACAAATCGATCTTCGAAACAGTTCGTTCCGTTCCCATACACGGCATACACACACACACACATACACACACAAACACATACACGCTCGCGTGTCCCTTTTTCGTAGTATGGATAATTTTTCTCATTGCGTATCTCGCATCTCTCCGCTGCGATTATTCCGGCGAAATCGCGCACATCGGCGCGGAACTTGTCGGAAACGATCTCTCATTAACGGCACCATAAGCCCGGGGTCAAACGCGCGTCGTTACCAGCAGATCCCAAGGACCGACGCGTGATTCCCGCGTGCTTTTACTTCCGGTCGCACCGGTACGGCCTTTTTCCTCCCGCGGTCTTTTTCTCTCTCTCTCTTTCTCTTTCTCTTTCTGTCTCGGTCGGGGACACGGCAGTCGCGAGTCAATTAATTAAAACCCGGCGATCTTCGCAACGTCCGTTTCCCGCGGCGTCCTTACTTTTCCAGCCTACGGGCTGCTGGCGTCGACGCAATTATTTCTAATCACTTTAGAAAATCCCCCGCTGCGTGGTCGATCGTTCGATCGACGACGACGACGACGATCGTGTGCCGGCCGAGTGTGTGCCATCTTTTCTAGGCTGTCCGACCTCCGCTTTCTGAATCGCGCGCGTCAGAGTTTCCTCGTCTCCGGCTTGACCATAAACGGCCGATGTCTCTAACCGAGACGAGACAGCGATAGGTTGTTGGCGGTGTCGCGTTTACGAGGCCCCGCGCGGGGAGATTAATTGAGGCGCTAATACGCTCCGTCGAATGCAAATAGTCCCTTACGTTTGGTCGATGTTCTCACGTCTTCATTCCCGCGACACACTACGCAGTTTCCGAGCGTTTCCTACGCGCTTTTTGTGTGCTATTAATGTAACATTAATTATTATATTCCTTTTGACGCTTTTTTACCAAAATTTTAAATAATAAAAAATTTACGAGGAACGGCTTGATGAAGAAAAGATAAGAAAGGGTTGCGTACCACTTAAGTTATTTTTGTAATTTGTATTTTCCACTTGCTACTGATTTGCATGCAAATAAATGTGGCAAATTATAAATTGTAAAAGTTTCAGAAAATTATATAATCACGTTATTATTGATCAAATGAATCAAATTATGATTAAAAATTAAGCACGTACTACACTTGGCACATTGAGAAAAAAAATTTAAACTGAAGAAATTTAATTCAGGTTGAAAAACTTAGTCAAGTTAATTATTTTTTTCAGTGTACAAAACAGAAATGAAACGTGTCAAATTTGTATCTATATTACTCATATTTATTTCATATTCTTACTAAATGTTGCTTGTATAAAATATCGGTGAGCTACGATTTAGGCGGTACGTATTCGTCAACTCTTCTCTGTATAACTTTTGCCCATTAAATCGATCGACGGAGACTTCGATTTACCTCGTTCGAAAGTTCCAATTGCAAGAGAAGAGTGAAGCACTACGGCGCGACGTTCGAATCTCCACCGCGGCTTTAATGCGTCGGACGGTCCGCCGAGTAAGTGACAAGTGAGTGTGTCGGCCATCGTTCTCCTCTTCCTACGGTCTTGTTTTTCCCGCGGAATCTAGCGTAGGAGAGAAATTACCCGTGTGCGCGCGGCACTTCGAAAAGCCGACCAACACGATCGTTCTTCCATTAGCCTTGTTACCACCGAGAATGAGTCGCGCGAGGAACTCTCTCTCTCTCTCTCTCTCTCTCTCTCTCTCTCTCTCTCTCTCTCTCTCTCTCTCTCTCTCTCTCTCTCTCTCTCTCTCTCTCTCTCTCTCTCTTCTTCCCTCGGCCCACGTTATCGCGTGGGGTCAGCGAACGGGAAAGTCGCGGTGGACGAGGATGATTTCTCGAAGTTATGTAAAAAAAAAAAATGAATTAAACTCGCAAGACTGAAAAAACCGGATTTGCACTACTAATTTCGCAATCG
Source organism: Monomorium pharaonis (assembly GCF_013373865.1). Lineage (NCBI taxonomy): Eukaryota > Metazoa > Arthropoda > Insecta > Hymenoptera > Formicidae > Monomorium > Monomorium pharaonis. The sequence goes on along the minus strand of NC_050471.1, from coordinate 2,748,680 downwards.
CTGCGCTTCCAGCTCGAGCAATTAACATTGACTAATGTAATATCGCGCAAAATGAGATTTCGGAAACGCGCGCGGTAAACGTCATCGTTCTCGATCGCGCTCGATCCCGAAACTCGCACGGTTTTTTTTTTTTCGCAAAGTCATATACGACAATCGAAACCTCCTGCGAGGTAAAAGTACGTACGCGAGTATGCACGCGCATATCGCACGGCGGGCGGCGGCGGATGCGGTGTTTTCTTCTCTTTCACGGAGGGCGGTGACGGTTTAAGTGCCGCGCGCGAGTCGATAATTTTCTCTTCCACCGGTCTCACCCAGCCACGTAACGTGTACACGCTCTTTGAGAAAGATAGTTAGCTATCGATCAATTACGCGCCCGATGCGCCCGACTCGCGCCGCCGCGCGCCGCGCCGGCTGCGCCCGTAAAATGGGCTTTTACCGTCCAACTTTCCTTCGGGATATATGAGAGATCCGAGTAAAGAGTACTGTTAAAGGTCGACTATAAATAAGTCGACGGAATATAACTGCGAGTGCGGAGAACGTAACTTGGCGTGTACGCGGGCGCGACGACGACGACGAGAACCGATCGTTCGTGAAGGTCGGGCGCTTTATCGGGTCGCAATCGCGGGTCGCGCGCCCGCGAAAGAATATCTTACGTTCGACGACTTTTACGTAAGCACCTCCCCACCCCCGAAGAGGCATTCGAAACGTCGGGCGAAGCGAATCCAAGAAGTGAAATGAAAGATAAATGAACTCGAGGAGCGCGATTGACCCGGTGCGATACGTCGCTGCGGTTGCAAAACTCCCGCGGGGAGAGGGAGAAACATCGTCGTCCTCATCTCATCTTCATCATCATCCGCAACGTGATCTTTACGAGATGACAATCGCGATAATTCTCTAATTATTGCAAAATAATACTACCGAGAGAGCTAAACGGATTGGATAACTTTCGGACTGGCTTGTTTTCGACCTTGCTCGGTCCCGCGGCCGTGTTACGCGAAATGCAGTCCATTTCGCAGCCGTAGCTCGGGGGAGAGAGAGAGAGATCGTTGTAAACAGAACCTAAATGGCGGATTTGAGCGCGGGCATAAAAGGCCCCGCGTAACGATGTACTCCCAGGGTGAACCGTAATCTTCTTCTGCGCCGGCCACGTTCGCGCAGCGCGCGCTAATCTTTACGGCAACTCGGCTGGCCGTCTCGACTTACTTAACGATCGACCTCGCGTTCACGGACGATCGCGCATATCGTTTTCGTACTCGTCTCGCGAAGATAACCCGTTTTCCACACCTGTACCCGCTTGCCGTATCTCCTCCGCAGCACAAGCGTCTGGTAATTGCCGAGTTTAGCAATTAAACTCGCAACGTAGACGCAATCCTTTATTATATTTTCGAGATGATTTTTTGTGACAATTAATAATTACACTGAAAAAAAAGTAATATATTCAATAAGATATATAGTTGCGGACTGCCAACTACAGATATACTTAATACAGTAATATATGCTATTGCAGTATCAACATTATACTTGCATTAATAGCAAATATTATTATATTGAGTATTTTATGTAGTTGGCAACCCGCAATCACATATGTACTGGCTACATCACTTTTTTTTCTGTGTATACTTTTTAAGTGATTTAAGGTGAGTTTGTTCAGTCTTGGCTGAATTTTTTCAGCTTGATGATTTAATTTATATAATATTTAAAAATGGATCCAACAATAAATTCGGTCGCAGGTTTGAGCTGAATAAGAATAATAATATTAATTTAATACTGCGATATTATTATTCAACGCGCAGTTTGATAAATTGAAAATGTACATAAAGTAACATGGAAAAAAATATCAACTATGATTGAGTAAGGCTCATGTTTATTATAATTAGTTATGTTTTCACACATTGATTTAAATTTTACTATTATTATTTTATATTTTTTACTTTTTTAAATAACAATGAGTAAATAATCATGCCATTATGAGAAACGCGTTTCGAATATCGTTTTTCTTTACGCTACACGTGAAGCAACGTGCTGCAATTAAAGTTTCTCACGCGCATTAACTATTCCGATTTAATCGACCTGTAAAAAAAACTGATAAAGGCACAGAGAGAGAGAGAGAGAGAGAGAGACACGGACACACATGTTGTACTTGGTGTTGCCAGTCTTTCGTAAAAGACGTCAAACGGTACACGGATTTATATTCGATTCGCCTGAATCAGGCGTTACGCAATTTTCACGTACGGTTTCTCGCCCGTACGTTCTAGTCCCGTTTCCGAAGACAAATCGGCGATTATTACATACGATAATAGGAAACGAGTTTGGCCAGCCGTTTCTTACAGCTGCTATCACCGAAACGGAAACCGCGCGCTGGCGCATTGTACCACCACCGTCCCCGCGCAGAATTTGTGTGTTGCGTGTCATAAAATATGGGCGTTAAATACCTACGATTAATATCGCCTTGAATAAACGGCCCCCGCGTACCCGCACAGGTGCAGCGTTCATGTTATGTGTTTTTCACCTACTTGTGCGTGCCACTTCTGGCGGCGGCTCCCATGCGAACGATTTTACAGGCGAGTTTTCCACGGACGCTAAACGCACACACGGGTCACAGAGTTCAAAACGATAAATGGTACCGCGAGAAAAAAAGAAAGAAGAATGAGTCCTCGATATCTCATTACTTTTGCCGTTTACCCTCGTTTATTATTGTGAAAGTTAGATAGGCTAACGCCTTTTGGAAGCTTTCTAAAAGGGGGGAAAGCGCCGTTTACGTAAGGCGAGGGTTCGAACGACCTTTCTTCGGAACGTTATTTTCTACCTGCATCGGTGTCCTTTACGATGTATATCGTATTTACCGAGGCACTCCGCGAAGCATATGATGAACGCGTTGATGAACCCGGGCGCTCGCTTTCATACCCCACGCGATCGACGGTTAACGACGATAAACGCCGCGGCAGCATTTTGTGCACGGCGAAAAAGTTGCTTTCCCCGGGTGGTTACATTATGCCTCTTAACCGGCGAACGCGACCGAAGATCCGAAAAGTCCCGTCGGGATAATTAAGTGGATTGCCATGGAAATTAGATTGAGCGAGTTTCTCGCGAGTGGCGGGGACACACAAATCAGTTTAATTGCCCGGCATTGTGTCGGGAGTTAATGACTGCGCGGTCGCCTTCCCCGGAATGGCACGTCACGTCGCCGCGGAGGCAACTTGTGACTTTAATTGCGACGCGCGTGAAACACGGATACTTAGCTTACGTACGAGTCGCGGATCGCGAAAACGAAACGGTTGAGATCGCGCCGAGAGAGCAGGAAGCCGCGCTCGCGTCGCCAAAAATTCGAACGCGAATCAATCGGACAGTTTTTCTCATCTCTCACCCTAAAAATCTCGATCTGATGGCGCAAAAATCGTTGATCTAAAAATTACTTTTCTGAATAGACTTTCAGAGTAACTTTCAACGCGTTAAAGATAGCTACATTGAAAGAAGATTAAAGAATACGAAATTTTGAGTTTAATCTTTTACTAAAAGTTTAAATTTATATTATTGGATTATCAAAATAATTATACGGAATGCTCAAGAATGAGAATATCGCACACGGAAAAAAATAATTTTGCTGTTGCAATGAAACTACTGCTGCTACAGCATATTCGATATGACAACAATAAAAGTTTACTATTGTAACTAATTTTTCATAATTGAACTTTACAGCAAAATATGTTTTGTCAAATAAACGAATTTTGCCAAATAAATTTGTCCGTAGAAACATTAATTTGCTGTGGAAATAAAACAGTCTATTCTTAGCAAATATGTTTTGCTAATTTAAATAAATCATCAAAGCAAATTGTTAATTCAGCAAAAGTTTGTTTTCTATTCTAGCGAGATTTGCTCGTTTATGTAGCAAAATTACATTAGTATTCTTAACAAATAATTTTGCTGTCCATATAATAACTTTGCTAAGACAGCATAAAATATGCTGTGCCAGCAAATTATTTTTCTCCGTGCAGGAAAGTTTTAACATTCTGGCAACTTAAATAACCATTATAATTTTATTAATGGTTCAACCTAATTATTTTCGAATCTGTATTTTTTTTTTACAAAAATTGTTCAAAATCCTTTTCGTGCATATAATTCGATGATTTGAAATCAAACAAAATCAAACGATCTACTCGGCTCCATATTGCAGTGTAGCACGGTTTGTCCCAGAAAAAAGCAGAGTGAGAAAGAGGGAGGAAAGGAGGGTAAAAGGGTAAGAGGAGAAGAATAGTTTCGCGATTAATGCAACACATTAGCGAGAATTGTTGCGACCATACCACGGGCAATCGTCTTTCTCTTTCTCTCTCTCTCTCTCTGGCCTCGAGGTCCCACGTTACATTATCCCCGGCCGTTTCAGCCATCCGGGATGGTAATTCCGCGTTATTTCCCGAGGTCGAGGTCGAGCGGCGGCAGGCCTCTCGTCGATTCGTGCGGAAAAGGAGACCATCGACCTCCGCCGAATAAATCGCCGGGACGGTCCCGTCGTGACGAGACGACGCGGTAAATCATCCGGGTTCTCAGGCTTTCAAAGGACTCGTCTCTCGTCGACTAGCATTAATGAAGACCCCCGCACGAGATCGCCGTTATTAACGCTATTATTGTTGCGTTGTTGTAAAACGCGTGGCGGAAGCCACGGGAGATTAATGTTATTTCCCTCTCCTTTTTTTTCGGCGAGAAAAGGACCTCGTGTTACGTGTCCGAGTGAACATCCCTCGAATGGTTTATACGACACGTTAGACAACATGCTCCGCGACTGGAATGCTAATTAAATCTAAGCTGGCCGATCATTGGTAACAACGCATTGATCAAACGAAGAAGAAAATCAAGGGCTAATTGATTTTAATTATATGTATTAATAATTTGTATTTATATTTATTATATAATATATATAAATATCTTTTCTATTTTGACGTTTCCATCTCGAATCGCATTTCATTATACAATGAAATTACATCATCGAAGTAGAATCAATTAATGAGATCTGCTTGTTACCGAAAAGTGAAATTTAACGAATAATTGATAATGAGCATAATTTTCCAAGTCCTAAATTGCGAATATTATTAAAAAGAAACTTTCTAGTAAAATTTATGGTGTGTACTAATCAAAAAGTGAAACCTATGTGAAAAGTTGAAAAAGAGAGCGTAATCTTTCGTAATCGAAGCCAGGACTCGGCGCCGTTGAGGAATCCCCGGGCACGTTTCGTAATTCCACAAGTCCGAATTCGCGAAGGTGGCCGCGGCGCGAGGTCTGACCGCTCTCTTGACCCTCGAGACTCGAGAATCTGGACTTACCTCGCTGCCGCGACGAATGATCGTCGCGCTGTCCCGCGAAGTCCGCCTAATGGAAACCACCAAGGTTATCAGCGGGAGTGCGACATCAATTGCGGCGACGAAGGAGCGAGGAGGACGAAGGGCGAGCTTTTCACTTTTTAGTCCGAAGGGAGAGCCGGTGCGCCCTCGCGGTGTTCACAGTTCTTCCCACTTGTTCGCGCGACGAACGAGACTCGGTGCACGTGCGATTATCTCTGTCGACCTAGGTGCGGCACGTGCACGAGCACGCGGCCCAAACTGAATCTCCTTGGCGCTCGGGACCTCGTCGGCGAAGGGAGCGAACGAGAGGGAGAGAAGGAAGAAAGGAATCGCGATCGCGCGATCCCCCTTCCGGCCGGGCGGAAGGCGATCGATTCGCTTGCGCGGAGAAAGAGAGAAAGAGAGAGAGAGGATCCCGACGGGATTCTCTCGACGGGACGGAATTCCAAGACGAGCGGGGAGGAAAGGGGAGGGTCGTCTCTCGTCCACTCGATCAGGAGGAGAAGCGGAGACGCGCGGCGTCGCAGGCGCGGCGGAGTACGCGATGAGTGTCGCGCGTAGTCGAGGACGGTGCGGCAGGTGCAGCCGCTGCAGCTGGCACGGTCGTCGGCTTCATACTGAAGGGGAGAGATACGGACGGCGGGCACGATGCCGCCGCAGGCTGCCGCCGCACGAGCAGCTACGAGAAACTGGCATCACCGCCGCCGTCGTCGCCACCGCCACCGCCGCTGACTGCTCCGAAAACGCGAAGCACCGCGCCGGTCTCTCCTCTCCGTTTCTCACCATCTCTCCCTCGCGTCCTCCTCTCTCGCTCTCGTCCTGTGGCCGCTCTCCTCGCCGCATTCCCCCCTCCCTTCCTCCCCTCCCCGTCGTCGCTCTTCCCCGTCTCCGCGCCGTGCGTTTGCCATTCGTGGTGGGGTTTTGCTCTCCGCGAGTGGAGTAGGGGCCATCTCTCGATCTTTCTCTCCTTCTTCCTTTTCTCTCTCTCTTTCTCTCCTTCGCATGGGATCGCGAACGGGGCCCCGGGGATATTTTTGGATTTTTCTTTCGATACGTTGTCCTGCGAGAGGAGTCACCCGGTTTAAGACCCGCTCGCAGGGATCCCTCACGATAAATTCCCGCGAGAAATAGCTGCACTTGCCGCGCCGTCCCGGCGAATTCGCTCCGCGATCCGCTTCGGATTTGCGCGCATAAGAATCGGCTAAGATTGTTACGAACGACGCGCCTCTCCGCGGGTGTCCTTGCTTCAGCGGCGAGTATTTTCCGCGACGTCCACGCGTCGACTTTTAATCTAAATTTAGTAGCATGATTTTCCACTTTCGACCGTTGCTACGGTGAAGAGGCTTAGCTCTTTTTCAATCCTCGCGCGCGCGCGGTTCGCCCCAGCATCCGTAACGACGTGCCGCGCGTAATATCTCGATACAGTGTTTCGTCCAAGAGAGGAGGCTTGTACTTTACGACGGTAAGGCAACCTCGAAGCAACCACGGACGTTCTCTCACTTCTTTCTTTCCATTCTCATTTCTCTGACGGGATGCGCGAGTAAGAGAAAAAAAAGAACCTCCAGGCGATTCATTCGGATTCGCGTGGATCTTGGATGCTAATACTTCTTTGCGTCCTTGGGCTACCATTGAGGGCTACCCGCGCCGAGAGTAGACGCAGAGGAACGAGGGGTACCGGCGAAAATGACCGTGGAATTTCCGCGTGTGCGTTTCGTCTTTTCGTATATACCTGTGGGTACCCCGGTCGAGTCCGGCGACGCGTTCCGGTAGGTCGGTGACGCCGAGAACCGGACCGGCTGCAAAAACGATTACGTTTCGAGAGGAAGAGGGACGGGGAGAGCGGCCGGTGGATTACCGACGGGTCCTGGCCCTGGGTCGTAAAGATGCCCGAACGGCATCGCCGAATATGGCCGAAAACACCTAAGTGCGCGCGCCCGTGGTAACAAGACGCCTCGTCGCGAAAGACGCCGCCGCCGCGTCGAGGCGTGAGACTTTTATCGAGCCCCAAAGATTTATCTGGATCATTTATCTAGATAATTATCTGTCCCGGCTCTCTATGTCGAAATATAAAACGTGCCAGAGCGAGGACAATGTAATTCTTGCACGTCAAAAGAGAATACGAGGAACTCGTCTTTGCGCTTCTTACAAAATAATCGTTAATTGCGCCAAATATGTTGCCATCGAGCTGATTGTTTATTGATCAGTTTGCTGGGATGCGGATTTAATTAATATCTACCTTTTAATTTAGGTCTAATGTAGGTCGAAAGACACGTAATAGACTATTGTGATACCGAGAATAACTTTGATGCTTTAAGGACGCGATGGATTTCAGGCTTCGCTAACAGGAAGCACGGCGAACGGCGCGAAATTATCTCGCGATGATCTGGCAATTTTCACATCGCTGTAAAATAATTAGACAGATCTTCGGCAGCGAGGGCGGCGCGTTTAGCATCCTCGTGGACGTTAGACCACTTCGCGCTCGCTGAGTAGCGGGTTAATTAACGTGATGCTCGGGCTCATGTATACTTTCATAAAGTCCGCAACTTTCTAATGTGCCCGGCAAGTATCTCTGTTTAAGCGTAACGGGGCTACGCCGCCGCCGCTCCGCGATACGCGTATAACAATATCTTTTTCGCCTTTCGAAATTAAAAAGAAAAAAAAAAAACGGGCCGTCGTCGTCGCGTTAGGAAAGTTTGGAAAGTTCGGGACAACGAGGATCTCCCCGCTGCCGCGTCGATTATTCTCTCCTGATGACGAATATCCGACTATCTCTATCCGCTCGGAGGCTTCCTGCCGCATAATACCCTGAACGCCTGAACGAGTAGATCGGCAAAAAATCAACGATACCGTCGTCCCGTTCGTCCATTTCTTATTCCGTCAATTTAATGTGAGCCATTGACTTCTTTTTGCAATGATATAAGCGGCCCGTGCCACGAAAGTTTTTAACGAGGAGCGTTAACACTTCTCGCCGATGTTTTCATGCGAGGGTGAATTGAGCACCTCGTCCGGAGGCGCGAGCGCGAGAGTCGGTCGTTGAATGAAACACCCTCTTCGCGTCTTTCATCCCTTCGCGTCTTCGCGCAACGACTTTATTATACGGCTCGGCTCGCGGAGCGACTTTCCTTTAAATCGGAGGGGACGTTTCGCGTGCCTCGGGTTGACATTTACAGTGAAATCCCGAGCAGCGGGCGCAGCTGGTTTACCATTCTCTCCGTGATGCCTTAAGGATCTACGGTACCGTGGCTGGAACCTGTTTCTCTTGTTCCTGGTTGTGCGGCTGTGGCTATATTTATGCCCATTTGCACGCGTGCATTTCCACGTACATACGCGCACGCATATCGTCACTGTACAAATTGAATTGCAACTAATTATGAAATATTGCCGATGCCTCGTCCCGCGTGAATGCACGAGAATTTCACGCGTCTCGAGAATGTCCACCTAACTAAGACGCACAATCGTCGTGAGACTTACGCAATATGGGCGGACAGAGGTATTTTATTTTTCTAAAACGGAGATTTGCGTGAAAGGGGTGGAGGGGACGGTATACACTTTTCACGGACGTTTCTCTCAAGGAAATAGAAGAGTAAAATAAATCATTTTTCTTTCATTTCGAGCTTTCAAGGAAATCAGTTTCGAAGCTAGAAACATCTTTCTTAAGAAAGTCTCAAAGATCTTTTTACGATTATTGACGCGTGTAATTATTCTAAATATTTCTAAATACTATACCTATACTGTATTTTGGTTTTTTCCTCTCGTTTTTTTAGAGTATTGGTTAAAAGATTACTGTTGGATAATTTTCTGCAGGATTTTTGTCTCAGGTTGAATTCTATGCTGCGGGTCAGTCCAGTGAAACAATGGCATCAAAGGTAAGTTTTGCATCGTTTTTTTTTTATGATTCTCTCATCGTGGGCACATCGCGTTTGGGAAACCGCTGCAATGCGGCGCGCGTTTTAATGCCCCGTAGATTCACACGTGGTGGCGGACCGGGCCGACTACGACTTCCTGCCGACGGCCGAGCGAGCGGGTCACACGAGGAGATATAACGCAAGCCGGATACGGAGCTGCATAATTGTACACATTGGCCGTGTTTCAGCCGTGTTAATCTTTGTCGTACGAGCGCGTCGTGCGACCCTTAAGGTCGCGCTTCCCCGAGCACGCCGCGGAAGTGTGAAATTAGTTCGGCGTAAGAGGACGAAATTATTCTACACAGCTACATGCACATATGATATCTAATTTCCATGTAACGAACACCATTTGACGAATTAGCTCTGCGTTTAGCTAATTTCGCGATTATTACGTAATTTTTGTATGTGTTTGGTCTTTTAAAAAAAAGCATGGATATAAATATATATATTTCGTACGATGCCGATGAGAAAATTTCTATCGATATCGATTATACGTTCGTTTATTTTTTTCTTTTTTGCTTACTAACTAAAACTTGCTACACTATAGTTTTTTATAAGGATACTGTAGAGTGCAAAAGGTATATCTTCGTATTTTTATAAATTTGTTTTGGTTGGTAAGATGAAAAATTTTGGATAATATAATATTATGGTAATATAGAAGTTTTCCGTGTGTGTGATTACTATTAAATAATATTTGGTTATTAAATACAGTTTAATTTAAATAACTTCTCAATCGATTTTTTATCCTTTTGCGAAATTATCCAAGACCGTGATAATCTCTAAATCTATTGAATTATGTGTATTTAATATTGATATCCACTATTACCGCCATTTTGTCTGTTCCTTCCGACATTCGTGTTGTCACTGTCGCCGATGCCATTGTTAGAAGGATTGGAAAAGTATCCGCCGATATCGCCGCTTAAATTGCCATCATTATCTCGACCAAAAGATTGTCCTATAAAATATAAATTGACTCAATTAATTAATAAAATTAAATTTAAAATTTTCAATTAAAATATTTATAAATAAATGTTGAAGTGCACAATATAATTTGTTATTTCTTTACAGAAACTATGTAATAGTTAAGTCTCTTAAATTATTTTATTCAAACGAAAGTGAGAGAGAAAGAGAGAGAAATTTAATTCTGAAAATTATAATATAAATATAAATACTTAAATCAAAAATTCAATTCTTTAATAAAAAATATTTTCCATGCAGAATTTAAATATTTCATTATGCAAGAGTTGAAAGTTCCTTAATATATTCCTCTGAAATTTCAACTTGTCTTTCGAGTCATTTCGACTCAATTAAACGACGGATCTTATCGCACCTGGTCTTCCCGACTGATAACCGCTGCTGCCTCCGCTATTAAATCCACCAGGCTTTCCCTCGCCGGGACCACCACTTGGATAACCACTGCTACTACCGCCTCCATTAAATCCTGAGTTATTCGTAAAGTCACCGCTACCCGGTCGACCAGAAGAATAACCGTCATTGTTATCATTCGGCCCGCCGGTGCTGTATCCTCCGCCGACATTCGCTTCGCCCTCGTATCTAATTTGCGGTTTAAATCCATCCTGATCAGCCTCATACTCGACAATCTGCTTCCTACCGTCTGGTAGCAAAACGTTGAACTCGCCTTGAGCTCGGTCACCGTCTCTAGTCTCCGTGTGACTGTACTCGCTGCCGGTTTGCTGATCCTTTACTTTATACGAAAACTCGTACTTTGCCGGCTCCTTAAAAAATGATAACAAACCTTCAAGTCTATCGCTAAAATAAAAGTTAATAGAAATATCGAAAAGAAAACTTCTCTCATTCCCCTCGAATAATTGTCACATTTCACTTCTGCTTCAATGATTCTTTGACATGTACACTTACAGTATTTCCCTCTTGCGCGTTGTCGTTGTAACCCCCGCCACTATCTCTTTCGCCTCCTCTTCCAAAACTTCCATTGTCGTGTCCAAAATTCTTTGCGTTTCCATTGGGACCTCCAGATGGATAGCCGTTAGCCTCACCGTTTACGAAACTTCCTCCGTTTAAACCGCCGCTATTACCATTTCCATTTCTATTAGGTAGACCGTAGCTAGTTGATAATCCTCCTCCGAATGCATTTTCATTTGGGGATCCGTAGTTGCTCGACGGTCCTCCGTTACTTTTTCCATCGTTAAAGAGACCTTTGCTATTTGTATTTTCATTATTTGCACCAGGTACGCCATAACTACTCGAGGGAGGACTCGCGTTGCCATTGTTTCCACCTTCGTGATTTCCGTTCACTCCGGGAACGCCATAACTAGTCGGCGGTCTCCCTCCAGTACCTTCGTTTCCGAAACCACCCCGATTGTTCCCAATCGCGTCGGGAACGCCGTAGCTAGTCGACGGTCTTCCCACATTGCCTCGGTTTTCACCAAAGCCACTCATACCGGGAACGCCGTAGCTAGTCGACGGTCTTCCTTCGTTAGCTACGTTTCCGAAAGCACCCCCGTTGTTCCCACTCGCGTCGGGAACACCGTAGCTAGTCGACGGCTTTCCTGTGTTGCCTCTGTCTTCACCAAAGCCACCATTGGCAGCCTTAGAGCTAGAGGATTGTCCACCCCTAAATCCGTTTCCTTGAAACTGACCTAAACCATTTCCACCGGCATTTCCCCCGATGGGCACGTCGTAAAGTTTCGACGGACCATTACCTGCGCCATTACCGCCGGTCCCGGTGAAACTTGTTGCGCCGCTGTTTCTATTAACGCCACCCCCGTTATTGAAATCCGGCGCCCCGTACTGAGTAGACAGGTCGGTTCGACCGCCATTCGCACCGGGGGTGCCCGTTCTTGGAGGTAGATACGAATTAACCGGGGGTTCCGAACGCGCCACGGCCAGCATCATAATAAATGTTGTTCCACTGATCTGTGAGAAATTTCGACGTACTATTACAATGTGAAATCGATCAATCTTAACAAGTATTATAAACTTATATTGAGTATAAAATGAAATTATTTCAATATTTTCTTACACCAAAGTATGCAAACATGTTAAATCCTTCTATTTAAATTTTTGTCTAGATGAAGTCTTAAGTCCAATGTCAAAAAATATATATATTTGAAATACTTTCTTATAAATTCGCAAATAATTTCTCAGCAAAATAATTTTTATTCAACGGTAATACATCCATTAGTTTTGTACTTTATGTGAAGGTAGATATCATTTTCTTCTCACCTTAAGCATACTGACGGCTCTCATAGTACTCTCCAACGGCAAAGAGAAAATCGAATTTTCTGTTACTCTATCCCTCCGAGGGAGACACGCTCTCCCTGGCTCTCGCTGCTACCCTTCGAGCGTGGGTTAGATTTCTCGAGGGAATGACAAACAACGAGGTCCGCTCCGTTCCTTATATATCCCGGGGCTCATCCGCGTTTTCTAGATCATAGTTTGGTGCAATCGGCAAGATTTACAGCAACGTTCGACGCAAGTGTGTCACAAGATGCTGAGACGGGATCGATGGAAAAGAGCCGGATCGGCGGCGTACGTGTACGTAAACGTATGCTCACGAGCAGATCCGCGCTCTATATCTTTGCCGATCTTCGCGACTCCCGTCAGCGTTGCGCCGCGAATCGTTAACTCGTAATCATCTGGAGCGCCTCTAAATCGTCTCGCGTTAAAGCCTTTGACGCGGTCCTTGATATATTGCTCCGATGTAGCACCGCCGCATGTACCGTGAACCGTGAGAGAGAGAGAAGTTAAAAATGTATGCTTAGCCGCGTCTTTTCTTGAAGTTCGCGATATAAAGCTGGGGAACTACATTCCGTGTATAAGACTGAAATACAATGCGGATAACGTATGTACTTAATTAATCATACGTAACCGCACTGTTCAATTAGTTTTATTAATTTTTCCTCTATCAGTAGAAGGATTAGAAAAGCCACGCTTTAACGAAAGAGTGAGAATTACAATATCATTATTCTTTTGTTATTATGCATGTGTGTGTGTGTCATATTTTAAATTTGTACAAAGTTTTAATTTTCTAAATCTTTGAATCTTTACATTCACAAAAAAAAGTTTATCGATTTCTGCTCCTCGTAATTGACGGCTTTAAATGCTAGTGATGTGCGCATGAAAAGCATATCCTTCAATTATAAAACCCTAAACGTCACGGGTTCTTCTGTAGAACCGACGATTCACTCTGACGCAATACACTTGTGTAGCGCAAACTTGCATAACGTATCCCATCTCATCTAGCGTGCCCGCACCGCTACCGTCACTTGCATTCAGTATGAATGCTCGGATTGCACAAATTTTCCCCGGAATACGTGCATGCACGTGCATCTGTTTTGCACGCGGAGCGCCAAATAAGTGTACGAGATAACGAGTGCTTAGAAAGTTACTTCAAGTTATTTTTTCCCCGATTAATCTTTTCAACAATTTGATTTATTTTATTCTAATTAATCTGATCTCTGAACGATGTTTGAATCGTGTACTTCTCAGTAAAGAATAATAAAAAAAAAGTTCTCCTTGTATCTGAAGGTTTAATATTTGTAATTTGTTTAGTTGTAATTCACAAAAATAATGCAATTTTATTTTTGTTATAATACTTGACTAATTTTTTTAACAATACATTTATAAAATTTAATATTTATTCTTGTGTACTAAAATTTTATCATATTCTTGAAGAAAGTGTGTGTATAAATTCTTTTAACATGATAAATTTGTTTAAAATTTACGATAAATATATTTTGACACAATTTATCAAAAAAATATTCTTTATTAATAATAAATATTACTTATTAAAAGAAAAAAAAACGTGAATCAAGTATTGCTTTTCTTATCAATAAAATTAATATTTTTTGTGTGTATTATTTCTGCATTTAAATTTTTGAATTTCAGTGATGGAAGAAGAGTTAAAAAACAGAAAATACAATACGATGTAATGAGATGAAAAATCCTTTCGTTCGCTTGATCATTCGATTAAATTTTACGAGCAGACACGGCGGATGCAATCTCCCTGTGTGAACTGCGAATACATGTTGAGAGAAGATGTTTTGTGTAGCACACGATTCCTCTCTAGATACATATCTCTCGGTGCGGGCTTTGTGTCATCTGTGTAAATGAGAACGTAGCCGTTCTATGTCGGCATACAAATCTCTACATTACATCCCGATCGCCATCAATTATTCGCATGATAATCTATGACATTAAAAGTTTTAAATTTTTAAATTACCAAAAAACACAATAATTCTTACACAGTTTGCCATTGATAGATTTCACTAACATTAAAAAAATATATTACATTATCATAAATGAATGTATTATATTGTTCATTTCTAATAATAAGTCAAGATTTTTCATTGACTTATCACCAATAGATATTCACTAATTATATTTTCATTAATTTTATAATGAGTTTTTCTTACAGTACACGATATTTCGTATCATATTGAACACAATTGAAGTTAGAAATTAAAAAATTAAAGAATTGAGGGGAACAAAAAATTAACGCAATGAAGGAGTCAAAAACTTGTAAAAAGGAAAACGTACAATTTGAAAATATAGAGAAACAGCAAACGTAATTTCCTCTAATTGAAAATAAACGGAAGTGCATTCATTCTTGTTTTCTCTCTTACGCATTCTCATGCATCTTCGCGCATTCTCGCATCCCTAGCTGTTACATCACGCAGGCTTGCGTGCAGAAATATGTATGTATGTACATAGCAGTACACATGTACCATTCACAAAATTATTTATTTATTCATTAAAACTAAAAAATTGTCGTTACATAAAAATAAATTTAATAACACAAACACATAAATTGCAAATATTAATGGTTCCAGCGAATAAATAAAAATAAAACAATAAAAACCTAATATGAACCGAACGCTTTTATAATAGATGCGTAAACAATTTATAATAGTGATAATAAAAAATTGCACTTTTACAAAAACATAATACATTTGTAAATATATCATGCATTTACAAATGTATTATATATATATATATATGACATGCGCGGATGTGTATGTATGTGTATTCTTTTAATGTGTGTGCGCACATGACACATAAATGAAAATGGCCGCAACGTGGAGGCATCGTCCGAGGTCGCGATAAAGATTTCGCTCTACGATGGTTAGGATAAACGTCAACAGATTTCTACACACGTGCTCGCTGTTCGTCTGCAATCTGACGTATGCGATAATTCGTTTGATACATTCGTACATCAAAAGGCTGGTAAATGATTGGTATCAGAAGCACAGGTCCGTAAGGATCGTGCATCGCAGCGAGAACTTTTTGATAGTAGACAAGCCCTACGACATGTATATAAACAGTAATAATCCTAACAGGAAGGTGAGGATATCCTCGTTCGAGGATACGTGCGATTAGCGTGTTCAACTGAAACGTGTAATATTTTTTTAGAATACTCTGCAGACGAAACTGCGCGAGATGCTGCCGGACCTGGTTAACCCGCGGCTGTGCCACGAGTTTCATTTCGTTCACCGGCTGGACTATCCAACGAGCGGCGTCATGTGCATAGCGTTAAATAAAAGGGCGGCCAGAGCAGCGTCGTACGCTTTTGAAAACCATAAAGTACAAAAGTTCTATCTGGCACTGGTACATGGCCACATACATGAACCTCACATCATAATCGACAAAGCTATCGGTTAGCAATTGGTTGCAAATGATGCTGTTATAATAATCGGTTTGACGAAATCTCAGTTTGAACTCTATTTTCGATCTAGGTGCTGATATTCGAGAAAAGACTGGCAACCATAAGATGTGTACAAGCGACAGTGTCTTTTGTGATAAGCCACGTAGGTCTTACACGACGTTGGTAGTGTTGGAACGTGGATTTTGGAAAGGCAAGCCTGCCACTAAAATTTTGTTGGCACCTGGCACAGGTAGACGGCATCAGTTGAGGGTGCATTGTCATCATATCGGTCATACAGTCATAGGAGATTACACATACAGCGAAGGCAAAGATGTTGAGCCTGACAGAACCTACCTTCATTCTCTTAGGTACATAGAAAATATCACTATTTATAGACAACGTGATTATTTTAATTAACACTGTATTTACTTTCAAGGTTAATACTAAACTGTGATATTGAAAATATAGACGTGAGAACGGTGGATCCGTTCGACGCCTCTATATTGTCCGATTATAAAGTGACGAATGTAATAAAGATCTTGGACGAGAATATATTTCGTGATATATACAAACTCGTGGAATAAAAATTGAAATGTTCTTGTTTTGTAACACAAACAAATTTATTCAGCCGCCCTGACACCAGATTTGTTTACCTCAAATTGGAAAGTGAGCCTTGGCAGGTGCGAAGCTAGCATCACACAAGCATATCGCGAGGCGAGTCTTCTATAGAAATATATAGAAGTGGTTATCATGCTTGACCATGTGAATCCTAGAGCTGGTTTCTCAGTCGCGTCCTCATTAATAATTCTGTGACCATCTATAACCGCGGAAACCTGAAGAACAAAAAACTGATATGTTAACACACGACACAACAGTGCATTTAAATCTATGTTTACCTGGTTAATGCATATCACACATATGTCATCGTTTTTACAAAGTTCGTGTAATTGCCTCCCGATGCTTCTCTTGCTTTTGCCCTGCACCTCATCTCTCCAATCCTCTACTCTGTAAGGGGCAGCTATCGAGTCAATAATTAACAATCCTGTTTTACGAGTACTCATCAGTATTGGCACTTTACGTTGCAGGCATAGTTCCAGGTCTTCCTGTAAATAACAAGACAATTTAACAATATAATCTATACACTGTGCATTAACTCTCTTATAATTTTTTAAATTACAATAGTGGCTATGTGGTTCACTAATATCACATCTCCATTCACAGAATGAGTTTTAGCTATCTCCGAGTTTCTCAGCAACTGTTGTAACCGTTTTGAAGGAAAAGCAGTTTCCGTGCAAATGTATATGGCACCTGTTAACACCAGAGAGTTCACTATAAACATTTTGGGACGATTCTATATAATCGAGAAAGGATTGAAAGTATAACGTAAAAATCATTCCACGATTATCCAGATTTGGTATTTTCTATCAAATTTTTCTGTTTTCCTCAACATATCGAATTTTAAAATACGTAAAAAATATATTTTATCAATTAAGAATTTAAAGATAATTTTAGAGCGGTCTTTCATTTATTCTCAGACTCGCGCAGCCTACATTTTTCTCCTTATTTGAATATTTACCAGCTCCAAGACCGCCCGCGGTTATCGGCAGTTGGACGGTGAGACATAACTGTAGAGCCAACTGTGACTTGCCGGTGCCAGCGGCACCGTAGATCTGCGTGATACCCCTGCAAGGTATGCCGCCACCGAGCTTCGCATCTAGCCTCGGGCAACCAGTCGTCAGAAACCTCTCTTTAATCGCCGCTGCGTCCGTCACTGGTGTGCAATTGCACAGTAAAGATTAGCCGGCGCGAATGTCAAATGTTACTCTGATTCAGTGTTTAAAAAAAATGTCTTATTCTAAGCAAAGGTAAGCTTTCCTTTTCTCTACAATACCTAGTAGATCTTCCATCTTGAAACTGATCACCGGCACTTTTGACAGATCGTTTGTATCATTTACATTGTTTGGCAATCGACAATTTGTGGATAGTTTGTTTGAAATTCAACGTTTCCGAGAGAGATGCTTTGATAAATCGAATATCAGATGGTACTCGTTACTTCTTTGACGATTGTGGCGCCATCGCGCGTTCACACCAAAAAATATATTTCAAAATGAAGCAAAAAAAAAACTAGGCGGTCAGTCAATTTCGAGAAAAGTACGTAATTGCATGCATTTACATTAAAATCAAATTGCGCTCGAACATTTTTAAATAATTGTCTGCCATTTTTTTGTAATTCTTTCCTGTGCTTACTTCGATATTATTAATGTCCTATAATTAATGTGATTATCAATATACACGTTACATAATTTTATTTTTTCTTTATTTTCCTCTTGATACTTTTATTTTACGTTTCTTCACGTGCTTTTTTATCTTGACTTTCCGCTTTTCCGCCTGCTGTTCTTTGATTGCCTTTTTGCGCATCTAAAATTAAAAAGATTAATTAGCTGTAAAATTAATAGATCTATAGTCGCGCAGAAAAACGAATGTCTTACTTTTCGACTTTCAGGACTTTCGTTTCTAGGTCTAGCCGAATTTACGAACTTTCCCTTATTATTATCCCCGCTATCTGTTTCGCTCTCGTTCTCACTATCGGAGTCGTCACTGGAGGAGCTACAAGTATCACTTGCTTCCTTCTTATTTTTGCTCTCTGTCTTGTGTTTGTTAGCGAGAATTTCTGGTGTTTCCGCTGGCTTGGACAAATCTGCTTTTAAGCCTATCAGCGTCTTGTAAATTAAATCTTCTCCAGACTTTGCGCGATTTATATCGCGTTCTGCATTGATCACCTGCAAAAAAATAAGAAATAAATCAAAGATGACGTATATTGCGTGCACCATTTGCAGTAATCGCCCATACCTGAGTCAATCTTTGGGGAATGTAAGCCTGTTTAAAAACGGCCTCCTCTACTTGCTGTTGATGTGGATCCTTCTCTTTTTGATTTCCTTCTTCCATCCACATATCTAGATACTCATCCATATTCTTTTCGTTTATAGTTGGATCCGTTATAAAATCAAACAAGGCTTGAAGCGACATAACTCCCACGTTATATTTTTTAAAAAATGCTGAAAAGAAATAGATGTAAATCAAATACATTTCTTCCTTCTGAACTTTAAATGAGAATAATAAAATGTTTTCACTTGTCGCACCTGTAATGTTGCTGCAGTCATTCCTGAGAAATTCCATCGCGTTACAATGATCGCGATCTACCGCCTGAGAAACGTCAATGATCACGAGCGATCCATCGTGATAGAGAATATTATATTCGCTCAAATCTGCATGGACGAGCCGACACTTGTTGTACATCTTCCACATCATTTCGATGCACTCTCTGTACAACGTCCTTGCCTTTGTTTCCGTAAGTACGGCGTCCTTTAGCTTAGGCGCTGCCCAGCCGTCCGAACCAAAGAACTCCATCAACAGCATGTGGCCAGCGGATATGAGCGGCCGCGGCGCTCGGACGCCGCCCTGCTCCAGGCGCTTTAAGTTCGAAAATTCCTTGTCCACCCAGACCTTCACCATTTTGCGCGGATTGTGCAAGGAGTGCACGTGGTCGAAACGATACTCGCCTCTGATGTACTTCTCCCGATTTTTGAAGGTCAGGATGGATGTTCGATATATCTTGATAGCGAGGTCCTCTCCGCTCTTCGATTTCGCGTAATAGACATTGGCCTCCTTCCCAGTCGAGATGCAGCCGTTTATCTCTGCCAGCACTCCACTCTCGAACAGCTTGTGCAGCTTGTTCTTGATCCGCGAATCTAATACATTCTCAATGGTTGCATGGTCGCTCTTGTCTTTCATCCTTATGCGATCTTTGTTAATTCGCTTGTCATTCTCGATTAGCACGTTGGCCACATGACCTGGCAACGACGGACCCGCGTATTTCTCCAAATTAATTTTATTAGCATAACGGGACAGCAGTTTGTGTTTAGGCTGGTAGTTCGTTATCTTTGTAGATGTGGTCTGAGTGTTTGATTTCTGTGAACTCGTATTTACCACGATATTCTTCTCTTCATCCAGATCGTAATCATTGTTACAATAATCGTCGTCATCGTTATCATCATTATTCGCTTTGTTTTCTGTAATTTGCAGATGGGCCACTGCTTTTTCGAGTTGCTTCTTAGAATTCCCATTAGGATTTAAAAGTTTCCCTTCAAACTCCCTTAATTTACCGTTTTGCCTGCAAAAAAATTATATAATATAAACAGATTTTTTATAAAGATGGATATACAACGAATTTGTAAATAACTTTATAAACATTCCTCTACTCGTACCTCAAATCTGTCATTATTCTTACGGGAGTTAATGACTACAACTTACATGCAAGGCAGTTCCTCCCCCTCGTCGGCATCGCTGAATTGTCCTTCCTCGAATTGTTCCTCCGACATCTCGTCCAACTTGTCTATTAATTCATGAATTGCGCAACATCTCGCTACAACACGTGCTCATGCTCATTGCTCACTATTGCTCGCAGCTTGTAAGGTGTTTACGCTCTACACCTTGTGCTCCGAATCGCGCAGCACATCTGTCTATTTTTCATCTCGCTCACGCTCGTGTCTTCTCTGAGTGCAACTAGTGCAGGAACAGCCAATTAGAACAACTTACTAGGTCATTGGCAGCGTCCGATTGGCTGAGGTTGCTGTAATTCCTGTACTTTTCTACACCCGAGGAACTCGATTAATGAACCGCTGTGTATAACGAATATTTTCCTTTTCGGAGCACGCTATTAAATGCAGTAGTACATGGTGCATTTTATTCTCTGAGATCGCATCTTACTGGACACAAAATTTATTTTTTTAATAACTCAATTTCGTGCAATTAATAGATTTGTTTTTTAACTTTCCTTCTTTCGTTTTTGAAGTGCGATTGGTCGATCCTCATGTCAAAAGCTCTGTTTTAATTCCCAGTGAATTTCTATATTTATTTCGTCCTCTATGCTCTTTTCACACTTCGTGATTCAAGCGTAGATCGTTCTTTTGTTTACATCATTATTTAAACTACGAGATTATGTTGAGATGACAGAGAGTAAGCTTTTTTGATAATTTTTCTATCGATACTGTTCTCTATATACCTGTAATTTATTTCAACTTTACGTTGATGTATTTTTTTATGCCTTCTGAATGTCGTGGATCTATCACGCTTTTTGATTTATCCGATATATTAGGATATTAAATTATAATATTTGTTAATTGTAATTAAAAACATTTTCTGAATTGTTTATTGCACGAGTAAAGCGTTAAAATGTGTTTTTTAAATAATTATTACTAACGCAATTTTTATTTGTTTAAATACATTTGATTCTTGTATGGTATAACTAATAAAATTATATTATGTAATATAATAATGTGTATATTATAAGTAAATTTTATGAACAAAAGTTTATGAACAGGGTCATAGAAATATACTATTTAAAAAAGTTGCAAGAGAATTACAATTTTATCTACTCCATTTTTCTATGTTATTAACGAGTAAAGAATGTATAATAATTTCGTATAAACTTAATGACTGATTTTTTAAATCATTATTTGCAAGAGTTCAAACTTATATGCTTGAAGAACATTTGCAGATAAGCACCGAGCAATTCAGAGTGGTGACATTTCATCATGGAGAGTATCATGCAATCTATGCAAGAATGTAATGCTATTCGTTACACATCTTACAGAACTGCTGCAAAGATGCAGATATTACATAGGGAATTGAACAGTAAGCAATTTTCTCCATCTAATTTTTCCTCGAGTTTTATTGATTTTTTTCAAGCTATTTTATTTTTATTTAGTGACACACATACAACTGGAATTAATAGCGGGAGTGTTTGAACGTCATAGACTTTCCATTACTGAAAATTGTGTCAATTTAGACCCAAGTGAAATCGAGGATGTTTTATCTGACATCTATTTTGCGGCACAAAAAGAAAGTAACTTCAATTTTGACGTAGATCTTGTGACTAAGCTTGCCACAAATTATATCTTGAATACTTTTGACAAGTAAGTTCTTACTTTTATATTAAACAAAAACATTTTTGTTTTGTAAATATCTTTATTTTCAAAATGTTAAATATTGAAATGAAAAAAATTAGCGTTAAATATAATTATATAAAGATTTGTTGTATAATTTTATTAAGAAAAATAAATTCTCATTATTTAATAATTTTCGTAAGCTGAGAAAAAACTATGAGATAAGTAATATCTTTGAGACAAAAATTAAACTTTTTTTAATACTATTATTATTAAAATAATTGTACTTTTTAAATGACTATTATAATATTAAAATAAAAATATAATATTTTGTGGAATTTGTTTAAGATTATTAAAAAGTTTTAATTTGATACCAATGTTTGATACTGTTTTCTGTACTTTAATAATGATATCAATGTGTTCAAAATCTCAGTTTAAAATGTCTCTTTAAACACATACTATTAGCAACAATTATAGTGAAAAAAAATCCGATAATAATATGAAAATATGTTTAACAGACAAAATACTAGAAATATTTTAGTGTTCTCAGTAAAAGTTGCACTAGTGTTATTGAGCAGTGGAAAATTACAAGAAAAATATGGATATTTATATCAACAATTGGCTGATCACAATGCATGCTTATCTCGAGCTGGTTTGCACACCTTATTAACAAATATCTGCAAGATAACAGAAATGCTGGGAGAAAGTGTAGCATATGGATATGAACAAATTCAATCACACATAGATGCCTGCTTTGTAAAGGTATGAACTGATTTTGTGTTCACTATCTTTTAAAATGACTTCTATTTATTAATTATTACCATTTAATTATCAATATCAGTCTCAAGGTGGTCTTGGAGTTACGGAAGCAGAGTTCGCCGCGTGGATCATGCAAGAACCTCCATTACTGGTCTGGATAACGACATTTAATCGAATAAAATCAGCAGAACAAAGTAAATGACAAAATTTAAATATTACTTGTATTTAAATACGATAATAAATAAATTTTAATTTGCAGTTATACATAACATTAGATGTTCCTCGTGTAAAATAACACCGGTACAGGGACCAAGATATACATGTTTGAAATGCACAGGGTATCATCAGTGCCAGGAATGTTTTCTCTTAGGGAAGACATCGAACAAGCACAAATTAAAGCATCCAATTCGCGAATATTGTGTGAAGGTACAATAATACATTTAAATTCTTATTCTTTAATGTGTAAAATATATAACTGAAGAGCAATTTTTTCGTAGACTTCGCATCGTGAAATTACAAAGCTGATCCTTGAATTGATCAGAAATAAACTGAGATTGTGTCCTACCAGAACAGTCACGATGGAGGATTCGGTCGTAGACGCTGTCAGGTTTGTTGCACATATAAACTTTTGAAATTTTATTAAACAATTACACAATATATTCAGTGAAAAAATTTTTTTTATAGTAACGAGATTAGACGAACGGATTACGTTTCGTTAAGAAGCACGGTTAAACGAAAAATTCTGACTGATCCACAAAAGGAATTACAAAGTATCATAATGCACTTGGAAGAAGAAAATCGACAACTGCAAATAGAGTTGCTAGATATACAGGGCACCAAAGCAGAGAGGCTACAACGTCATAGAGCAACCATCGAATCTCAACTGCAGCGATTGAAAGTGCTTAAGGTATATCAAGTAAAAAATTATCTAACCATCAATCACTAAATCTGTTTAATTTTTACAGAAATACTTATTCACCGATACAGCCCAAATCAATCGTATGCAAAGCACCCCGATGCTGCCACCCTTATCATCCAGAAGATTAACGGCCTTGCCTCTAGAATTTGAGTTAAGTCCGATTATTAGACAAGACAATACGAATCAACAGCAAGAATCCAAATTGCAACATAGAAAGGATAAATTAATGTTGGATAGTTTTAATACATCGTCACCTATAGAGCATACGGCAGAGGAGACTAATGCCAATGCTCTTCTTTGCACCGAGGTGGCCTCTACGAGTACTGGATTCGCCAGTAATTTACCAGACAGCAATCGCATAGAATTAAGTACTTGGATTGGCGGTAAGTACAAAATACATTAATACGATGAGAAATAATTCTTAAATTTATGTGAATGCTTGTTAAATTAGGAACAAGAAGGAGAGAATTGAGTCCAGCTAATAGTGGTTTTTCTCAGTGGTTGACCGCTGGTAATTCGAATTGCAAAGAAGACAATTATACAGCCAACACGGCAATTAGTAATACAGATAACGATACATCGCTAACAGCGTCTCAATCTCCTACTGGCATTCATAGAGACAACACGCCGTCCTCGCTACAACGTCCTGACAAACACTCACAGCACAGTAGTTTGCAAAATATTCAAGGAGATCTTAACGATATATTAGACAGACTGCAAAATATGGTTGCCAATGATTGCTTTGACGGTAAGTTTATGCAGCATGGCTTACAAAAGTGCACATAATATTAATGTATGTATGCGATTTGCAGAATCGTACGATGGTAATGATAACTGTAAATTAAAACGTGCCACTACAGAGATGGAAGATCTATTGACTGGCCTCATTGAAGGTATGGAATCTCGTAAAAGTAAGCTTACTACTATCGTCTGAAAAGGCTTCTTGAATGTAAACTTAGACATCGTAAATTTAAAAATTTTTATATTGCACTGACTGACCTTATCTTCCTTTGCAATTTTGCTATAGTAATCTCAAGTATTTGTTTTTTTTTGCCCTTGGCTAGCGTATAAAACGTGCCATTTTATTTAACATTACGAATTATCCAAAGAAGGAGATCAATGCATTATCTATTAATCCTAAGTAATAATTGCATTCGATATTACTCGCTGATAATGAAATAGCTACATTTCGCTAATTGCGAAATAATTGCGATTATTATACTTGAAAACGTATCTCTCCATACTTTTTATATGCGTATTATTGTAGTATCTGTGCAATCATGAAAGAAAATATTTTAAAGATTCTTATTGACAACATGTGAAAGATGGATATAATTTTTAGTTTTATATTTTATATGAACTTTTTAAAAAATATTATTAAGTAGTCTTAATTATTTTACTATGGATAATTAGAAAATTACAATGAATCTCGCTGTAGCGGGAAATCATTTGCAACTCCGTCCATTTAAATCCCCTCAATGTAACGAATAATTTTATTATCGCTATTTGCACATATACATATGTGCCTTGTACAAGATATAAAATAAGTGCCTTATAATTTAGGTTTAAAAGTAATGTAAGTCGTTAATGTCAATTTTTTTTACGACCCGACTAGATAGTTGATATATTATAATGTTATAATCGGTATAATCGAAAGTAGAAAAATTTGTACGTGCATAATGCCAGCATATGGTACAAAAGTCTTTGAAATTTAATACTGAATAAAAATATATCGGACATTAACTACATGTCCTTCTCTAAATGTAGCGTATCAGTTAGATAGGTGACTTTGAGGAACCTCGAGAAATGCACTTTCTCCGACGGTCGATTCACTGTCCATGCCATCACGCGGATACTGCGTTCACGCCATCGTTCTATTATACGTCTGAAATAAAAATCGTGCGTACATATACTTGTTCTTATAAATATGTAAATAAAATTGACAAAATCCGATTTAATTACTTACGGATTTACTATGTCCTTGTGCAACAATACAGCGGAAACGCCAACGATATAGTAAATAAAGCGCGGTAGCAGCCATTCGTATATAATCTCTAAGATGCAAGCTGCCAAATGTTTAAATGGATTATGAAATCGTACTGGACCGGGCACTTCCAGACCGGCGTACGATGCTCGCGAGAAAAAGAACGGCCTCCAAGCGAGACTCGAGACAATACGCGGTTCTTTCTTCCTAATCTGAATATAAAATTAAATATATATTTATAGTCGAAATATATATACAATTAAAGTTATTTAATCAATGCTCGACACGCGTACCATGTATACTACAATCGGATTAAAACTCGACACAACGCCTCTCTGGAACAATTTTGGATATTTCTCATAAGCATCCAGAACAACCTGCACAACATCCAGCCTTGTTTCTTTAATGTCTATAATTACTCTCTGTTCTCTATCCAAACATTCCTGAAGCGCATCATGTAACAAGGCAATCCTCTCGCCTTCAGAAAATTTGTTCCTTTGGCGAAACAATTTTTTCTTTGTTAAGATACTTTGATATAAGCATGTACATTTTATACAAAAAAAGACGATTAAATACATATAATCATACTTAAGCGGATGATTGTAAGATATATCAAATTCCCTCAATTCCTCCCATGTCATATCACTAATTGTTCCTGTCTGGCCAGTGAGTCTTTCGATCGTTGGATCATGAAATATTATTGGAATGTTATCCTTCGTTAATCGTAAATCAAGCTCCACTGCAGTGCAGCCCTTTCTTTTGCTCTGTAAAAAACCACAGGTAATGCAGCAAGGAATATACTTCCAGTATGGACTAAGATGTTTATCATAAAATAAATAAAACCAGTATGTTTAAAACTACTACAGAAATATTCAACAATTAAAAAGGATGATGTGTTAATGTTATATTTACTAAAGAGCTCCTTTGCCTTGCATTATTAAGCAACAATGTTAAACAAAGCTGAGATAACAAAATCAAGAGACAACACACAAGAGTTTAGCTCCAACAAAAATCTTAGATACTAATTAGGCTAAGCTACGTCCAAGAGTGGGTAACTTTACGTTTCGGAAAGCCAACAAACTGTTCTCAGGATAATCGTATCCTCCACCACGATGGGCCACCACTCGCATGCAATATTGCTCTCCGTTACCATGGTTCTCAGGCACAGAGGAATTATCTTTGCCCTGCTGGAGGAGCGGATTCACTCCGAGCACCTCTTGCACGGTGCTGGGAGGTGGGGGGGAGACACGGGCCAATTTCAGCGCTACCAAGACAATCAGCGAGCCCCAGACAATCCAGGGAACGCAAAACTCGTACAGCGCTGTGACCAGCACGTTCATCGCGGTCTGTAGGAATATCCATAGCAAAGCGCTGTTCATGAACAGCTCGATAATGTGATGCATCTTGCTTCAGTTAACACTTCGGGTGAATGCGTGCTCTAGGTATACCCTTCGC
This sequence comes from Monomorium pharaonis, assembly GCF_013373865.1. Lineage (NCBI taxonomy): Eukaryota > Metazoa > Arthropoda > Insecta > Hymenoptera > Formicidae > Monomorium > Monomorium pharaonis. The sequence goes on along the minus strand of NC_050471.1, from coordinate 2,721,758 downwards.
GTTGCCACGCCATACACTAGCGAGGACTCGGGCGAACTTGTTTACCGCGCGTCTTAGTGCGTCTTACTACCTCAGATAAGATATTGCTTCATAAATTACGATTGTGGCCGACCGTCGAAAAAATGCGCGAGGTCGAGCTGGTCGAACGTGACAACTCGCACGATGAGCATTCTGTCAGGGCGCGTCATTCCTCCCTTCTTCTTCTTCGTCGTCGTCGTCGTCGTTTCTCTCGCTCGTTCGAGTCGATTCGCGAGGTCGATTCGTCAATTCGTGTGAATTTCGCACTCTCCAAATGAGTATCGCGGCGGAGTGTTCTGAACGTTTCGCCGCGATGATGCGAAAGGAGCACGCTTTTTTTCTCCTTCGAGACGAGATTATCTTTTATCTCACTCCTAATCGCTCGCGATGTCATCCGTCTCGGCGAATCGGCTGGCGATTGCAACTCAATGTGAAATCGTGCGGCAACGGACGCATCGATATAACTCGGTTCGGTATACAAACGAAACGCCTGAACAAAAACAAAACTATTCACAGCGCGAATACCCGCGAGTTTCGGGCGCGTTCCCAAGCAACGTGTGTGTCAGATCCTTCAACTTCCACACCAGAATGACTCATCTGTATTTACGTGAAGATCGACCAATCACGCGTCCGAATGGACGTCATTACGCTTTGTGCTTCTTCCCTGAGACTCGCTATTGGTTGGTTAACATCGTCTTTTATTTTGATGATCGCCATCAACTTAAAACCTCGTCTACAGAAGTCGCAAGCAGCCAGAGAACAGGCCAAATAACTTTTTTGATAACTGTTGACAACATGAAAACGCGCGAATCAAAGCAACTTCGAGCAAACACCGATTAATTTAATCGATTAATTTAATTAAATTTGGCGAACTTTCATAAAACAAAGTTTCTAATTATATAATTTCTGATTGCACATTAATATTTTTCTTCGTGTGTTACATAAGAAATAAAAAATATTCACGATATGATACAAAATATAGATAGTAATTATCTGATACGGTACTCGTAATTAAAACAGCTTGCTCTCTTTTTTCCTCTTTAGCGCAGAAAACGACATGCAAAAAAAATGCTGAGTCTGCATATTATTAAGAAAGTAGGAAAAGTCAATGGCCGCGAATCGTTACTTTGGCCACACTCTTTCAATAATTCGGCCATAGCGAATGCCGCATGATTAAGAGTTTCTTTTTCTTGTGCGTATGCATTTGCATATTGAAGAGCGATTTACATTTCCGGCTTGGATTTGACTGGCGAGTCATTCGAGAACGAAGCAATTTTTGATCAATTTCCACGTAGTCATGGCAGGAATAAAATCTAAGAAACCGAGTGCTCTCGCGAAGTTGTACTTGGCGTCGTATAATTTTGTCCAGACTTTAGGGTACGTGTTGTAGTTTCTTCCATAGTTTCTCCTAAATCAACGAAATGAGTAACTGTGAGGTTTATTGAATTTTTTTCTTATAATTTCTTTCATTGCAACACTAAAAAATTTGTCTGAAAGTTTTTCATTATTATCTTTTGTTTGTTATAATGTTCTTTTTACGTATTTTTACTCACATTTTTCTGTAGATATTTTAAAAAGACGTAAAATTCTCTTTTGTTTCAGATGGAGTTACTTACTATGTCAGATTATACGACATTACATTGAGCCTTCCTCTGGTAGTACTTTGTGGGATAAAACCAAAGTACCTGTAATTATTTTTCAGAATGCAGCTCTATTGGAGGTACTTAATAAGATTTTAAAATTTGCTTAAATGCAGTCTAAGGCAGATAGACAATCATTTGAAGTCTTAAGCTAAATCTTGGGATCTTAGATTTTGAATTTCTATTGAAAATTATCAAGCGACAAAAATACAATATCTAAGAAAGTTATTAAAATTAACACCAAGATTGAAATAGACTAAAGATTTCAAGTTTATCTGATCTTCTATATACATTTATGAAAATTTTGTGTTAATTATGTACAGCTCATTACAGAAGCTTTCGTTTTTAGATAATGCATGCAGCAACCGGATTGGTACCATCAAGTGTTATAGTTACAACGTTTCAAATCTTCAGCCGTGTTATGCTTGTAGACGGAGTGATGTTAGCTACTCCTGTCACATATGCTGCTGCATCCCTAGGTCTTCCACTAGCTCTCACTGCATGGTCTATTACAGAAATCATTAGATACTTGTACTATTTCTTAAATCTTATTGGCATTGTACCATATGCATTAGTCTGGCTGAGGTAAATTTACTTTTTTTCATTATCTTAAATATTTTAAGTTGTTTTTATTTACATGAGGTTGCATTATAAAGTGGAAACATGCTTTCAGATACACCACGTTCATTGTATTGTACATAATGGGTGTGACTGGTGAATTGTTGTGTTGCTATGCTGCTGTAAAATACGCCAGTGCTAATCCCTATGCGTGGAGTTACGTCTTACCAAACAATTGGAACTTTACGTTTAGCTATTTGTACTTCATGATAGCATATATGCTAATGTACATTCCAGGTGAATATCAAAAGCATTTAAATGATATGTAAATAAGCATGAAATTGTGAATCATTTGTTAAATACTGGTTTTATTTATTGTGCAGGTTTTCCACCACTTTATTTGCACATGTGGGCGCAAAGGCGTAAAGTACTTAACCCTGGTGCGAAGAAGTTAAATTAGCTTAGAAATCTGTATAATAATAAAATATTTTGTTATACATATAATTTTTATATTATTCTCATGACATTTATATGTACAAAGAAAAGGATGGGAGAGGGATTTATGTGAAATGTAAATGGTAATTTATATGAAAAAATAGATTTATATACAAAATAGATTTATATACTATAATAAAATATACAATAGAAATATTTTATAGAAAAATAAAATTATTTTATTTGAGTTTAATTTATTTTAATTACAAAACTAATTGTTTCTGTGATAATTTTTTTAGAGTATAAATAAGATTTTTGGTCTTGTCATGAGATATTCATACAAAATTTGATATTCAATCGCAAGCATTTTATGAAAAAAATTATTTTTTTGTTAGAGTTTCTTAAAACAAAAATTTTAAGATATGTTGCTTTTTGCATTTTGAGCAATTTTCTGATTGATCGATACTGTGCATCTCAGGATTAAAATCTTATTATCTTAAATTCCTATACCATGCCTGTATTATCGATGCAGCATGGAATTGCTATGAGCCGGAAAATAGAGGGTTATATTTTACGTGTCGAAAGTATATTATAGATTTAAAAAAATATTAATTTGATCTGTTATTTTTTATGTGAGTCATAGTGTTGAATATCGTAATTAAATTTTTTATATTGTTTGGTAAAAAACATACACATCGATGAACAGAGAAGCTTTTTAAGTAAATCGCATAACCTTTAAGATTTTCGTATTTATTATTATAATTTAATTTATTTCAGATGAAGTACAATGAAGCTCACGCAAGTGTTATACAAGCAGCATATAGGTAGGCAAATTCGAAGATTATGGTATGTGAAGCGAGAACGCAAAGTATCCGACACCAAAACCGAGAATTATTTGTCAACGTTGGGAATTTCGGTGAAGGAAGCTTCGGAAATAATTAATCCAAAACAGGAATTGCCAAAGTACTCTTCTTTTCAAAATTGCATTTTTTGCAAGTTACATATATTACGTATATCTGATAATTGTAAATTGTATTTTAGACTACAGGTACAGTTTCTGAAACCAAAACCAATAGCATTTGATGAAACGCATCCCGATTGGAAAGCTGAACCTTGTCTAATATTTAAGGATCATAATGTTTTCCAAGAAGGATTTTGCCAAGCACAAATATTAACAAACACTGTGTGTCTGCCGGACAGTTCTTCAAATTATATCCAAAATTTATCTCTAGAACTACCGGAGTATGTAGACAACATAGTGAAGAGGTACAAATTTTATTATTACCTTATTTGATTGATTTTTTGTTATTTATACTTATTAATTTTTTGGTTCTCTTTCAAATATTGAATTTTTTAAATATTTTTAAGGATAATTTATACTTCAAACATATTTGATGCTCATCAAGAAAGACTACCAATCAGGAAGGATCCTGAAAGACCTGCATGGGTCTTTCCTAGGGATTATGGTATAACTAATTGTAGAAAAATGTTAGTAGGTCAAGATTTATTTTAATACAGAAAAAATATTTACATTTATACAGTTGTTTCTTAATATTGGATTTCTTTGTAGGCGGAACTTGTCTAAGAAATTGTTGCAACTTTGTGAGTCCTTGTCAGGTCCAGATATCACACGAAAACGATGTATATTGTATGATGGAATTACACAATTAAATTTAGGTAACTTTGCTAGACATTTAAACATTATGTTACATATTTAATACTACTCAAATATATACTCATTATAACAATAATATTTTCCCAGATAAAGAATCGGATCTCATCCAGTTTACATTAAGATCGGATGTGATGGTTATGTCAGCAGATCCTCTAAAGCCAATAGAAAGTTCTAACAGTGGTATGGAAATAGATCTCCCGAATATGCACCCAATACATCACACTATGGGTTTGGACAAGACAAACATCTACAAAACTGAAGACTTGTATCGTAAGTTTAATGCTCATTAGTCCCAATATATACAATTTATTTTCAGTATCATAAGTATATTAATTATAGCTGTCAGCGCAACAGTACCTTTGATAAATGTCCACACTATTTTCGTGCACTATGATCCTGAGGAGGTGAAAAATCTGACCGAATTACCTGTGACACTAAACCAGATTTTCAGTCGCACATTGATAAAAGTGTATACTATGGCAGCATCTTGTGCACGACAAAAATTCGGTTTATCTGTGAAGGAACTACCGGAACCCGTGACTGTGCAATGCATTCAATCGGATGGAAAGAATTACTACTTTTTCGTATTTCAACTTAACTCGTTAGACGCGAATGACATTAACATGAAGAATTTCTGGTGTGCTCTACCGCCGTTGACGCTTTATGAGAAAGCTGAATATGATAATGGCAGACCAGTAGTCGAGGGATACAATCCAGAGGTATTCAGAAGAATACTTGCATTTTACAGGAATGGAAGTTAAAAATAAAATCTGTTAAATTAAATAAAATTGTTAGTAGATTTTCTAGTCTTCTACGAAGAAAATATTTTTAATCTCTAGCCTCAATAGCATACCAATTAATATAAATCATAACAATCATCATTATACAATGCTTAAGAGATTTTCGAAAAGTGTACTCGCTTGCACATTTGGAGCAATTTCTTTCGATTTCACGCGGAGGCGATGATCCGGCGGTGGTCTTATTAGATTCTTCACAGAGGGATATGGTTTAGAATAGAAGTATATGTGACACAATGCCTGCAACATAATTTATTTTTTTTCTTTTTTTTATTTGTGCATATGTGTATTTTCTTTTAATCATTTCCTCTCTAAGTAATGAATAGCGCAAAAGTAATTGTGTAATTAATTAAAATTTAAATTAATTGAAAATAATTTTAAAATGTGAGGATAGGACAGAGAGCTCATTATTTTGTATTATATAATCTCATGTATTACCTGGTCAGCCGTGAGACGTTTCGACGAATTGTAAATCAAAATTTGCCTGATTAGATCGATGGCTTCCGGCTGCGCGTCTTGAACAATGCTCTCCCATGACGTACCTTTGTGATAAGGAAAAGTAATCTTGTTGTAATCCGGTAACGAAGTTAATTCTGGCCAGGATTCGGATGTAGGAGAACCCAAGAACTTCAAAACGATAGCCAGTTGTTCGATGTCAGTTTCACCCTGCAATTATAATATAAATAACAACATCGCTACATAATTCAACAATCTATTTCAGCCAGGAAGGAATTATTTTACTGGAAATAATGGGGAAGCATTCAGCATTTCGCCGAATATGCAACCGATTGACCAAATGTCGATCGCGGATGTGTAATAACGTGCTCCGTAAAGTAACTCTGGTGCTCGATACCACCGTGTGGCGACTTGATGAGAATACGGCTTCGTGCCGTCTCGCCACATCAATCTGCTCAAACCAAAATCAGCGATTTTCAGAACACCCTTTTCGCTGATCAACAAATTCGCAGGTTTCAAATCCTACAAAGAGATCCCCCAAATTCTTCAACATTTTGGAATACTATTACATACATCTGAATCTCTTCCAACATAAAAATTATGTACTCTGTGAATTATATTCTTGGCGTGCACATACGCTATGCCTTCCAACAACATTTTCATGTATGTTTTAATTTGCTCTAGTGTCAAGGATATTTCAGGGTCTCTTAATATTTCCCATAGACCCGTTGGCATGTATTCGAACACCATCACAAAGTCTAAACCGTTCGGGAAAGCATCTAACAGCTCTATGACCTGGAAAAAAACAAATATATAACATTCAGCAAAAATTGCATAACAAATGCAATTTTTGCAGAATTGACACAAAAAAGCATCAGTAAATGTTTTAAATGTTAATTCTCCTTGATTTGGAGAAAGTTAAAAGGATGTTAGATGAAAACAAGCACACGTAAGGATGTTCGAGTTGCTGTAGACTTTTCACTTCACGTATGATGGATGCGGGCAAACCACTCTCGCTTTTTTTAATCATTATTTTCTTTAGTGCCACTTCTTGATCCCTAGATGAGTCACGTGCTTTCAAGACCAAGCCCTGCGCTCCTTCGCCGATTTGACCATTGATATCATATTTTTCCATAACAGTATATTATTACTATCAATTATATATAATAAATAATACACTAGTCAGTGAGTTATCTATAAACTGTAAATATAAATGCATCGTGTACTTTTACTAATTAAAATATCCAATTAATTATTATGCATTTAATTATCATGTAAATACATGAAATATGAATGATGAAACTATTGGAAATTATATATTTCTCACGCATAACTTACTTTTTACGATTATTAGATATACAAAAAAAGGATAATTAATATTTAGAGCGCATTTTTTACCAAAAAGTTAATTATCAATGCACTGTATGATTATTCTATAGCGCAGAGTAAGTGTGCTTTACAGTTTCCATGGTTACCGTGTGATAAACTATTATTCGTAAAATCCATACCTGCACTTCTATTAATTTCTGCATTTAAAACGAGACAGACGTATATTCGAGCGTTCAAAAAAAGAGGAAGAGTGCGAAAGGAGCAGGTAAAATGGGCACATGATCGCTTCATGACGCATGCGCGAGTGTCTGTCAAAGTTATCATATGTTGTATCACATTTTGCGATATGTATCACTTTTAGCGCACTTTGCAGTCAGAAATACGCACGAAAAGAATAATTGATCGTCTTCAATTGATAGTTTAGGCAAAGGTGATGATTGTGTGCCTAGATTGTTTAACATACTTTCCATAAATGGTACATACGTTAGGTTACGGAAACACGGAAAACACGTAGACACGTAGATAAACTACGCACTCACTGGAGTCGAAAGTGATACGACGATGAAGCAACAAATAATCGATTCCAAAACGAATCCTAGCGCAAGCGGAGAAGCCGATGACTGTCTCTTTGAGTATCTCCATGGCGAACTGGTCAACTATGTCTTGAGCAGGTCGTCTAACGCCGCAGTGAGTAATCTACCACGAAAATGATAAACTGCGACAAGTTCTGTTGTTTACCGCAAACAAAGTTAGTTTCCTTAACATGTTTTTTTCCAACAGGAAGGCGAGGAAGAGCTATCGCGTTTGGAGTGGATGGGGTTCAGTGTCGGATACAGAATTATCGAACGACTGACGAGGGAGTGGAGCAGGTTCAAGGACGAGCTAGACATGATCAAATTCATCTGCACGGACTTCTGGTCGAGCCTGTATCACAAACAGATTGACAACCTGAGAACTAATCATCACGGAGTGTACGTGTTGCAAGATAATGCCTTTAGATTATTGGAAAAAGTTGGCACAAGCAACAGCAAGCAGTATCTCAAGGAGAGTCCACGTCTGTTGGCCTTTACTTGCGGCCTCCTTCGTGGTAGTTTGGCGAACCTGGGCATTATTAGCACCGTTACGGCAGAAACCACTACATTACCGAGCTGCAAGTTTCATGTTCAAGTCCAAAAGATTTAATAACTCCATTCTGAGAAATGAAAAGTGCAAAAAGGTATAGCAAAATTTCTCTTGCACGATATGAAGGAATATAATAGGTATTCATCGTACGTCATATATTTTTATTGTATTTAGAGGAAAGAAAATAAATTATTAATATTCCAAAAAATAATTAAAATATTCATTTATTGTATACATCTGCTTGTAAGTTATTAAAAAAGAATCAATTCTAGAATATATATTTGAAAGTATTATATAAAGTATTATAATATATATCTCTACACATTCAATAATTTTATATATATATTTTTATTTTTTTATTTTATTCATCTGCATTTATATATTTGTTGATAAAATTACTATAAAAGTTTAAATGCTTCAAATGTATAAACAATGTATAAACAACGTATGAAATATTAAGAAAGATATATCACTGATTTAATAGGAGAAGAGATCTAGATATATATATATATATATATAGTAGATGTATAAATTCCATATGACAATTTTTTAGGCATTATGCCATAAATTATTTGGATAAATCCAAATTTATACAAATATAAGATAATAGTATCAAATATAAAATTATATATTAGAAAATTTTCCATGGTGTAGTCTTAATTATCTGAATAAATATACAGCACAGATACATAATTCTTGTTTGATCACATATATATCCATTTTCATTAATGTAGACTAACTTGGATCTTGATTTAACTTTTTATCTTTTTCTAATTCTTTATAATTCTGATAATATATGTATTTTAATATATGTATTTTAATATATGTATTTTGTACAATTCCATTATTTCGCGTTGCAATCATTCTCGGTGATAAAATTAAAGATGTCATTTTGACTTACAAGTCCGATTAAAGTATCATCATCATTTACAACCACGGCGTAACGTTCTTTTTCAAGGATATGCGATAATTTTCCGAGTGTAGTCGTGGCCGTAACTTTTGTAAACTGTTTGCTCATGACTTTTTCGGCAAAATCAGATCGCTTCACTGTACCGGCTATTAAATCAGACAAGAGCGCGTCCAATGTGACAATGCCTTTCACGTGTATTTGCTTCTCGTCAGTTACCAAGGCTTGCTGGGTATGACCAGCGGATTTCAAAAAATCCGCGGCATCTTGACATGACACCCCCTTTAACAGTATAGGCTTCTTTAATGGTAATTCCGATACCGGTACGTTCCACCACCGCTTGTTTGCTTCTACTAAAGGTTCGGATGGCTGAAAAAAATTGTGATTTAACAAACATTTAATATTTGCAATTTACGATATTTTAAATGCGTAAAACACAGCAAATAACTTTACCAAAAAGTCTCTAGCTTCCATCCACTGGTCTGACACAAATTTAGTCAGGTAGTTTCTTATACTATCTGGTAGAAGAACGACCACACGTTTATTTGCAGGCAGGTCTTTAGCGACTTTTAATGCCGCAACAACTGCCGCACCACTGCTACCGCCGCACAATAGTCCCTCTTTTCCAATTAATTCTCGCGACATTTTGAGTGATTCGCAATCATCAGTTTTTATCCATATATCTACTACACTGCGATCGAGAACTGTAGGTATGAAGTCGTATCTATATGTAAAGAAAAAATAAAAATATTTTTCTTTTATATTTATTTCTTTGCACATATATGCACATTCATGATACATACCCAATGCCCTCTATTTCGTAAAAATGAACGCCGTCATTCAATTCAGATGGCTCCGCTAAAATGCTACCTTTAGGATCTACTCCGACAATTTTTGTATTAGGCGACAATTCTTTCAATTTTCGTCCTACACCGGATATTGTACCTCCTGTACCAGCCCCAATTACCACATAGTCTATATTGCCGTCGCATTGCTCCCAAAGTTCTGTCGCCGTTTGGTCATAATGCGCCAATGGATTACCAGAATTCATATACTATATCATTAAAAAATATATCAAACATATATGATTGTTTCAAAGATATTTCGAAGAAATATGATAAAGTACCTGATTAAGAACAATACTGTTCGGTATTTCCCTTTGCAATTTTTGGGCAACACTAATATTCCCTTCCGGACTGTGCCAAGCGGCTTCGGTCGGTGTTCTAACGATTTCTGCTCCGAGAGCGCGGAGTGTGTAGACTTTTTCATTAGACATTTTTTCTGGCATCACAATGATGCACTTATAACCCTTGACCGCTGCGGCCATCGCTAAGCCGATCCCAGTGTTACCACTAGTTGGTTCAATAATTGTATCTCCAGGTTTTATCAGACCCATTTCTTCTGCATCTTCAAGCATTCTATGCCCTATCCTATCTTTAACAGATCCTCCAGGGTTGAAGAACTCACACTTCGCGACTGTACAGAAAATAGAAAAATTTTCTCATAAGATTTTTCTGTACTTACAAAAATAAATAAAGGTTCTATTGTTCTTTAAAATATAATATCAAAAATTTTTTACTAACATATTTCACATTTGATCCCATGAGATTTAGGAATTCTATTGAGCCGAACGAGAGGTGTCTGACCAATTGCGCTTAAAATGTCTGGTATTATCTTGTGACGATCTGGAAATCTAGAAAATAAAAAAATATGATTACCAGAAAATATATAATTACACTGTAGATCTTAATATAAATGTAAAACACATGAAAATAAAATAACACATAGAATAAATTGCTAAGTCGGACATTACTCTAACGCAAACATACTCCCTCTATAATCTGTTATTAACTCTTGTATTCTATGATAACTATCTATCAGAGTCATGTTTATTTGCACAATGCAATATTTGTTTTAAGTTTTGCAATGTTTCAAATTTTCTCTTCTTGCATGTGATTTTTCACAACAATTATGATTACAATGTCACAATATTTATGTGATCCATTGATAAACTTTGATATCTCAGAGCATATGGTGAAACTTTTCATTTATTAAAATTAGCATAAGACTGTAACACATATCGCGTGTACATGTGACAAAATTACAAAGATAACCATATGGGAAAGGTATAAAAAAGATAAAGAAATTATTTCGTGCTGTAAAAAAAAAGATTCCATTTACGGACAAACTTACTCCGTTCGTTTCGTATGCGGCGAATTTTCCCCATTCGGTGTCCATGTACATTTAGATGGTCGATCTGGCCGTATGAATTCCATTATTCCAATCTTTTTTTTCGATTCAGCAATCAAATGCAAATTTTAGCTGCAATTAATATATATCAATAATTAAATATATCTCACAAATATTTAAAAATATCTTGGATATTAAAATATCTTTGATATTTAAATACTGCTTATAAATATTTAAATATATTTCATAAAAAATTTTTTTCAGAATTTTTATTCAAATTTAAAATTTTTCAAATAATTTTTATAAATTTGCAACATTTTTAACAAAGATTTTTTAATATAAATATTATTGGAACACTTCAAAAATGTTGAAACCATTTTTTTCTAAAATTCTTTATATTATTATATAAAATCTAAAATATCCTAAAATTTCTAAAATCTTTGATTCTCTAGAGTATTTCAGAATTCACAAGTATAAAAAATTCTAAAAGAAGCAAAATTGTATTGTGTATTTGCTTCCTGCACCAAAGATCCATATTTAAATCCATCAAGAATTAACAAGTTAAATATTTAACAGATAAAATGTTAAACATGAAGATAAAGATAAGATTGCTTATATTGGTCTACAGCAGAACTTCGTGATGAATAATCATTTTTCTGTGAATTTAATATCTATCTCTAGCTCATGTAAAGTGTGCGCCGACATTTTGTAAGTCTTGAAACAATTATTAACTAGATATTGATGCTCAGAAGCCTCTATAAGATCTTTTCCAAACATTTCAACTGAGGTATTACTTTTCATAATAAATTATCTAGTTTTTTGGGGGGAAGATCTTATAGTTGCTTTTGAGCATCAATATCTAGCTAATAACTGTTGCAAGACTGTTGACAAAGTGTCAGTGCGCAGTTTACATGAGCTGGAAGTATTAAATTAACAGGAAAATTTTTATTCAGCATCAAGATTTCATGTGGACCACAAGTCTACAGATAAGCAATCTTATCTTTATTGTTCGTGTTTAATATCAGAATTGTTTTTAATTGATCATCATCTCTTGGAAGACAACAGCAAACTTCAAAAATAAACTTTATGTCAAGATAGTCACAATGAAACATATATGAGCATACATCAAATATCATGAAGATCACGAGCTTGAGTTATGAAGGACTGTTTTGAAAGAGAGAGAGAGAGAGAGAGAAAGAGAGAGAGAGAGAGAGAGAGAGAGAGAGAGAGAGAGAGAGAGAGAGAGAAGATGAGAACTTTTCTTAGTATTACTAAGAAGTATTCCAATTTGTATTAAAGTTCTGAGAAAACTTTTCACTTTTCAGAATATCTTAAAACACTTAAATATAATTTTAGAATATTCAAATGTATCTTAGATTAGTTAAGTTTGTTTTGAAATGTATGTGTCTCACTATCAAGTACTGAAGGGTTCTAATTAACATAAAAATTCTGAGAAAATTTTTCTCTAAGATAAATGTTCAAATATGATTTTAAAATGACTAAATGTCTTCTATCTTAGATATCTTACGCTTGTCATGAAGCTAGCTTACATGTCTCGTTATCAAGTAAAAATTGGTACAACTTAGAAATATAATAAACTTCAACATGGCAGTAAAGTTACTTCTTTTTTTCTCTTTCTTATATATTATTTTATATTATATATAAATTATATATATTTTTAATTAATTCTTAATTATATAAAAATTAAAAGTCAAATTAAATTCGTAAATGTTTCAGAGATAAAACAATAAAAATGCAATTACTCCAAATCTGTCGTAAACATATTTTGTGAAATGTTGATTACAAACTTTGCAGACACTTTGTCACAGAATCTGCTAATCGAATACAACAACGAACCTAGAGAAGGCTCTGGTTAGTTTAAAATCATTTAACATATTCAGTTTACCGTTATAATTTTACCTGCGTACCTGCAGATTGACAAAATGTTGAACTCTCGTCAGGTAAAAAAGCACGCGATTTGTTATAGAACTTTAGACTTTAATTCACAGCGAAATAAATATTTATATACGTATACGTGTAAAATAAAAGGAGAAATAAATATGAAATGCCACTGTACACTGGACCGGTGTTACAGTAATTCCGCTCGCAGCGAATACTGAAGGACTGAAGCGGCTGAAGCCACGCTGAATTGCTGAATGGAAATCAGCTCGCTCTGTTTTGTCTCCCCCTTTATGTATGTATCTCCTCTCTATATCGGTATCACCCGTATCCTTGACTTCGGTACTGTTCGACTTTTTAAGCGTCATCGATGATCGGTCATGTCGGTTATTCATTCAAGAGATTTATCTACAGCCGTCACCGTGGAGATTGCTAAGTAGATGCTGTTGCAGACCGTCGTCGATGGCGCTTGGACCACCAGAAATACGTGGGCGCTGCAAGTCCATATTTAAGAAAAAAAAAAACTTAAACGATTGCTCCTTCATTGCTCCATCAGAATCCACAATTGCTCCTTTTTTCAAATTAATACTTTTCGAAATATTAACACAAAACGTAAAATTTTTTATTTTTAATAAAAAACCTATTTATAATAGCTATATGGAAAAAAGGAAAGTATAAAACGATTGCTCCTTCATTGCTCCATCAGAATCTACAATTGCTTTCCTTTTAAAATCAATATTTTTTTAAATATTAACAAAAAATGGTAAAATTTTTTATTTATAATAAAAAACATATTTATAATAGCTTTGTGCAACTAAATACAGCATAAAACAATTGCTCCTTCATTGCTTTGCATTGCTCTATAATTATTTTCATGATTTATTGCATTTATATTGAAAAATTAACAAATTATTAATTTCACAAGTGACGCCGCCGCCACCTATCGGCGGCCTACCGTAACTGCTTCGCTCGGCAACCGATGGCGGAAATATTCAAACGTTATTGTTTATAACATTGACATTTTCTATTGCTTTTGTTGATAGAACGATTGCTCCTCGCTTGCTCTGTAGTGATATTCAATCGCTCCACTCGTATAATTAATTTTCTTTAATATTTTAGCAATAAACCATTCGTTTTCTTAAACAAACGTATTTCCTGCTGTCCCCTGCGAGTAAATTCAACATAAAACGATTGCTCCTTTGTTGCTTAGCGTTGCTCCATGATTACTTTCTACATATGGTTTCTAGTAACAATATAATATATTATGATACAAATGCATATGAAAATGCATGAAAGTATAAGGATCTTGTTAATCTTTTGCATGGAAAGTCGCAAACCCATGTGGTGCAAAGAATGTTTTACACACACACACACACACGGGGGGGTGCAAGGGGGGCCTTCGGCCCCCCTCCCGCACCTACCTCGTCCAAGTCGCTAACCCATGTGGACTTTACTTTGCTTGCAATATACATGGATTGCCAATGTACATTCGGGTTTCGTTTCGTGACGTCACGCATCATACCAATGCTCTAGTTTACATCGAGCACTTGGTACGCGTATCAAATAGTAAATAACTAGTGAATGTGTTTAATCATTGGCTGATCAGCTTAAATTCACTACTTGATACGCGTACCAAGTGCTCGGTGTAAACTAGAGAGCAATGTTTAAGTTCTAATTGTAAGTAAATTTTTTTTCATGTGAACGAAAATAGTGATTGAATAGGATTCCTCAAAAATCGCATTCGGCCTATTTGATTTTAAGTGTAAACGCTTGTCTGAAACTTTTTCCGACGTCGAAAAAAAGCGAGGCTTCCACCTCGATGCTTCGGGTAATCGCTTCTCGGAAATTGTCGAGGAGACTCTTCCCTTTTCCGCGAAATCGCGTTCGGCCTATTTGATTTTAAGTGCAAACGCTTGTCCAAAGTTTTTTCTGTCATCGAAAAAAAGCGAGGCTTCCGCTTCGATGCTTCGGATAATCGCTTCTCGGAAATCGTCGAGGCTCCGGGATGCTTGTCCGAAGTTTTTTTCGTCGTCAAAAAAAAGCGACGCGCCACTCAGGCGCCAGTCCCCTCGACAATTCCGAGAAACGGTTACCCGAAGCATCGAAGCGGAAACTTCTCGGAAATCGTCCCCTCCACGATTTCCGAGCCTAACGGTTATCTTTTCTTTTTCGCCAAATCCCCGAGTCGCCTGACTCACGGTAGCCAATCAGCTACTAGCTCCGCCTACTATTTTCTCCTTCCCTCTTTCAAACGCTTCGACGACTCCGCGCGGACCGGGCTCAGTTGCCTGACGAGAGGGGTTCGGTGGATCAGTTGTGTCGCGAAGATTCGGTAGTGAACATGTACGCTGCTCGTCTATCGGAAAAGAATATCGCGATCGCCTCGTGTGTGTGTGTGTGGCGTGGAGTGGTGTGGTGTGGTGTGGTGTGGTGTGGTGTGGTGTGGTGTGGTGTGGTGTGGTGTGGTGTGGTGTGGTGTGTGAAGTGCATCGTCGTTGCCTTCTTCGCTGCTTCAGGATTATCTTCGCCGTTGCCTTCCTCGCTGCTTCAGGACCACTTTCGCCGTTGCCTCCGTCTCTGCTTCAGGACGATCGCTGTGGACCGCTGCGAACGAGAGCAGTAAGTACATTATTTTAGTAATACTTTTGTCTGCCCGTCCACAGCGCGCTATTATCTAGTTATCTAGTACATTATACTCCAACAGATAATTGAAAAATTTTTTTACACGCATACTTGTGATCTTAAAATTTTACAATCACATTCATGCGAGTAAAAAAATCTTTCGACTATTTGTTGGGATATAATATTCCAGATAATGGCGCATGGCCCCGGTACACGTTTTACTAATAGTTTCATTAATTAATTTTTTTTTAACGCCTTTTTATTCCGACCGTCGGCACCGCATTCGCGAGAGGCGTGAAATCCAAACAGTTTCGGTTATTCTTTTGATAGTTCTCAACAGTTCTCGCACAGTTTCGACCTATTTCGTAGGTTTCACTAACAATTCCGTCAATTAATAATTTTTTACAATTTTCTATTTCGACTCCTGTCACTGCATTCAGCAGAGGTATGAGATGCAAACAGAGTCAATTATTATTCCAATGATAGTTTTCGTTAATTCTCGCATAGCCCCGACCATTTCCATGCGTTTTGATAAATAATTTTATTAATTAATTATTTTTCTAAACTTTGTTCTCCTGCCGTCGGCTCAGTATTCGCGAGACGCAAAGTGCTGTTTCGATCACTTTTTTTACAGTTCTCAGTAGTTCTCGCACAGTTTCGACCTATTTCGTAGGTTTCACTAACAATTTCGTCAATTAATTATTTTTTCACAATTTTCTATTTCGACACCTGTCACTGCATTCAGCAGAAGTATGAGATGCAAACAGAGTCAATTATTATTCCAATGATAGTTTTCGTTAGTTTTCGCATAGCCCCGACCATTTCCATGCGTTTAGATAAATAATTTTATTAATTAATTATTTTTCTAAACTTTTTTCTCCTGCCGTCGGCTCAGTATTCGCGAGACGCAAAGTGCTGTTTCGATCACTTTTTTTACAGTTCTCAGTAGTTCTCGCACAGTTTCGACCTATTTCGTAGGTTTCACTAACAATTTCGTCAATTAATTATTTTTTCACAATTTTCTATTTCGACACCTGTCACTGCATTCAGCAGAAGTATGAGATGCAAACAGAGTCAATTATTATTCCAATGATAGTTTTCGTTAGTTTTCGCATAGCCCCGACCATTTCCATGCGTTTAGATAAATAATTTTATTAATTAATTATTTTTCTAAACTTTTTTCTCCTGCCGTCGGCTCAGTATTCGCGAGACGCAAAGTGCTGTTTCGATCACTTTTTTTACAGTTCTCAGTAGTTCTCGCACAGTTTCGACCTATTTCGTAGGTTTCACTAACAATTTCGTCAATTAATTATTTTTTCACAATTTTCTATTTCCACACCTGTCACTGCATTCAGCAGAAGTATGAGATGCAAACAGAGTCAATTATTATTCCAATGATAGTTTTCGTTAGTTTTCGCATAGCCCCGACCATTTCCATGCGTTTAGATAAATAATTTTATTAATTAATTATTTTTCTAAACTTTTTTCTCCTGCCGTCGGCTCAGTATTCGCGAGACGCAAAGTGCTGTTTCGATCATTTTTTTACAGTTCTCAGTAGTTCTCGCACAGTTTCGACCTATTTCGTAGGTTTCACTAACAATTTCGTCAATTAATTATTTTTTCACAATTTTCTATTTCGACACCTGTCACTGCATTCAGCAGAGGTATAAGATGCAAACAGAGTCAATTATTATTCCAATGATAGTTTTCGTTAATTCTCGCATAGCCCCGACCATTTCCATGCGTTTTGATAAATAATTTTATTAATTAATTATTTTTTTAAACTTTGTTCTCCTGCCGTCGGCTCAGTATTCGCGAGACGCAAAGTGCTGTTTCGATCACTTTTTTTACAGTTCTCAGTAGTTCTCGCACAGTTTCGACCTATTTCGTAGGTTTCACTAACAATTTCGTCAATTAATAATTTTTTACAATTTTCTATTTCGACACCTGTCACTGCATTCAGCAGAGGTATGAGATGCAAACAGAGTCAATTATTATTCCAATGATAGTTTTCGTTAATTCTCGCATAGCCCCGACCATTTCCATGCGTTTTGATAAATAATTTTATTAATTAATTATTTTTTTAAACTTTGTTCTCCTGCCGTCGGCTCAGTATTCGCGAGACGCAAAGTGCTGTTTCGATCACTTTTTTTACAGTTCTCAGTAGTTCTCGCACAGTTTCGACCTATTTCGTAGGTTTCACTAACAATTTCGTCAATTAATAATTTTTTACAATTTTCTATTTCGACACCTGTCACTGCATTCAGCAGAAGTATGAGATGCAAACAGAGTCAATTATTATTCCAATGATAGTTTTCGTTAATTCTCGCATAGCCCCGACCATTTCCATGCGTTTTGATAAATAATTTTATTAATTAATTATTTTTCTAAACTTTGTTCTCCTGCCGTCGGCTCAGTATTCGCGAGACGCAAAGTGCTGTTTCGATCACTTTTTTTACAGTTCTCAGTAGTTCTCGCACAGTTTCGACCTATTTCGTAGGTTTCACTAACAATTTCGTCAATTAATTATTTTTTCACAATTTTCTATTTCGACACCTGTCACTGCATTCAGCAGAAGTATGAGATGCAAACAGAGTCAATTATTATTCCAATGATAGTTTTCGTTAGTTTTCGCATAGCCCCGACCATTTCCATGCGTTTAGATAAATAATTTTATTAATTAATTATTTTTCTAAACTTTTTTCTCCTGCCGTCGGCTCAGTATTCGCGAGACGCAAAGTGCTGTTTCGATCACTTTTTTTACAGTTCTCAGTAGTTCTCGCACAGTTTCGACCTATTTCGTAGGTTTCACTAACAATTTCGTCAATTAATAATTTTTTACAATTTTCTATTTCGACACCTGTCACTGCATTCAGCAGAAGTATGAGATGCAAACAGAGTCAATTATTATTCCAATGATAGTTTTCGTTAATTCTCGCATAGCCCCGACCATTTCCATGCGTTTTGATAAATAATTTTATTAATTAATTATTTTTCTAAACTTTGTTCTCCTGCCGTCGGCTCAGTATTCGCGAGACGCAAAGTGCTGTTTCGATCACTTTTTTTACAGTTCTCAGTAGTTCTCGCACAGTTTCGACCTATTTCGTAGGTTTCACTAACAATTTCGTCAATTAATTATTTTTTCACAATTTTCTATTTCGACACCTGTCACTGCATTCAGCAGAAGTATGAGATGCAAACAGAGTCAATTATTATTCCAATGATAGTTTTCGTTAGTTTTCGCATAGCCCCGACCATTTCCATGCGTTTAGATAAATAATTTTATTAATTAATTATTTTTCTAAACTTTTTTCTCCTGCCGTCGGCTCAGTATTCGCGAGACGCAAAGTGCTGTTTCGATCACTTTTTTACAGTTCTCAGTAGTTCTCGCACAGTTTCGACCTATTTCGTAGGTTTCACTAACAATTTCGTCAATTAATTATTTTTTCACAATTTTCTATTTCGACACCTGTCACTGCATTCAGCAGAGGTATGAGATGCAAACAGAGTCAATTATTATTCCAATGATAGTTTTCGTTAGTTTTCGCATAGCCCCGACCATTTCCATGCGTTTAGATAAATAATTTTATTAATTAATTATTTTTCTAAACTTTTTTCTCCTGCCGTCGGCTCAGTATTCGCGAGACGCAAAGTGCTGTTTCGATCATTTTTTTTACAGTTCTCAGTAGTTCTCGCACAGTTTCGACCTATTTCGTAGGTTTCACTAACAATTTCGTCAATTAATTATTTTTTCACAATTTTCTATTTCGACACCTGTCACTGCATTCAGCAGAGGTATGAGATGCAAACAGAGTCAATTATTATTCCAATGATAGTTTTCGTTAATTCTCGCATAGCCCCGACCATTTCCATGCGTTTTGATAAATAATTTTATTAATTAATTATTTTTTTAAACTTTGTTCTCCTGCCGTCGGCTCAGTATTCGCGAGACGCAAAGTGCTGTTTCGATCACTTTTTTTACAGTTCTCAGTAGTTCTCGCACAGTTTCGACCTATTTCGTAGGTTTCACTAACAATTTCGTCAATTAATAATTTTTTACAATTTTCTATTTCGACACCTGTCACTGCATTCAGCAGAAGTATGAGATGCAAACAGAGTCAATTATTATTCCAATGATAGTTTTCGTTAATTCTCGCATAGCCCCGACCATTTCCATGCGTTTTGATAAATAATTTTATTAATTAATTATTTTTCTAAACTTTGTTCTCCTGCCGTCGGCTCAGTATTCGCGAGACGCAAAGTGCTGTTTCGATCACTTTTTTTACAGTTCTCAGTAGTTCTCGCACAGTTTCGACCTATTTCGTAGGTTTCACTAACAATTTCGTCAATTAATTATTTTTTCACAATTTTCTATTTCGACACCTGTCACTGCATTCAGCAGAAGTATGAGATGCAAACAGAGTCAATTATTATTCCAATGATAGTTTTCGTTAGTTTTCGCATAGCCCCGACCATTTCCATGCGTTTAGATAAATAATTTTATTAATTAATTATTTTTCTAAACTTTTTTCTCCTGCCGTCGGCTCAGTATTCGCGAGACGCAAAGTGCTGTTTCGATCACTTTTTTTACAGTTCTCAGTAGTTCTCGCACAGTTTCGACCTATTTCGTAGGTTTCACTAACAATTTCGTCAATTAATTATTTTTTCACAATTTTCTATTTCGACACCTGTCACTGCATTCAGCAGAGGTATAAGATGCAAACAGAGTCAATTATTATTCCAATGATAGTTTTCGTTAGTTTTCGCATAGCCCCGACCATTTCCATGCGTTTAGATAAATAATTTTATTAATTAATTATTTTTCTAAACTTTGTTCTCCTGCCGTCGGCTCAGTATTCGCGAGACGCAAAGTGCTGTTTCGATCACTTTTTTACAGTTCTCAGTAGTTCTCGCACAGTTTCGACCTATTTCGTAGGTTTCACTAACAATTTCGTCAATTAATTATTTTTTCACAATTTTCTATTTCGACACCTGTCACTGCATTCAGCAGAAGTATGAGATGCAAACAGAGTCAATTATTATTCCAATGATAGTTTTCGTTAGTTTTCGCATAGCCCCGACCATTTCCATGCGTTTAGATAAATAATTTTATTAATTAATTATTTTTCTAAACTTTTTCTCCTGCCGTCGGCTCAGTATTCGCGAGACGCAAAGTGCTGTTTCGATCACTTTTTTTACAGTTCTCAGTAGTTCTCGCACAGTTTCGACCTATTTCGTAGGTTTCACTAACAATTTCGTCAATTAATTATTTTTTCACAATTTTCTATTTCGACACCTGTCACTGCATTCAGCAGAGGTATGAGATGCAAACAGAGTCAATTATTATTCCAATGATAGTTTTCGTTAATTCTCGCATAGCCCCGACCATTTCCATGCGTTTTGATAAATAATTTTATTAATTATTATTTTTTTAAACTTTGTTCTCCTGCCGTCGGCTCAGTATTCGCGAGACGCAAAGTGCTGTTTCGATCACTTTTTTTACAGTTCTCAGTAGTTCTCGCACAGTTTCGACCTATTTCGTAGGTTTCACTAACAATTTCGTCAATTAATTATTTTTTCACAATTTTCTATTTCGACACCTGTCACTGCATTCAGCAGAGGTATGAGATGCAAACAGAGTCAATTATTATTCCAATGATAGTTTTCGTTAATTCTCGCATAGCCCCGACCATTTCCATGCGTTTTGATAAATAATTTTATTAATTAATTATTTTTCTAAACTTTGTTCTCCTGCCGTCGGCTCAGTATTCGCGAGACGCAAAGTGCTGTTTCGATCACTTTTTTTACAGTTCTCAGTAGTTCTCGCACAGTTTCGACCTATTTCGTAGGTTTCACTAACAATTTCGTCAATTAATTATTTTTTCACAATTTTCTATTTCGACACCTGTCACTGCATTCAGCAGAAGTATGAGATGCAAACAGAGTCAATTATTATTCCAATGATAGTTTTCGTTAGTTTTCGCATAGCCCCGACCATTTCCATGCGTTTAGATAAATAATTTTATTAATTAATTATTTTTCTAAACTTTGTTCTCCTGCCGTCGGCTCAGTATTCGCGAGACGCAAAGTGCTGTTTCGATCACTTTTTTACAGTTCTCAGTAGTTCTCGCACAGTTTCGACCTATTTCGTAGGTTTCACTAACAATTTCGTCAATTAATTATTTTTTCACAATTTTCTATTCGACACCTGTCACTGCATTCAGCAGAGGTATGAGATGCAAACAGAGTCAATTATTATTCCAATGATAGTTTTCGTTAATTTCGCATAGCCCCGACCATTTCCATGCGTTTTGATAAATAATTTTATTAATTAATTATTTTTCTAAACTTTTGTTCTCCGGCCGTCGGCTCAGTATTCGCGAGACGCAAAAGTGCTGTTTCGATCACTTTTTTTTACAGTTCTCAGTAGTTCTCGCACAGTTTCGACCTATTCGTAGGTTTCACTAACAATTTCGTCGTCAATTAATTATTTTTTCACAAATTTTCTATTTCGACACCTGTCACTGCATTCAGCAGAAGTATGAGATGCAAACAGAGTCAATTATTATTCCAATGATAGTTTTCGTTAGTTTTCGCATAGCCCCGGTACTGTTCTACTTTTAAGCGTCATCGATGATCGGTCATGTCGGTTATTCATTCAAGAGATTTATCTACAGCCGTCACCGTGGAGATTGCTAAGTAGATGCTGTTGCAGACCGTCGTCGATGGCGCTTGGACCACCGAAATACGTGGGCGCTGCAAGTCCATTTTAAGAAAAAAAAAACTTAAACGATTGCTCCTTCATTGCTCCATCAGAATCCACAATTGCTCCTTTTTTCAAATTAATCTTTTCAAATATTAACACAAAACGTAAAATTTTTTATTTTAATAAAAAACCTATTTATATAGCTATATGAAAAAAGGAAGTATAAAACGATTGCTCCTTCATTGCTCCACAAATCTACAATTGCTTTCCTTTTAAAATCAATATTTTTTTAAATATTACAAAAAATGGTAAAATTTTTTATTATAATAAAAAACATATTTATAATAGCTTTGTGCAACTAATACAGCATAAAAATTGCTCCTTCTTGCTTTGCATTGCTCTATAATTATTTTCATGATTTATTGCATTTATATTGAAAAATTAACAAATTATTAATTTCACAAGTGACGCCGCCGCCACCTATCGGGGCCTACCGTAACTGCTTCGCTCGGCAACCGATGGCGGAAATATTCAAACGTTATTGTTTATAACATTGACATTTTCTATTGCTTTTGTTGATAGAACGATTGCTCCTCGCTTGCTCTGTAGTGATATTCAATCGCTCCACTCGTATAATTAATTTTCTTTAATTTTTAGCAATAAACCATTCGTTTTCTTAAACAAACGTATTTCCTGCTGTCCCCTGCGAGTAAATTCAACATAAAACGATTGCTCCTTTGTTGCTTAGCGTTGCTCCATGATTACTTTCTACATATGGTTTCTAGTAAAAATAATATAATTATGATACAAATGCATATGAAAATGCATGAAAGTATAAGGATCTTGTTAATCTTTGCATGGAAGTCGCAAACCCATGTGGTGCAAAGAATGTTTTACACACACACCACACACACGGGGGGGTGCAAGGGGGGCCTTCGGCCCCCCTCCCTACCTCGTCCAAGTCGCTAACCCCATGTGGACTTTACTTTGCTTGCAATATACAGGATTGCCAATGTACATTCGGGTTTCGTTTCGTGACGTCACGCATCATACAATGCTCTAGTTTACATCGAGCACTTGGTACGCGTATCAATAGTAATAACTAGTGAATGTGTTTAATCATTGGCTGATCAGCTTAAATTCACTACTTGATACGCGTACCAAGTGCTCGGTGTAAACTAGAGAGCAATGTTTAAGTTCTAATTGTAAGTAATTTTTTTTCATGTGAACGAAAATAGTGATTGAATAGGATTTCCTCAAAATCGCATTCGGCCTATTTGATTTTAATGTAAACGCTTGTCTGAAACTTTTTCCGCGTCGAAAAAAGCGAGGCTTCCACCTCGATGCTTCGGGTAATCGCTTCTCGGAAATTGTCGAGGAGACTCTTCCCTTTTCCGCGAAATCGCGTTCGGCCTATTTGATTTTAAGTGCAAACGCTTGTCCAAAGTTTTTTCTGTCATCGAAAAAAAGCGAGGCTTCCGCTTCGATGCTTCGGATAATCGCTTCTCGGAAATCGTCGAGGCTCCGGGATGCTTGGTCCGAAGTTTTTTTCGTCGTCAAAAAAAAGCGACCGCCACTCAGGCGCCAGTCCCCTCGACAATTCCGGAAAGAACGGTTACCCGAAGCATCGAAGCGGGAAACTTCTCGGAAATCGTCCCTCCACGATTTCCGAGCCTCAAACGGTTATCTTTTTCTTTTTCGCCAAATCCCCGAGTCGCCTGACTCCACGGTAGCCCATCAGCTACTAGCTCCGCCTACTATTTTTCTCCTTCCCTCTTTCAAACGCTTCGACGACTCCGCGCGGACCGGGCTCAGTTGCCTGACGAGAGGGGTTCGGTGGATCAGTTGTGTCGCGAAGATTCGGTAGTGAACATGTACGCTGCTAGTCTATCGGAAAAGAATATCGCGATCGCCTCGTGTGTGTGTGTGTGGCGTGGAGGTGGTGTGTGTGGTTGTGTGGTGTGGTGTGTGTGGTGTGGTGTGGTGTGGTTGTGGTGTGTGTGTGGTGTGTGAAGTGCATCGTCGTTGCCTTCTTCGCTGCTTCAGGATTATCTTCGCCGTTGCCTTCCTCGCTGCTTCAGGACCACTTTCGCCGTTGCCGTCCTGTCTCGCTTCAGACGATCGCTTGTGGACCGCTGCGAACGAGAGCAGTAAGTACATTATTTAGTATACTTTTGTCTGCCCTCCACAGCGCGATTATCTAGTTATCTAGTACATTATACTCCAACAGATAATTGAAAAATTTTTTTACACGCATACTTGTGATCTTAAAATTTTACAATCACATTCATGCGAGTAAAAAAATCTTTCGACTATTTGTTGGGATATAATATTCCAGATAATGGCGCATGGCCCCGGTACAACGTTTTACTAATAGTTTCATTAATTAATTTTTTTTTTAACGCCTTTTTATTTCCGACCGTCGGCACCGCATTCGCGAGAGGCGTGAAATCCAAACAGTTTCGGTTATTCTTTTGATAGTTCTCAACAGTTCTCGCACAGTTTCGACCTTTTCGTAGGTTTCACTAACAATTCCGTCAATTAATAATTTTTTACAATTTTCTATTTCGACTCCTGTCACTGCATTCAGCAGAGGGTATGAGATGCAAACAGAGTCAATTATTATTCCAATGATAGTTTTCGTTAATTCTCGCATAGCCCCGACCATTTCCATGCGTTTTGATAATAATTTTATTAATTAATTATTTTTCTAAACTTTGTTCTCCTGCCGTCGGCTCAGTATTCGCGAGACGCAAAGTGCTGTTTCGATCACTTTTTTTACAGTTCTCAGTAGTTCTCGCACAGTTTCGACACTTTTCGTAGGTTTCCACTAACAACTTTCGTCAATTAATTAGTTTTTTCACAATTTCTATTTCGAACACCTGTCACTGCATTCAGCAGAAGTATGAGAGGCAAACAGAGTCAATTATTATTCCAATGATAGTTTTCGTTAAGTTCTCGCATAGCCCGACCATTTCCATGCGTTTAGATAAATAATTTTATTAATTAATTATTTTTCTAAACTTTTTCTCCTGCCGTCGGCTCAGTATTCGCGAGACGCAAAGTGCTGTTTCGATCACTTTTTTTACAGTTCTCAGTAGTTCTCGCACAGTTTCGACCTATTTCGTAGGTTTCACTAACAATTTCGGTCAATTAATTATTTTTTCACAATTTTCTATTTCGACACCTGTCACTGCATTCAGCAGAAGTATGAGATGCAAACAGAGTCAATTATTATTCCAATGATAGTTTTCGTTAGTTTTCGCATAGCCCCCGACCATTTCCATGCGTTTAGATAAATAATTTTATTAATTAATTATTTTTCTAAACTTTTTTCTCCTGCCGTCGGCTCAGTATTCGCGAGACGCAAAGTGCTGTTTCGATCACTTTTTTACAGTTCTCAGTAGTTCTCGCACAGTTTCGACCTATTTCGTAGGTTTCACTAACAATTTCGTCAATTAATTATTTTTTCACAATTTTCTATTTCGACACCTGTCACTGCATTCAGCAGAAGTATGAGATGCAAACAGAGGTCAATTATTATTCCAAGGATAGTTTTCGTTAGTTTTCGCATAGCCCCGACCATTTCCATGCGTTTAGATAAATAATTTTATTAATTAATTATTTTCTAAACTTTTTTCTCCTGCCGTCGGCTCAGTATTCGCGAGACGCAAAGTGCTGTTTCGATCACTTTTTTTACAGTTCTCAGTAGTTCTCGCACAGTTTCGACCTATTTCGTAGGTTTCACTAACAATTTCGTCAATTAATTATTTTTCACAATTTTCTATTCGACACCTGTCACTGCATTCAGCAGAAGGTATGAGATGCAAAACAGAGTCAATTATTATTCCAATGATAGTTTTCGTTAAGTTCTCGCATAGCCCCGACCATTTCCATGCGTTTAGATAAATAATTTTATTAATTAATTATTTTTCTAAAACTTTGTTCTCCTGCCGTCGGCTCAGTATCGCGAGACGCAAAGTGCTGTTTCGATCACTTTTTTTACAGTTCTCAGTAGTTCTCGCACAGTTTCGACCTATTTCGTAGGTTTCACTAACAATTTCGTCAATTAATTAATTTTTTACAATTTTCTATTTCGACACCTGTCACTGCATTCAGCAGAGGTATGAGATGCAAACAGAGTCAATTATTATTCCAATGATAGTTTTCGTTAATTCTCGCATAGCCCCGACCATTTCCATGCGTTTTGATAAATAATGTTATTAATTAATTATTTTTTTAAACTTTGTTCTCCTGCCGTCGGCTCAGTATTCGCGAGACGCAAAGTGCTGTTTCGATCAATTTTTTTACAGTTCTCAGTAGTTCTCGCACAGTTTCGACCTATTTCGTAGGTTTCACTAACAATTTCGTCAATTAATAATTTTTTACAATTTTCTATTTCGACACCTGTCACTGCATTCAGCAGAAGTATGAGATGCAAACAGAGTCAATTATTATTCCAATGATAGTTTTCGTTAATTCTCGCATAGCCCCGACCATTTCCATGCGTTTTGATAAATAATTTTATTAATTAATTATTTTTCTAAACTTTGTTCTCCTGCCGTCGGCTCAGTATTCGCGAGACGCAAAGTGCTGTTTCGATCACTTTTTTTACAGTTCTCAGTAGTTCTCGCACAGTTTCGACCTATTTCGTAGGTTTCACTAACAATTTCGTCAATTAATTATTTTTTCACAATTTTCTATTTCGACACCTGTCACTGCATTCAGCAGAAGTATGAGATGCAAACAGAGTCAATTATTATTCCAATGATAGTTTTCGTTATTTTCGCATAGCCCGACCATTTCCATGCGTTTAGATAAATAATTTTATTAATTAATTATTTTTCTAAACTTGTTTCTCCTGCCGTCGGCTCAGTATTCGCGAGACGCAAAGTGCTGTTTCGATCACTTTTTTACAGTTCTCAGAGTTCTCGCACAGTTCGACCTATTTCGTAGGTTTCACTAACAATTTCGTCATTAATAATTTTTTACAATTTTCTATTCGACACCTGTCACTGCATTCAGCAGAGGTATGAGATGCAAACAGAGTCAATTATTATTCCAATGATAGTTTTCGTTAATTCTCGCATAGCCCCGACCATTTCCATGCGTTTTGATAAATAATTTTATTAATTAATTATTTTTCTAAACTTTGTTCTCCTGCCGTCGGCTCAGTATTCGCGAGACGCAAAGTTGCTGTTTCGATCACTTTTTTTACAGTTCTCAGTAGTTCTCGCACAGTTTCGACCTATTTCGTAGGTTTCACTAACAATTTCGTCAATTAATTATTTTTTCACAATTTTCTATTTCGACACCTGTCACTCTGCATTCAGCAGAAGTATGAGATGCAAACAGAGTCAATTATTATTCCAATGATAGTTTTCGTTAGTTTTCGCATAGCCCCGACCATTTCCATGCGTTTAGATAAATAATTTTATTAATTAATTATTTTTCTAAACTTTTTTTCTCCTGCCGTCGGCTCAGTATTCGCGAGACGCAAAGTGCTGTTTCGATCACTTTTTTTACAGTTCTCAGTAGTTCTCGCACAGTTTCGACCTATTTCGTAGGTTTCACTAACAATTTCGTCAATTAATTATTTTTTCACAAGTTTTCTATTTCCGACACCTGTCACTGCATTCAGCAGAAGTATGAGATGCAAACAGAGTCAATTATTATTCCAATGATAGTTTTCGTTAGTTTCGCATAGCCCCGACCATTTCCATGCGTTTAGATAAATAATTTTATTAATTAATTATTTTTCTAAACTTTTTTCTCCTGCCGTCGGCTCAGTATTCGCGAGACGCAAAGTGCTGTTTCGATCACTTTTTTTACAGTTCTCAGTAGTTCTCGCACAGTTTCGACCTATTTCGTAGGTTTCACTAACAATTTCGTCAATTAATTATTTTTTCACAATTTTCTATTTCGACACCTGTCACTGCATTCAGCAGAGGTATGAGATGCAAACAGAGTCAATTATTATTCCAATGATAGTTTTCGTTAATTCTCGCATAGCCCCGACCATTTCCATGCGTTTGATAAATAATTTTATTAATTAATTATTTTTCTAAACTTTGTTCTCCTGCCGTCGGCTCAGTATTCGCGAGACGCAAAGTGCTGTTTCGATCACTTTTTTTACAGTTCTCAGTAGTTCTCGCACAGTTTCGACCTATTTCGTAGGTTTCACTAACAATTTCGTCAATTAATTAATTTT
Organism: Monomorium pharaonis; assembly: GCF_013373865.1. NCBI lineage: Eukaryota > Metazoa > Arthropoda > Insecta > Hymenoptera > Formicidae > Monomorium > Monomorium pharaonis. The sequence continues at coordinate 2,693,193 of NC_050471.1, read as the reverse complement.
TTCACAATTTTCTATTTCGACACCTGTCACTGCATTCAGCAGAGGTATGAGATGCAAACAGAGTCAATTATTATTCCAATGATAGTTTTCGTTAATTCTCGCATAGCCCCGACCATTTCCATGCGTTTTGATAAATAATTTTATTAATTAATTATTTTTTAAACTTTGTTCTCCTGCCGTCGGCTCAGTATTCGCGAGACGCAAAGTGCTGTTTCGATCACTTTTTTTACAGTTCTCAGTAGTTCTCGCACAGTTTCGACCTATTTCGTAGGTTTCACTAACAATTTCGTCAATTAATTATTTTTTCACAATTTTCTATTTCGACACCTGTCACTGCATTCAGCAGAAGTATGAGATGCAAACAGAGTCAATTATTATTCCAATGATAGTTTCGTTAGTTTTCGCATAGCCCCGACCATTTCCATGCGTTTAGATAAATAATTTTATTAATTAATTATTTTTCTAAACTTTTTCTCCTGCCGTCGGCTCAGTATTCGCGAGACGCAAAGTGCTGTTTCGATCACTTTTTTTACAGTTCTCAGTAGTTCTCGCACAGTTTCGACCTATTTCGTAGGTTTCACTAACAATTTCGTCAATTAATTATTTTTTCACAATTTTCTATTTCGACACCTGTCACTCTGCATTCAGCAGAGGTATGAGATGCAAACAGAGTCAATTATTATTCCAATGATAGTTTTCGTTAATTCTCGCATAGCCCCGACCATTTCCATGCGTTTAGATAAATAATTTATTAATTAATTATTTTTTTAAACTTTGTTCTCCTGCCGTCGGCTCAGTATTCGCGAGACGCAAAGTGCTGTTTCGATCACTTTTTTTACAGTTCTCAGTAGTTCTCGCACAGTTTCGACCTATTTCGTAGGTTTCACTAACAATTTCGTCAATTAATGAATTTTTTACAATTTTCTATTTCGACACCTGTCACTTGCATTCAGCAGAAGGTATGAGATGCAAACAGAGTCAATATTATTCTAATGATAGTTTCGTTAATTCTCAGCATAGCCCCGACCATTTCCATGCGTTTGATAAATAATTTTATTAATTAATTATTTTTCTAAACTTTTTTCTCCTGCCGTCGGCTCAGTATTCGCGAGACGCAAAGTGCTGTTTCGATCACTTTTTTTACAGTTCTCAGTAGTTCTCGCACAGTTTTCGACCTATTTCGTAGGTTTCACTAACAATTTCGTCAATTAATTATTTTTTCACAATTTTCTATTTCGACACCTGTCACTGCATTCAGCAGAAGGTATGAGATGCAAACAGAGTCATTATTATTCCAATGATAGTTTTCGTTAGTTCTCGCATAGCCCCGACCATTTCCATGCGTTTAGATAAATAATTTTATTAATTAATTATTTTCTAAACTTTTTTCTCCTGCCGTCGGCTCAGTATTCGCGAGACGCAAAGTGCTGTTTCGATCACTTTTTTTACAGTTCTCAGTAGTTCTCGCACAGTTTCGACCTATTTCGTAGGTTTCACTAACAATTTCGTCAATAATTATTTTTTCACAATTTTCTATTTCGACACCTGTCACTGCATTCAGCAGAGGTATGAGATGCAAACAGAGTCAATTATTATTCCAATGATAGTTTTTCGTTAATTCTCGCATAGCCCCGACCATTCCATGCGTTTTGATAAATAATTTTATTAATTAATTATTTTTTTAAACTTTGTTCTCCTGCCGTCGGCTCAGTATTCGCGAGACGCAAAGTGCTGTTTCGATCACTTTTTTTACAGTTCTCAGTATGTTCTCGCACAGTTTCGACCTATTTCGTAGGTTTCACTAACAATTTCGTCAATTAATTATTTTTTTCACAATTTTCTATTTCGACACCTGTCACTGCATTCAGCAGAGTATGAGATGCAAACAGAGTCAATTATTATTCCAATGATAGTTTTCGTTATTTTCGCATAGCCCCGACCATTTCCATGCGTTTGATAAATAATTTTATTAATTATTATTTTCTAAACTTTGTTCTCCCTGCCGTCGGCTCAGTATTCGCGAGACGCAAAGTGCTGTTTCGATCACTTTTTTTACAGTTCTCAGTAGTTCTCGCACAGTTTCGACCTATTTCGTAGGTTTCACTAACAATTTCGTCAATTAATATTTTTTCACAATTTTCTATTTCGACACCTGTCACTGCATTCAGCAGAAGTATGAGATGCAAACAGAGTCAATTATTATTCCAATGATAGTTTTCGTTAATTCTCGCATAGCCCCGACCATTTCCATGCTTTTTGATAAATAATTTTATTAATTAATTATTTTTTTAAACTTTGTTCTCCTGCCGTCGGCTCAGTATTCGCGAGACGCAAAGTGCTGTTTCGATCACTTTTTTTACAGTTCTCAGTAGTTCTCGCACAGTTTCGACCTATTTCGTAGGTTTCACTAACAATTTCGTCAATTAATAATTTTTTACAATTTTCTATTTCGACACCTGTCACTGCATTCAGCAAGGTATGAGATGCAAACAGAGTCAATTATTCCAATGATAGTTTTCGTTAATTCTCGCATAGCCCCGACCATTTCCATGCGTTTTGATAAATAATTTTATTAATTAATTATTTTTCTAAACTTTTTCTCCTGCCGTCGGCTCAGTATTCGCGAGACGCAAAGTGCTGTTTCGATCACTTTTTTTACAGTTCTCAGTAGTTCTCGCACATTTCGACCTATTTCGTAGGTTTCACTAACAATTTCGTCATTAATTATTTTTTCACAATTTTCTATTTCGACACCTGTCACTGCATTCAGCAAGTATGAGATGCAAACAGAGTCATTATTATTCCAATGATAGTTTTTCGTAGTTTTCGCATAGCCCCGACCATTTCCATGCGTTTAGATAAATAATTTTATTAATTAATTATTTTTCTAAACTTTTTCTCCTGCCGTCGGCTCAGTATTCGCGAGACGCAAAGTGCTGTTTCGATCACTTTTTTTACAGTTCTCAGTAGTTCTCGCACAGTTTCGACCTATTTCGTAGGTTTCACTAACAATTTCGTCAATTAATTATTTTTTCACAATTTTCTATTTCACACCCCTGTCACTGCATTCAGCAGAAGTATGAGATGCAAACAGAGTCAATTATTATTCCAATGATAGTTTTCGTTAGTTTTCGCATAGCCCCGACCATTTCCATGCGTTAGATAAATAATTTTATTAATTAATTATTTTTCTAAACTTTTTTCTCCTGCCGTCGGCTCAGTATTCGCGAGACGCAAAGTGCTGTTTCGATCACTTTTTTTACAGTTCTCAGTAGTTCTCGCACATTTTCGACCTATTTCGTAGGTTTCACTAACAATTTCGTCAATTAATTTTTTTTCACAATTTTCTATTTCGACACCTGTCACTGCATTCAGCAGAGTATGAGATGCAAACAGAGTCAATTATTATTCCAATGATAGTTTTCGTTAGTTTTTCGCATAGCCCGACCATTTCCATGCGTTTAGATAAATATTTTATTAATTAATTATTTTTTCTAAACTTTTTCTCCTGCCGTCGGCTCAGTATTCGCGAGACGCAAAGTGCGTTTCGATCACTTTTTTTACAGTTCTCAGTAGTTCTCGCACAGTTTCGACCTATTTCGTAGGTTTCACTAACAATTTCGTCAATTAATTATTTTTTCACAATTTTCTATTTCGACACCTGTCACTGCATTCAGCAGAGGTATGAGATGCAAACAGAGTCAATTATTATTCCAATGATAGTTTTCGTTATCTCGCATAGCCCCGACCATTTCCATGCGTTTTGAAAATAATTTTATTAATTAATTATTTTTTTAAACTTTGTTCTCCTGCCGTCGGCTCAGTATTCGCGAGACGCAAAGTGCTGTTTCGATCACTTTTTTTACAGTTCTCAGTAGTTCTCGCGCACAGTTTCGACCTATTTCGTAGGTTTCACTAACAATTTCGTCAATTAATTATTTTTTCACAATTTTCTATTTCGACACCTGTCACTGCATTCAGCAGAAGTATGAGATGCAAACAGAGTCATTATTATTCCAATGATTTTTTCGTTATTTTCGCATAGCCCCGACCATTTCCATGCGTTTTGATAATAATTTATTAATTAATTATTTTTCTAAACTTTTTTCTCCTGCCGTCGGCTCAGTATTCGCGAGACGCAAAGTGCTGTTTCGATCACTTTTTTTACAGTTCTCAGTAGTTCTCGCACAGTTTCGACCTATTTCGTAGGTTTCACTAACAATTTCGTCAATTAATTATTTTTCACAATTTTCTATTTCGACACCTGTCACTGCATTCAGCAGAGGTATGAGATGCAAACAGAGTCAATTATTATTCCAATGATAGTTTTCGTTAATTCTCGCATAGCCCCGACCATTTCCATGCGTTTGATAAATAATTTATTAATTAATTATTTTTTCTAAACTTTGTTCTCCTGCCGTCGGCTCAGTATTCGCGAGACGCAAAGTGCTGTTTCGATCACTTTTTTTCAGTTCTCAGTAGTTCTCGCACAGTTTCGCGACCTATTTCGTAGGTTTCACTAACAATTTCGTCAATTAATAATTTTTTCACAATTTTCTATTTCGACACCTGTCACTGCATTCAGCAGAGGTATGAGATGCAAACAGAGTCATATTATTCCAATAGTTTTCGTTATTTCGCATAGCCCCGACCATTTCCATGCGTTTTGATAAATAATTTTATTAATTAATTATTTTTCTAAACTTTTTTCTCCTGCGGTCGGCTCAGTATTCGCGAGACGCAAAGTGCTGTTTCGATCACTTTTTTTACAGTTCTCAGTAGTTCTCGCACAGTTTCGACCTATTTCGTATTTCACTAACAATTTCGTAATAATAATTTTTTTCAATTTTCTATTTCGACACCTGTCACTGCATTCAGCAGAGGTATGAGATGCAAACAGAGTTTCATTATTCCAAATATTTTTCGTTATTCTCGCATAGCCCCGACCATTTCCATGCGTTTAGATAAATAATTTTATTAATATTATTATTTTTTTCTCTTTGCCTGTCGGCGCAGTATTTGCAACGCGTAATGTGCAAACAGTTTTGCGATCATTGTGCGCGCTAATTTATTTTTAAAAACTTTATTTTCAATGTACTTTATATTTAAAAACTCTATATTATTGTTGATCTCAAAAAAAAAAAAATTTGGTCCTAAAAATAGAGGAGATGAAAAATTAAAAAATGCTCAAGATGCCAATAAAAAATTTAATCTTATATTTATCAATACGTAGATATTGTTACTTTTTTGTTTAAAAAATTTAACACATAATAAATTGCATCTATTTTTTAATTGAGGGACCACATTATCACTCCTGTTTTTTTTCTGATCCGATTTACGGCATTGTCGTCATAGTTTATAATAATTCTTAAAGTATTAGATTTTTAATAAGTTTTGTGTTCTAGATTGATTTAAACACAACTCTGTCCTTCTTCTTCGGATGGTTGATATTAATGACATTTTCCACTTTCTTCTGCGGCATCGTTATTCCATTTTGGCATTTCTGAAATAAACTTGTCGGTTTGTTAAAGCTCTCTTGTTTCATGTTTTATTATTTCTGCAGGGATATTGCCGGGACTTGGTGTTTTTCCGCGTTTTATCATTTGCAGATTTTTATGACTTTGTTTATAACTTAGTTGAATTTTGGTTGAGGATGCTATTACTTGGACATTCTGTTCTGTTGCTACTTCTGAATTCTGGTCTATTTTCCTTTTAGTAGTTTTTGTAAAAGTAACTCACACCGCTGAGCGAAATTGGCGCATTAATATCCTTTTCCTAATCCAGTTCGATGATTTTATATTATCCATTTTTTGTTACTTTTCATGTCCGGTTACTTTCTTTCGTATCTATTACCTCCTCCCAGGAGGACTTAATCCTGTTACATGTTGTTTCCTATGCTTCGTTTTTGTTTTCTTGCACTTTCTCTAACTTTGCTTGGCTTTGTATTGTTTTTATCTTTAATTGATTTTTGAGTGAAAAATACTTTGGTACTTATTTCTGTTTTCTGTATGTCCTCGATTTTTCATCCATTAATAGGTTTTACTTATTGTTTTTTCTCTTGTTGGTCCCATGCTCTTCCATTGCTTCAGGATGTGAATAATATCATAATTTTATAAAAATTTAAAAGAATTAAAATTTTTTTTAGGAATAAACTACGAATTTTTCTATAAATCTTGACTAAATTTTGTATAAATTCTGCAATAAATTTTGTCATGAAGTTTGTATTTTTTTTTTAATTTTGTATTTACTTGTTACTATGTATTAATGTTAATTACTACATATCATTTAACAAATCAGATAATCGGCGATTTTATGAAATTTTTTTTAGACGATATTAGTTGTCTCCAAAATGATCAAGAAATAAATTTTTTGTTCACCATAGTTACTCGCATTCGTACACCAGGCAAGTTCTGACCGGCGACGTGGACGTAAGCTGGACGGTCCCGAATCAATCGGTCCTTACTGCTGTCAGCTGCAAGGCACGATTTGCTACTTTTGTCGATGCTGTTCAGACAGGACGAACTTCCGACGATGTGTCGTCTACTACACAAGAGCTGCAAGGGAATGTCGCCAGCGATTTCTCGCTGCATGAATTCGCACATGGATTCTAGTGACTCGTATTCCGGAAAAGGAATGTAGCAGAGCAACATCAGAGCATGAGCAGCGACAGCACTCAGTGAGTGAAGTTTTATCATGTTATATGTGGAATAAATGATATTTATAAACGTGATGCGAGATAAATATTGGTTCTGTTCTTTGCTGATTCTGTACAGTTTGCAGTATTGCACATTGCATAAAAATATATTTAAATATGAATGCAAAAATTAAAATATAATTGTCAAATTTACGGGTATAGCATGAACAGAACCATATGAAACGTGGACTAGCATAGAAGAGACCCCAAAGTTATACACATACTACGGGAGTCTAATAGTTGACTACATAGTTTAATGTGCACCAAATCTTGGTGCACATAGACGCTGGTGGATGAAAAACATCTACAATGACTTCTTAAATATGGACTTTGCCGCGCCAACGTATTTTCTGGGTTGGGACCGACGTATCCTAATTACGCGATAACAGCACGCGATCATGCCGCCGAAGAGAAACGCCGTGCCGCACAGACCACCGGCAAGAGTAAACCTTCGGAGGAGAGCGCAGCGGAAGGCGGAGAAGAAAGGAGAACGCGGTGAAGGTTAGGGATAACATGCATTTTGCCATTGGCATCACTAGTTCAAAAAAAAATTAATCCCATGAGCGACTTGCATGTCCATGTGGCCCTTTGAGCGATTGTTTACGTCCAGCTACAAGTGTTTATTACAAACAGATTTTTTTAACTTTTCACTTTGGAACTATTACGCGCGATTTACTTTATCTTATTTATTTTCGTGGCTCACAGTCCGGGCATATCGTGTGCGAGAAACAATCACAGGTATTGAGCCCTGGAGAATTGAAGGCTGGTCAGAAGTTCAACGGGTCGCAGCGACATAAGCGAAGACACGGCCAGATCTGGGGTAATGCAAAGAATTACATTCATATTCCTCGACATATGAATATTACAGGATAAAGGAATGATCATTTTTCTTGTTAAAGTGCGATCTTGGTTGGATGACACGTGTTTCCATGGTAGACCTTTCCAGATCTGCCTTTGCGTTATTACCATTTTCCAGCCTGGGATCTCCGGTTTTACCACAGATCCACCAGTGAAAAACAAAGTTCGGGTTCATATTATAATTGTGAAGGTAAAAAAGTATCCAAAGTGTTATTCCCAAACTTTTTTCAAACATTAATTCTTTTGTGAAATTTGATATACACAGTTAATTGAGGCAAACTACATATTATAATCATTTAGATATTGATTTTGTTTAAACATCTGTGATATCTCTTGCATTAATAAAACATATTTTTTATATTTTGCAATCTGTAGCGAAAATAATCATATCTGGCACAGGTATTATAATATTCTGTCGTAAATAGCTGCACAGTAAACACAATGATGTTTGTCCAATAAAGCGCATCAGTTTATGTCATTATTCAGAAATTTATTGCTATCTCATATATATTTTCAGTATAATATTGTAGGAATTACATAGAAAGTTTTTATAAACTTTTTCCTCAACTAATCTAAAAAATCCTGAAGAACTCTCAGTCGTGTATAATATAAGTTTCCATGATTACATCTAAAAGTGATAATAGTGACATTTTCTTGAAGTTAAATGCGTAACATTTCGGATTAAAGAGTCCATTAATTTTTGAAACAAATGAGAGTATGGAGTAATTAATATTACGTAGTAATAATAAGATGTACTATGTACTACTCAGTCACTCGTTTGCGTGTCGCAAAAGATTGCGCTTGGTGACGTTTGTAACGTGATATGTGGCTTATGCTTGTCCAACAAGTAAGCGTTACTCCTTGAATTTTTTCTCCATTATACAACGACGGAGATTGGGATTGTTTAAAGTCGAACGTATCTCAGGAAGAGAACTCGTTGTCCTCGCAGACCCATGTTTCTTGTGTGACAACGCCACGTCGTGCCATTTACCTCCGTCATTGTAAACTTGATGAGGACGCCGCGAGGCATTTTCCTGGATCGCCGCCCTGGAGAGCCTCACGATTATCGGGTTGCGGCCGATTAATTCTAAACATAACAGAATAATTCTGACGATATGTACGCACCTTTTTGTTACGTTTTGTCATTTTGTATAACGGATAACAGAGGCTCGTTCCATTTTGGCACTCACACACACCATTAGCTCATTTCACATCCTGTTGTTCATCATTATTACACAGGACAAATGATTTTTACAAGCGCTGTAAGCGCCAAATGGAACGCAGCCAAGTATCTCGAAATTCGCGAATCTAAATTTGCGTAAGTAATTTTGGGACAATGGGATTATCTTTTAAAAAATTTCAAATGGTGCTTGTCAGGCAATTATTAATATTTCGCGTGATTCATGGACATGCAACTGTCTACCGTAATTTGTGATTAGTCGCTTGAACTCTTAATTTCAAAAAGTATTATTTGAACGAAAGTTTTAAAAAATATTATTTATTGAATTTTTCGAAAATTTTCTTGCTATGGTATTTTTTATGCGTGAATTTCGAAACAACGGCTGTAATATTTGAGGAATTTAGACCTTTGCTGTTGACAAATGTGCATGCGTGCAGATATCATTGATTACAGAGCAGATAATAACAGAGATGCACAATGAGCGGAAGAAAGAATTTAATCACAACCTGTCGACAGCCTTGATCTCAATATGAAAATACATATACATCCTATTGACTTTGATTAAGCTTCTAACAGAAACGTATAGGCCAATGCAACTGGAATATGTAATATGCTACGAATAATGATCCTTAAACCCGCAACCCGCCGCTCTCAACCAGTCGTTTTTGACTAACTGTTGTGGTTTGGTGCGAGTTGCTGCAACTCGCGGTCCCCACAACCAGCCGTGATGGCATGGGGCGTCGATCCGGCCGACGCAGCCTTTAAGGCACAAAGGCGACCACCGTAGGTCCGATATCTTTCACGTTCTTACAAAGAAAAAAAAATTTATTTCGTCCATCCTGTGTTTCTGTTTTTGGATCAAGTATGGATTAATTCCCAGAGTTACCGCGTACGCTTTTTTGATCTGGTTCTTGAGACTCGTTCTCGGGCGGAGTTTTCCAGCGAACTAGGGCCATACAAGTTTGTCCGGCAGAAGTTTCTACCCGACACCACTCCACCTCTTGTCTATCTGTCCCATGGTCAACCCATGAGAAGTAAAGCTTTGCCATTGTATCGTGTGATGGATATTCTGCCGAAAACCGTATTAGAAGACGGACAAATCAGATAGGCAATGACAATAGACTAATCTTTATGAATATCGTTTAATAGGGTACGTTTATCGAATAGCCGGAGTCTCTTATCATTCCCAGAGTACAGTTACGGAATTAGTGTCAGTCGTGAACGGGCGACCATCAGCGACGTAGTCACGACTAGACAGTGGCACCTAAGTAGTATGGCCTGATTACAACAATCGGTCACTTTCTAACTAAAGGAAACAAAAGTTTTCTATGGGGCTGCCCTGAACGCGTGGACAGCATATGCCTATTGAATGAAATATCGATTATCAGTTCCCCCCGCGTGGACCCATTTTTTTCGTTTTATATTCTTTTTATATTGTATGTTTAGAATTTGTATCGTTAAACTCGATATAACTTTTGTTTTGAATCTACAATTAGAAAGAAAGGTTTTGAAAAATACATTAAATAAAAATTAGAGATAATCTACATTAATAGTAATGACGTTACATCTCAAAGGCAAACAATAATGGTGTGTTTCAATGATACTTTGGGTTTAATTCCAATTCACAACAAGATCTTTTGTAAGATTTTTTATAGAATGCCAAAAAAAAAGCACAAACTTTTTGTTCTTATTTAATAGAATTATACCAAATGTGGGATAACAAATATGTATAAGAGTGGTAAATAAAATGTTAATTTAATTGTAAAGGGATATACATTTGATACGCATTGGAAGTGGAAAAATAACGATTTTGATAATTCCTTTTACGAATGGAATAAGTCCTCTCGAATTTTTATGCGTAGACAATATACATGCTACATGATCTGGAACTGTTCCAAGGAGGATTTTTCCCAGGCACATTCCAGATCAGATAAACGTGAACGTTTTTAACAAGGATATATTATCATCACTCCACCCAACCGAAAACGATAAACGTGAAAGTGGCCATCCGACATTCGTACTACTTAAATGACGGAACGAGGACTTTCCAATTCAAATGCGTTCGAGTTACACCGCTGTCTTGTCATCGTCACACTTTCTATAACGAGCATGATCAGGAAGGATACCGAGTAATGTAAGGACGATTATTTTGTAATTAGCGACGTGTATCGATGTAAGAAAGAATCGTACTTGAGATACGCACTGAAGATCGGAGCGGCGGTAAAACAATGATTACCTCGAAGCGGATCGAGCGGAGAGGAATGGAGAAAAGTGAAGAAAGAGAGAGGAGATCCTACCTATCGGTCACGGTCTCCCTCTCAATATACAAATATTGAAATACTTCTCTGGTTCGCGGTTTCCTTGGATACAACGGCCGTCGAGGGAAACAGAAGACTCTCTCCAAGCATCGCGGGAACATATTTTTTATTTTACGTGAAGATAAAACAAAGAATTCTAAGTGACGATTTCCAGACCAATCTGAATGGCTAAAATTACTATAGGCAGCAACAATTTTCTAACAGTAGATAATAAACGGTACCCCCGACAAAAAAAATTGTCTCTTTTATTTTTAAACAGTAATATGATTAAAAATAATTTTGTACGACTATATTTTTTCGTCGTAAATTTTAAGGAACATAAAAATTGTTTAAAAAATTTAAATTGTCTTTTTTTTAAGGAGTTGTTTTACGCTGCTTTAACAGATCCCTTTAATCAACATAATGATACAAATTTTTAACTTACTGTTCGCACAAAGTGCTGAATCCGGTGGTTCCAGAAGCCGACCGTGTTTGTGCTTGGAATTGAGCGGAGAACAACGTCACCAAAGCAGCAAGAAGCACGAGTGCTATCATTTTTCTCTTCTTTTAACTCTATGAATTATTAAGAACGTAAAATTATATGAGGCAATCGTGATTTTAATTATCAAGATCGCTTTAATAAAAAAAATAAATTCCTTTTCTTTTCTGATTTAACTCGTTACGTTTCCGTCGTTTTATCGTCTGGATTTAAATGTCGCGAACTTTCGTGAAAATCGACTCTCAAACCTGGTTTCCCGTGATTCTCATGGTCTACAGGGTGGTACCTTACGCCCAGTCTTATTTTCTCTTGATATAATTTATGTTAATTATTACGAATAAAGATTTGTCTTTTCTTGCTTTGTCAGAGCAAATAATCGTAAATACAATTCTGATTATGTATAATCCCTTACCAATAAGTTTTACACCGAATATTATATACTACAACTGAAAAAAAGTAATATATTTAATAGATAGTTGTAGTTGCCAACTTCATATATCCTCCATACAATACTAATATGCTATTGCAGTACAACATGTACTTGCATTACTTAATAACAAATATTATTGCATTGAGTATTTTATGTAGTTGGCAGTCCCCGTAATTACATAGTTTAATTGACGATATTACTTTTTTTTCTGGTGTAGAAAACGTGCAAACTTTTTAATTTTTTCTTATTAACTTATTCGTAATAATTTGACATTTATTGATTAAAATTTAAAATGCATAAGTCTCGCAATGTAACTTCTCCATGATCAAAATATTATCTTAATTGTGCAAATTATCTAGCATAAATTACTACGAACGATATTAGTACGTTTTGAATATGTCGTATGATGTATAAACAACATTAAATCAAATTTAGCTTATGACTTGGGATAATGTTTCCACAAAACATTCACAATTGGTTTGTTTTTTATAATTTCATTCATCACAACAATTGAATATATCGTAAAACTGCCCTACTAAACAGTGCACTAAATAAATTACAATGAGAAAAAGTATACTTGTCTTAACTTATTGTATCATTTTAATAGTTTCAGCTTTAACAAAAACCGACCAAAAAAAAATAGATCATCAAGTAATCTTGGAAATGTTTACACACAATTTATTTTAAAATTTTAAACATGTATATGAAAGCAACGTTCCTAGATGTCTTCTTTAATGTTTCTTGCTTATTATTAGGGATTCGTCGAAATTACCTGCAGGTCAGCGGGGGCGAAATGTTTTTCTTCCCGGTCCTACTTTTTCCTAGATGTAAATGTCCTCCGCGGAAGAAACGTCAAGAGAACAGTACTTCACTAGCGATGCTGACCCCCCCCCCCCCCCCCCCCCCCCCCCCCCCCCTGTCTTGCAGACGTCTATGGATAACTACAAACAAGTGCCTTCTTGGCAGGCACCGCTATATTACACAATGAGGACACATATCGTGTCAGTAACTTTACCACACCCGCGAGCCATGTTTTCGAGCGACAGACCTCGACGGCCGCGGCGCGTTTCGTGGATTCCTCGTTCCCTTCCTCCTCCTTTTTCCAGAAACATAGAGTTCGTGCTTTCGACGGTTTTCCAGTAATATTGCAAGTGATGCGCCACATGATGCCTCTCGGCTCGAAGAATCTTTTCTCCGAAAATTACGGAATTTTACCGAGGCGACGTTCTCGTATTTGAGAGAAAAAAGCTTTCCCGCCATTGCCATGCGATATGACCGTTGTCGGAAATGACATTTCGCGCGATGACATTTCGAATCGTACCCCTAAAAATAAAATGATGAACGGTTACTACCTGCATACTTTACTGCAGCAGCCACGGAGGAGGTTTAAAAATCTCGGAACGCTTGCAGCGTCATGATGTTGAATTTTGACATGGTTTTCTTCCGAGCTCTTCTTCGCTCGCCTCGCGATAATATTTCGACAAACATCATTCGACGTCCTGCTTTCGATTTTCACTCTTGTATGCGAGAAGCTGATTTTAAACCTGTCTATACAATCGAGCTTATTAGCTACTATGTTTTAGTATCCAGACTACATAGTTTAGACTTTTTTAAGTTCTCGCATAGCCCCGACCATTTCCATGCGTTTTGATAAATAATTTTATTAATTAATTATTTTTCTAAACTTTTTTCTCCTGCGTCGGCTCAGTATTCGCGAGACGCAATGCTGTTTCGATCACTTTTTTACAGTTCTCAGTAGTTCTCGCACAGTTTCGACCTATTTCGGGTTCACTAACAATTTCGTCAATTAATTATTTTTTCACAATTTTCTATTTCGACACCTGTCACTGCATTCAGCAGAGGTATGAGATGCAAACAGAGTCAATTATTATTCCAATGATAGTTTTCGTTAGTTCTCGCATAGCCCCGACCATTTCCATGCGTTTTGATAAATAATTTTTATTAATTAATTATTTTTCTAAACTTTGTTCTCCTGCCGTCGGCTCAGTATTCGCGAGACGCAAGTGCTGTTTCGATCACTTTTTTTACAGTTCTCAGTAGTTTCTCGCACAGTTTCGACCTATTTCGTAGGTTTCACTAACAATTTCGTCAATTAATTATTTTTTCACATTTTCTATTTCGACACCTGTCACTGCACTTCATTCAGCAGAGGTATGAGATGCAAACAGAGTCAATTATTATTCCAATGATAGTTTTCGTTAATTCTCGCATAGCCCCGACCATTTCCATGCGTTTTGATAAATAATTTTATTAATTAATTATTTTTTAAACTTTGTTCTCCTGCCGTCGGCTCAGTATTCGCGAGACGCAAAGTGCTGTTTCGATCACTTTTTTACAGTTCTCAGTAGTTCTCGCACAGTTTCGACCTATTTTCGTAGGTTTCACTAACAATTCCGTCAATTAATTATTTTTACAATTTTCTATTTCGACACCTGTCACTGCATTCAGCAGAGGTATGAGATGCAAACAGAGTCATTATTATTCCAATGATAGTTTTCGTTAATTCTCGCATAGCCCCGACCATTTCCATGCGTTTTGATAAATAATTTTATTAATTAATTATTTTCTAAACTTTGTTCTCCTGCCGTCGGCTCAGTATTCGCGAGACGCAAAGTGCTGTTTCGATCACTTTTTTTACAGTTCTCAGTAGTTCTCGCACAGTTTCGACCTATTTCGTAGGTTTCACTAACAATTTCGTCAATTAATTATTTTTTCACAATTTTCTATTTCGACACCTGTCACTGCATTCAGCAGAGGTATGAGATGCAAACAGAGTCAATTATTATTCCAATGATAGTTTTCGTTAGTTCTCGCATAGCCCCGACCATTTCCATGCGTTTTGATAAATAATTTATTAATTAATTATTTTCTAACTTTTTTCTCCTGCCGTCGGCTCAGTATTCGCGAGACGCAAAGCGCTGTTTCGATCACTTTTTTTACAGTTCTCAGTAGTTCTCGCACAGTTTCGACCTATTTCGTAGGTTTCCTAACAATTCGTCAATTAATTATTTTTCACAATTTTCTATTTCGACATCCTGTCACTGCATTCAGCAGAGGTATGAGATGCAAACAGAGTCAATTATTATTCCAATGATAGTTTTCGTTAATTCTCGCATAGCCCCGACCATTTCCATGCGTTTTGATAAATAATTTTATTAATTAATTATTTTTCTAAACTTTGTTCTCCTGCCGTCGGCTCAGTATTCGCGAGACGCAAAGTGCTGTTTCGATCACTTTTTTTACAGTTCTCAGTAGTTCTCGCACAGTTTCGACCTATTTCGTAGGTTTCACTAACAATTTCGTCAATTAATTATTTTTTCACAATTTTCTATTTCGACACCTGTCACTTGCATTCAGCAGAGGTATGAGATGCAAACAGAGTCAATTATTATTCCAATGATAGTTTTCGTTAGTTTCTCGCATAGCCCCGACCATTTCCATGCGTTTTGATAAATAATTTTATTAATTAATTATTTTTCTAAACTTTGTTTCTCCTGCCGTCGGCTCAGTATTCGCGAGACGCAAAGTGCTGTTTCGATCACTTTTTTTACAGTTCTCAGTAGTTCTCGCACAGTTTCGACCTATTTCGTAGGTTTCACTAACAATTTCGTCAATTAATTATTTTTTCACAATTTTCTATTTCGACACCTGTCACTGCATTCAGCAGAGGTATGAGATGCAAACAGAGTCATTATTATTCCAATGATAGTTTTCGTTAATTCTCGCATAGCCCCGACCATTTCCATGCGTTTTGATAAATAATTTTATTAATTAATTATTTTTTCTAAACTTTGTTCTCCTGCCGTCGGCTCAGTATTCGCGAGACGCAAAGTGCTGTTTCGATCACTTTTTTTACAGTTCTCAGTAGTTCTCGCACAGTTTCGACCTATTTCGTAGGTTTCACTAACAATTTCGTCAATTAATTATTTTTTCACAATTTTCTATTTCGACACCTGTCACTGCATTCAGCAGAGGTATGAGATGCAAACAGAGTCAATTATTATTCCAATGATAGTTTTCGTTAATTCTCGCATAGCCCCGACCATTTCCATGCGTTTTGATAAATAATTTATTAATTAATTATTTTTCTAAACTTTGTTCTCCTGCCGTCGGCTCAGTATTCGCGAGACGCAAAGTGCTGTTTCGATCACTTTTTTTACAGTTCTCAGTAGTTCTCGCACAGTTTCGACCTATTTCGTAGGTTTCACTACAATTTCGTCAATTAATTATTTTTTCACAATTTTCTATTTCGACACCTGTCACTGCATTCAGCAGAGGTATGAGATGCAAACAGAGTCAATTATTATTCCAATGATAGTTTTCGTTAATTCTCGCATAGCCCCGACCATTTCCATGCGTTTTGATAAATAATTTTATTAATTAATTATTTTTCTAAACTTTGTTCTCCTGCCGTCGGCTCAGTATTCGCGAGACGCAAAGTGCTGTTTCGATCACTTTTTTTACAGTTCTCAGTAGTTCTCGCACAGTTTCGACCTATTTCGTAGGTTTCACTAACAATTCGTCAATTAATTATTTTTTACAATTTTCTATTTCGACACCTGTCACTGCATTCAGCAGAGGTATGAGATGCAAACAGAGTCAATTATTATTCCAATGATAGTTTTCGTTAATTCTCGCATAGCCCCGACCATTTCCATGCGTTTTGATAAATAATTTTATTAATTAATTATTTTTCTAAACTTTGTTCTCCTGCCGTCGGCTCAGTATTCGCGAGACGCAAAGTGCTGTTTCGATCACTTTTTTTACAGTTCTCAGTAGTTCTCGCACAGTTTCGACCTATTTCGTAGGTTTCACTAACAATTTCGTCAATTAATATTTTTTCACAATTTTCTATTTCGACACCTGTCACTGCATTCAGCAGAGGTATGAGATGCAAACAGAGTCAATTATTATTCCAATGATAGTTTTCGTTAATTCTCGCATAGCCCCGACCATTTCCATGCGTTTGATAAATAATTTTATTAATTAATTATTTTTCTAAACTTTGTTCTCTCCTGCCGTCGGCTCAGTATTCGCGAGACGCAAAGTGCTGTTTCGATCACTTTTTTTACAGTTCTCAGTAGTTCTCGCACAGTTTCGACCTATTTCGTAGGTTTCACTAACAATTTCGTCAATTAATTATTTTTTCACAATTTTCTATTTCGACACCTGTCACTGCATTCAGCAGAGGTATGAGATGCAACAGAGTCAATTATTATTCCAATGATAGTTTTCGTTAATTCTCGCATAGCCCCGACCATTTCCATGCGTTTTGATAAATAATTTTATTAATTAATTATTTTTCTAAACTTTGTTCTCCTGCCGTCGGCTCAGTATTCGCGAGACGCAAAGTGCTGTTTCGATCACTTTTTTTACAGTTCTCAGTAGTTCTCGCACAGTTTCGACCTATTTCGTAGGTTTCACTAACAATTTCGTCAATTAATTATTTTTTCACAATTTTCTATTTCGACACCTGTCACTGCATTCAGCAGAGGTATGAGATGCAAACAGAGTCAATTATTATTCCAATGATAGTTTTCGTTAATTCTCGAAATAGCCCCGACCATTTCCATGCGTTTGATAAATAATTTTATTAATTAATTATTTTTCTAAACTTTGTTCTCCTGCCGTCGGCTCAGTATTCGCGAGACGCAAAGTGCTGTTTCGATCACTTTTTTTACAGTTCTCAGTAGTTCTCGCACAGTTTCGACCTATTTCGTAGGTTTCACTAACAATTTCCGTCAATTAATTATTTTTTCACAATTTTCTATTTCGACTACCTGTCACTGCATTCAGCAGAGGTATGAGATGCAAACAGAGTCAATTATTATTCCAATGATAGTTTTCGTTAATTCTCGCATAGCCCCGACCATTTCCATGCGTTTTGATAAATAATTTTATTAATTAATTATTTTTCTAAACTTTGTTCTCCTGCCGTCGGCTCAGTATTCGCGAGACGCAAAGTGCTGTTTCGATCACTTTTTTTACAGTTCTCAGTAGTTCTCGCACAGTTTCGACCTATTTCGTAGGTTTCACTAACAATTTCGTCAATTAATTATTTTTTCACAATTTCTATTTCGAACACCTGTCACTGCATTCAGCAGAGGTATGAGATGCAAACAGAGTCAATTATTATTCCAATGATAGTTTTTCGTTATTCTCGCATAGCCCCGACCATTTCCATGCGTTTTGATAAATAATTTATTAATTAATTATTTTTCTAAACTTTGTCTCCTGCCGTCGGCCTCAGTATTCGCGAGACGCAAAGTGCTGTTTCGATCACTTTTTTTACAGTTCTCAGTAGTTCTCGCACAGTTTCGACTATTTCGTAGGTTTCACTAACAATTTCGTCAATTAATTATTTTTTCACAATTTTCTATTTCGACACCTGTCACTGCATTCAGCAGAGGTATAGATGCAAACAGAGTCAATTATTATTCCAATGATAGTTTTCGTTAATTCTCGCATAGCCCCGACCATTTCCATGCGTTTTGATAAATAATTTTATTAATTAATTATTTTTCTAAACTTGTTCTCCTTGCCGTCGGCTCAGTATTCGCGAGACGCAAAGTGCTGTTTCGATCACTTTTTTTACAGTTCTCAGTAGTTCTCGCACAGTTTCGACCTATTTCGTAGGTTTCACTAACAATTTCGTCAATTAATTAATTTTTTCACAATTTTCTATTTCGACACCTGTCACTGCATTCAGCAGAGGTATGAGATGCAAACAGAGTCAATTATTATTCCAATGATAGTTTTCGTTAATTCTCGCATAGCCCCGACCATTTCCATGCGTTTTGATAAATAATTTTATTAATTAATTATTTTTCTAAACTTTGTTCTCCTGCCGTCGGCTCAGTATTCGCGAGACGCAAAGTGCTGTTTCGATCACTTTTTTTACAGTTCTCAGTAGTTCTCGCACAGTTTCGACCTATTTCGTAGGTTTCACTAACAATTTCGTCAATTAATTATTTTTTCACAATTTTCTATTTCGACACCTGTCACTGCATTCAGCAGAGGTATGAGATGCAAACAGAGTCAATTATTATTCCAATGATAGTTTTCGTTAATTCTCGCATAGCCCCGACCATTTCCATGCGTTTTGATAAATAATTTTATTAATTAATTATTTTTCTAAACTTTGTTCTCCTGCCGTCGGCTCAGTATTCGCGAGACGCAAAGTGCTGTTTCGATCACTTTTTTTACAGTTCTCAGTAGTTCTCGCACAGTTTCGACCTATTTCGTAGGTTTCACTAACAATTTCGTCAATTAATTATTTTTTCACAATTTTCTATTTCGACACCTGTCACTGCATTCAGCAGAAGTATGAGATGCAAACAGAGTCAATTATTATTCCAATGATAGTTTTCGTTAGTTTCGCATAGCCCCGACCATTTCCATGCGTTTTAGATAAATAATTTTATTAATTAATTATTTTTCTAAACTTTGTTCTCCTGCCGTCGGCTCAGTATTCGCGAGACGCAAAGTGCTGTTTCGATCACTTTTTTTACAGTTCTCAGTAGTTCTCGCACAGTTTCGACCTATTTCGTAGGTTTCACTAACAATTTCGTCAATTAATTATTTTTTCACAATTTTCTATTTCGACACCTGTCACTTGCATTCAGCAGAGGTATGAGATGCAAACAGAGTCAATTATTATTCCAATGATAGTTTTCGTTAATTCTCGCATAGCCCGACCATTTCCATGCGTTTAGATAAATAATTTTATTAATTAATTATTTTTCTAAACTTTGTTCTCCTGCCGTCGGCTCAGTATTCGCGAGACGCAAAGTGCTGTTTCGATCACTTTTTTTACAGTTCTCAGTAGTTCTCGCACAGTTTCGACCTATTTCGTAGGTTTCACTAACAATTTCGTCAATTAATTATTTTTTCACAATTTTCTATTTCGACACCTGTCACTGCATTCAGCAGAGGTATGAGATGCAAACAGAGTCAATTATTATTCCAATGATAGTTTTCGTTAATTCTCGCATAGCCCCGACCATTTCCATGCGTTTTGATAAATAATTTTATTAATTAATTATTTTTCTAAACTTTGTTCTCCTGCCGTCGGCTCAGTATTCGCGAGACGCAAAGTGCTGTTTCGATCACTTTTTTTACAGTTCTCAGTAGTTCTCGCACAGTTTCGACCTATTTCGTAGGTTTCACTAACAATTTCGTCAATTAATTATTTTTTCACAATTTTCTATTTCGACACCTGTCACTGCATTCAGCAGAGGTATGAGATGCAAACAGAGTCAATTATTATTCCAATGATAGTTTTCGTTAATTCTCGCATAGCCCCGACCATTTCCATGCGTTTTGATAAATAATTTTATTAATTAATTATTTTTCTAAACTTTGTTCTCCTGCCGTCGGCTCAGTATTCGCGAGACGCAAAGTGCTGTTTCGATCACTTTTTTTACAGTTCTCAGTAGTTCTCGCACAGTTTCGACCTATTTCGTAGGTTTCACTAACAATTTCGTCAATTAATAATTTTTTCACAATTTTCTATTTCGACACCTGTCACTGCATTCAGCAGAGGTATGAGATGCAAACAGAGTCAATTATTATTCCAATGATAGTTTTCGTTAATTCTCGCATAGCCCCGACCATTTCCATGCGTTTTGATAAATAATTTTATTAATTAATTATTTTTCTAAACTTTGTTCTCCTGCCGTCGGCTCAGTATTCGCGAGACGCAAAGTGCTGTTTCGATCACTTTTTTTACAGTTCTCAGTAGTTCTCGCACAGTTTCGACCTATTTCGTAGGTTTCACTAACAATTTCGTCAATTAATTATTTTTTCACAATTTTCTATTTCGACACCTGTCACTGCATTCAGCAGAAGTATGAGATGCAAACAGAGTCAATTATTATTCCAATGATAGTTTTCGTTAGTTTTCGCATAGCCCCGACCATTTCCATGCGTTTAGATAAATAATTTTATTAATTAATTATTTTTCTAAACTTTTTTCTCCTGCCGTCGGCTCAGTATTCGCGAGACGCAAAGTGCTGTTTCGATCACTTTTTTTACAGTTCTCAGTAGTTCTCGCACAGTTTCGACCTATTTCGTAGGTTTCACTAACAATTTCGTCAATTAATTATTTTTTCACAATTTTCTATTTCGACACCTGTCACTGCATTCAGCAGAGGTATAAGATGCAAACAGAGTCAATTATTATTCCAATGATAGTTTTCGTTAGTTTTCGCATAGCCCCGACCATTTCCATGCGTTTAGATAAATAATTTTATTAATTAATTATTTTTCTAAACTTTGTTCTCCTGCCGTCGGCTCAGTATTCGCGAGACGCAAAGTGCTGTTTCGATCACTTTTTTTACAGTTCTCAGTAGTTCTCGCACAGTTTCGACCTATTTCGTAGGTTTCACTAACAATTTCGTCAATTAATTATTTTTTCACAATTTTCTATTTCGACACCTGTCACTGCATTCAGCAGAAGGTATGAGATGCAAACAGAGTCAATTATTATTCCAATGATAGTTTTCGTTAGTTTCGCATAGCCCCGACCATTTCCATGCGTTTAGATAAATAATTTTATTAATTAATTATTTTTCTAAACTTTTTCTCCTGCCGTCGGCTCAGTATTCGCGAGACGCAAAGTGCTGTTTCGATCACTTTTTTTACAGTTCTCAGTAGTTCTCGCACAGTTTCGACCTATTTCGTAGGTTTCACTAACAATTTCGTCAATTAATTATTTTTTCACAATTTTCTATTTCGACACCTGTCACTGCATTCAGCAGAGGTATGAGATGCAAACAGAGTCAATTATTATTCCAATGATAGTTTTCGTTAATTCTCGCATAGCCCCGACCATTTCCATGCGTTTTGATAAATAATTTTATTAATTAATTATTTTTTTAAACTTTGTTCTCCTGCCGTCGGCTCAGTATTCGCGAGACGCAAAGTGCTGTTTCGATCACTTTTTTTACAGTTCTCAGTAGTTCTCGCACAGTTTCGACCTATTTCGTAGGTTTCACTAACAATTTCGTCAATTAATTATTTTTTCACAATTTTCTATTTCGACACCTGTCACTGCATTCAGCAGAGGTATGAGATGCAAACAGAGTCAATTATTATTCCAATGATAGTTTTCGTTAATTCTCGCATAGCCCCGACCATTTCCATGCGTTTTGATAAATAATTTTATTAATTAATTATTTTTCTAAACTTTGTTCTCCTGCCGTCGGCTCAGTATTCGCGAGACGCAAAGTGCTGTTTCGATCACTTTTTTTACAGTTCTCAGTAGTTCTCGCACAGTTTCGACCTATTTCGTAGGTTTCACTAACAATTTCGTCAATTAATTATTTTTTCACAATTTTCTATTTCGACACCTGTCACTGCATTCAGCAGAAGTATGAGATGCAAACAGAGTCAATTATTATTCCAATGATAGTTTTCGTTAGTTTTCGCATAGCCCCGACCATTTCCATGCGTTTAGATAAATAATTTTATTAATTAATTATTTTTCTAAACTTTTTTCTCCTGCCGTCGGCTCAGTATTCGCGAGACGCAAAGTGCTGTTTCGATCACTTTTTTTACAGTTCTCAGTAGTTCTCGCACAGTTTCGACCTATTTCGTAGGTTTCACTAACAATTTCGTCAATTAATTATTTTTTCACAATTTTCTATTTCGACACCTGTCACTGCATTCAGCAGAGGTATAAGATGCAAACAGAGTCAATTATTATTCCAATGATAGTTTTCGTTAGTTTTCGCATAGCCCCGACCATTTCCATGCGTTTAGATAAATAATTTTATTAATTAATTATTTTTCTAAACTTTGTTCTCCTGCCGTCGGCTCAGTATTCGCGAGACGCAAAGTGCTGTTTCGATCACTTTTTTTACAGTTCTCAGTAGTTCTCGCACAGTTTCGACCTATTTCGTAGGTTTCACTAACAATTTCGTCAATTAATTATTTTTTCACAATTTTCTATTTCGACACCTGTCACTGCATTCAGCAGAAGTATGAGATGCAAACAGAGTCAATTATTATTCCAATGATAGTTTTCGTTAGTTTTCGCATAGCCCCGACCATTTCCATGCGTTTAGATAAATAATTTTATTAATTAATTATTTTTCTAAACTTTTTTCTCCTGCCGTCGGCTCAGTATTCGCGAGACGCAAAGTGCTGTTTCGATCACTTTTTTTACAGTTCTCAGTAGTTCTCGCACAGTTTCGACCTATTTCGTAGGTTTCACTAACAATTTCGTCAATTAATTATTTTTTCACAATTTTCTATTTCGACACCTGTCACTGCATTCAGCAGAGGTATGAGATGCAAACAGAGTCAATTATTATTCCAATGATAGTTTTCGTTAATTCTCGCATAGCCCCGACCATTTCCATGCGTTTTGATAAATAATTTTATTAATTAATTATTTTTTTAAACTTTGTTCTCCTGCCGTCGGCTCAGTATTCGCGAGACGCAAAGTGCTGTTTCGATCACTTTTTTTACAGTTCTCAGTAGTTCTCGCACAGTTTCGACCTATTTCGTAGGTTTCACTAACAATTTCGTCAATTAATTATTTTTTCACAATTTTCTATTTCGACACCTGTCACTGCATTCAGCAGAAGTATGAGATGCAAACAGAGTCAATTATTATTCCAATGATAGTTTTCGTTAGTTTTCGCATAGCCCCGACCATTTCCATGCGTTTAGATAAATAATTTTATTAATTAATTATTTTTCTAAACTTTGTTCTCCTGCCGTCGGCTCAGTATTCGCGAGACGCAAAGTGCTGTTTCGATCACTTTTTTTACAGTTCTCAGTAGTTCTCGCACAGTTTCGACCTATTTCGTAGGTTTCACTAACAATTTCGTCAATTAATTATTTTTTCACAATTTTCTATTTCGACACCTGTCACTGCATTCAGCAGAAGTATGAGATGCAAACAGAGTCAATTATTATTCCAATGATAGTTTTCGTTAATTCTCGCATAGCCCCGACCATTTCCATGCGTTTTGATAAATAATTTTATTAATTAATTATTTTTTTAAACTTTGTTCTCCTGCCGTCGGCTCAGTATTCGCGAGACGCAAAGTGCTGTTTCGATCACTTTTTTTACAGTTCTCAGTAGTTCTCGCACAGTTTCGACCTATTTCGTAGGTTTCACTAACAATTCCGTCAATTAATAATTTTTTACAATTTTCTATTTCGACTCCTGTCACTGCATTCAGCAGAGGTATGAGATGCAAACAGAGTCAATTATTATTCCAATGATAGTTTTCGTTAATTCTCGCATAGCCCCGACCATTTCCATGCGTTTTGATAAATAATTTTATTAATTAATTATTTTTCTAAACTTTGTTCTCCTGCTGTCGGCTCAGTATTCGCGAGACGCAAAGTGCTGTTTCGATCACTTTTTTTACAGTTCTCAGTAGTTCTCGCACAGTTTCGACCTATTTCGTAGGTTTCACTAACAATTTCGTCAATTAATTATTTTTTCACAATTTTCTATTTCGACACCTGTCACTGCATTCAGCAGAAGTATGAGATGCAAACAGAGTCAATTATTATTCCAATGATAGTTTTCGTTAGTTTTCGCATAGCCCCGACCATTTCCATGCGTTTAGATAAATAATTTTATTAATTAATTATTTTTCTAAACTTTTTTCTCCTGCCGTCGGCTCAGTATTCGCGAGACGCAAAGTGCTGTTTCGATCACTTTTTTTACAGTTCTCAGTAGTTCTCGCACAGTTTCGACCTATTTCGTAGGTTTCACTAACAATTTCGTCAATTAATTATTTTTTCACAATTTTCTATTTCCACACCTGTCACTGCATTCAGCAGAAGTATGAGATGCAAACAGAGTCAATTATTATTCCAATGATAGTTTTCGTTAGTTTTCGCATAGCCCCGACCATTTCCATGCGTTTAGATAAATAATTTTATTAATTAATTATTTTTCTAAACTTTTTTCTCCTGCCGTCGGCTCAGTATTCGCGAGACGCAAAGTGCTGTTTCGATCACTTTTTTTACAGTTCTCAGTAGTTCTCGCACAGTTTCGACCTATTTCGTAGGTTTCACTAACAATTTCGTCAATTAATTATTTTTTCACAATTTTCTATTTCGACACCTGTCACTGCATTCAGCAGAGGTATAAGATGCAAACAGAGTCAATTATTATTCCAATGATAGTTTTCGTTAGTTTTCGCATAGCCCCGACCATTTCCATGCGTTTAGATAAATAATTTTATTAATTAATTATTTTTCTAAACTTTGTTCTCCTGCCGTCGGCTCAGTATTCGCGAGACGCAAAGTGCTGTTTCGATCACTTTTTTTACAGTTCTCAGTAGTTCTCGCACAGTTTCGACCTATTTCGTAGGTTTCACTAACAATTTCGTCAATTAATTATTTTTTCACAATTTTCTATTTCGACACCTGTCACTGCATTCAGCAGAAGTATGAGATGCAAACAGAGTCAATTATTATTCCAATGATAGTTTTCGTTAGTTTTCGCATAGCCCCGACCATTTCCATGCGTTTAGATAAATAATTTTATTAATTAATTATTTTTCTAAACTTTTTTCTCCTGCCGTCGGCTCAGTATTCGCGAGACGCAAAGTGCTGTTTCGATCACTTTTTTTACAGTTCTCAGTAGTTCTCGCACAGTTTCGACCTATTTCGTAGGTTTCACTAACAATTTCGTCAATTAATTATTTTTTCACAATTTTCTATTTCGACACCTGTCACTGCATTCAGCAGAGGTATGAGATGCAAACAGAGTCAATTATTATTCCAATGATAGTTTTCGTTAATTCTCGCATAGCCCCGACCATTTCCATGCGTTTTGATAAATAATTTTATTAATTAATTATTTTTTTAAACTTTGTTCTCCTGCCGTCGGCTCAGTATTCGCGAGACGCAAAGTGCTGTTTCGATCACTTTTTTTACAGTTCTCAGTAGTTCTCGCACAGTTTCGACCTATTTCGTAGGTTTCACTAACAATTTCGTCAATTAATTATTTTTTCACAATTTTCTATTTCGACACCTGTCACTGCATTCAGCAGAAGTATGAGATGCAAACAGAGTCAATTATTATTCCAATGATAGTTTTCGTTAGTTTTCGCATAGCCCCGACCATTTCCATGCGTTTAGATAAATAATTTTATTAATTAATTATTTTTCTAAACTTTGTTCTCCTGCCGTCGGCTCAGTATTCGCGAGACGCAAAGTGCTGTTTCGATCACTTTTTTTACAGTTCTCAGTAGTTCTCGCACAGTTTCGACCTATTTCGTAGGTTTCACTAACAATTTCGTCAATTAATTATTTTTTCACAATTTTCTATTTCGACACCTGTCACTGCATTCAGCAGAAGTATGAGATGCAAACAGAGTCAATTATTATTCCAATGATAGTTTTCGTTAATTCTCGCATAGCCCCGACCATTTCCATGCGTTTTGATAAATAATTTTATTAATTAATTATTTTTTTAAACTTTGTTCTCCTGCCGTCGGCTCAGTATTCGCGAGACGCAAAGTGCTGTTTCGATCACTTTTTTTACAGTTCTCAGTAGTTCTCGCACAGTTTCGACCTATTTCGTAGGTTTCACTAACAATTCCGTCAATTAATAATTTTTTACAATTTTCTATTTCGACTCCTGTCACTGCATTCAGCAGAGGTATGAGATGCAAACAGAGTCAATTATTATTCCAATGATAGTTTTCGTTAATTCTCGCATAGCCCCGACCATTTCCATGCGTTTTGATAAATAATTTTATTAATTAATTATTTTTCTAAACTTTGTTCTCCTGCTGTCGGCTCAGTATTCGCGAGACGCAAAGTGCTGTTTCGATCACTTTTTTTACAGTTCTCAGTAGTTCTCGCACAGTTTCGACCTATTTCGTAGGTTTCACTAACAATTTCGTCAATTAATTATTTTTTCACAATTTTCTATTTCGACACCTGTCACTGCATTCAGCAGAAGTATGAGATGCAAACAGAGTCAATTATTATTCCAATGATAGTTTTCGTTAGTTTTCGCATAGCCCCGACCATTTCCATGCGTTTAGATAAATAATTTTATTAATTAATTATTTTTCTAAACTTTTTTCTCCTGCCGTCGGCTCAGTATTCGCGAGACGCAAAGTGCTGTTTCGATCACTTTTTTTACAGTTCTCAGTAGTTCTCGCACAGTTTCGACCTATTTCGTAGGTTTCACTAACAATTTCGTCAATTAATTATTTTTTCACAATTTTCTATTTCCACACCTGTCACTGCATTCAGCAGAAGTATGAGATGCAAACAGAGTCAATTATTATTCCAATGATAGTTTTCGTTAGTTTTCGCATAGCCCCGACCATTTCCATGCGTTTAGATAAATAATTTTATTAATTAATTATTTTTCTAAACTTTTTTCTCCTGCCGTCGGCTCAGTATTCGCGAGACGCAAAGTGCTGTTTCGATCACTTTTTTTACAGTTCTCAGTAGTTCTCGCACAGTTTCGACCTATTTCGTAGGTTTCACTAACAATTTCGTCAATTAATTATTTTTTCACAATTTTCTATTTCGACACCTGTCACTGCATTCAGCAGAAGTATGAGATGCAAACAGAGTCAATTATTATTCCAATGATAGTTTTCGTTAGTTTTCGCATAGCCCCGACCATTTCCATGCGTTTAGATAAATAATTTTATTAATTAATTATTTTTCTAAACTTTTTTCTCCTGCCGTCGGCTCAGTATTCGCGAGACGCAAAGTGCTGTTTCGATCACTTTTTTTACAGTTCTCAGTAGTTCTCGCACAGTTTCGACCTATTTCGTAGGTTTCACTAACAATTTCGTCAATTAATTATTTTTTCACAATTTTCTATTTCGACACCTGTCACTGCATTCAGCAGAGGTATGAGATGCAAACAGAGTCAATTATTATTCCAATGATAGTTTTCGTTAATTCTCGCATAGCCCCGACCATTTCCATGCGTTTTGATAAATAATTTTATTAATTAATTATTTTTTTAAACTTTGTTCTCCTGCCGTCGGCTCAGTATTCGCGAGACGCAAAGTGCTGTTTCGATCACTTTTTTTACAGTTCTCAGTAGTTCTCGCACAGTTTCGACCTATTTCGTAGGTTTCACTAACAATTTCGTCAATTAATTATTTTTTCACAATTTTCTATTTCGACACCTGTCACTGCATTCAGCAGAAGTATGAGATGCAAACAGAGTCAATTATTATTCCAATGATAGTTTTCGTTAGTTTTCGCATAGCCCCGACCATTTCCATGCGTTTAGATAAATAATTTTATTAATTAATTATTTTTCTAAACTTTTTTCTCCTGCCGTCGGCTCAGTATTCGCGAGACGCAAAGTGCTGTTTCGATCACTTTTTTTACAGTTCTCAGTAGTTCTCGCACAGTTTCGACCTATTTCGTAGGTTTCACTAACAATTTCGTCAATTAATTATTTTTTCACAATTTTCTATTTCGACACCTGTCACTGCATTCAGCAGAGGTATGAGATGCAAACAGAGTCAATTATTATTCCAATGATAGTTTTCGTTAATTCTCGCATAGCCCCGACCATTTCCATGCGTTTTGATAAATAATTTTATTAATTAATTATTTTTTTAAACTTTGTTCTCCTGCCGTCGGCTCAGTATTCGCGAGACGCAAAGTGCTGTTTCGATCACTTTTTTTACAGTTCTCAGTAGTTCTCGCACAGTTTCGACCTATTTCGTAGGTTTCACTAACAATTTCGTCAATTAATAATTTTTTACAATTTTCTATTTCGACACCTGTCACTGCATTCAGCAGAGGTATGAGATGCAAACAGAGTCGATCATTATTTCTACAATAGTTTTCACTACTTTTCACATAGCCTCGACCATTTCCATGCGTTTTGATAAATAATTTTATTAATTAATTATTTTTCTAAACTTTTTTCTCTTGTCGTCGGCTCAGTATTCGCGAGACGCAAAGTGCTGTTTCGATTACTTTTTTTACAGTTCTCAATAGTTCTCGCACAGTTTTGACCTATTTCATGCGTTTCAATCACAATTTCGTTAACTAATAATTTTTTAACAATTTTTCATTTTGACTTCTGTCACTGCATTCAGCAGAGGTATGAGATGCAAACAGAGTTTATCGTTATTCCTACAAATTTTTCGCTAGTTCTTACATAGCCCTGACCATTTCCATGCGTTCTAATAAATAATTTTATTAATTAGTTATTAAAAAAAATTTTTTTCTCCTTCCGTTGGCACAGTATTTGCGAGACGCGTAAAGTGCAAACAGTTTCGATCACTTGTGCGCGCTAATTTATTTTTTAAAAATTTATTTTTCAATGTACTTTAATATTATTAAAAACAATCTATATTATTGTGGATCTCAAATTTGGTCCTAAAAAATAGAGGAGATGAAAAAATTAAAAAATGCTCAAGATGCAAATAAAAAATTTAATCTTATATTTATAAATACGTAGATATTTTTACTTTTTGTGTTAAAAAATTTAACATAATAATTGCAAGCTATTTTAATTGAGGGACCACATTATCACTCCTGTTTTTTTCTGATCCGATTACGCATTGTCGTCATATTTTATAAATAATATCTTAAGTATTAGATTTTATAATTTTGTGTCTAGAATTGATTAAACAAAACTCTGTCCTTCTTCTTCTGGATGGTTGATATTAATGACATTTTCCACTTCTGCGGCATCGTTATTCCATTTATGCATTTCTGAAATAAACTTGTCAGGTGTTGTTAAAGCTCTCTTGTTTCATGTTTTATTATTTCTGCAGGGATATTGCCGGGACTTGGTGTTTTTCCGCTTTTTAATCATTTGCAGATTTTTATGACTTTGTTTATACTTAGTTATTTTGGTTGAGGATGCTATTACTTGGACATTCTGTTGCTGTTGCTACTTCTGAAATTCTGGTCTATTTTCTTTTAGTAGTTTTGAAAAGTAACTCACCGCTGAAGCGAAATTGGCGCATTATATCCTTTTTCTTATCCAGTCGTAGTGATTTTATAATTATCCAGTTTTTTTTACTTTTCTGTACTTTACTTTCTTTCGTACTTTACCTTCCTCCCAGGAAGGAATTAATCCTGTTACATTTTGTTTCCTATGCTTCGTTTTTTTTTCTTGCAATCTTTCTTCTAACTTTTGCTTGGGCTTTGTATTTTGTTTTATCTTTATTGATTTTTGAGTTAAAAAATACTTTGTACTTATTTCTTTTTTCTGTAATGTCCTCGATTTTTTCATCCAATTAATAGGGTTTTACTTATTGTTTTTTCTCTTGGTGTCCCAGTGCTTCTTCCATTGCTTCATGAATGTGAAATGAATAATAATTTTATAAAAAATTTAAAAGAATTAAAAATTTTTTAGGAATAAACTACGAATTTTCTATAAATCTTGAATAAATTTTGTATAAATTCTGCATAAATTTTGCATGAAGTTTGTATTTTTTTTTTAATTTTGTATATTAACTTTTACTATGTATAATGTTAATTACTACATATCATGTTAACAAATCAGATAATCTGCGATTTATGAAATTTTTTTTAAGACAGATATTAGTTGTCTCAAAAAATGATCAATAAAATAAATTTTTTGTTCACAATAGTTACTCGGCATTCGTACACAGGCAAAGTTCGGACTGCGACGTGACGTAAGCTGGACGGTCCATAATCATTTAGGTCGCTTACTGCTGTCAGCTGAAAGGCACGATGTGGCGACTTTTGTCGATGCTGTTCAGACAGGACGAACTTCCGACGATTTGTCGCTACTACACAATATCTAGAAAGGGAATGTCGCCAGCGATTTCTCGCTGCATGAATTCGCACATGGATTCGAGTGACTCGATATTCCGGAAAAGGAATGTAGCAGTAGCAACAGCAGCAGGAGCAGCGACAGCAATCAGTGAGTGAATTTTTATCATGTATATGTGGAATAAAATGATATGTGATAAACGTGATGCGAGATAAAATATTGGTTCTGTTCTTTGCTATATCTGTACAGTGTCAGTATTGCACATTTGCATAAAACAGATTTAAAATATGAATGCAATTTAAAATATAATTGTAAAATTTACGGGTATAGCATGAAACAGAACCAAATAAACGTGGACATAGCATAGAAGAGACCCAAAAAGTTATACACATTACCTACGGGATTCATAGATATTTGACTACATAGTTTAATGTGCACATATTGTGCACATAGAGGCGCTGGTGGATGAAAACATCTAAAATGACTTCTTAAATATGGACTTGCAGCGCCAACGTATTTCTGGTGCTTGGACCGACGTAATCCTAAATTACGTCGATAACAGCACGCGATCATGCCGCCGAAGAAGAACGCCGGTGCCGCAAAGACCACCGGCAAGAGTAAACCTTCGGAGGAGAGCGGCAGCGGGAAGGCGGAGAAGAAAGGAGGAAACGCGGTGAAGGTTAGGATAACATGCATTTTGACATTTGCATCACGAGTTTATCCGATGAGCGACTTGCATGTCGCATGTGGCCCTTTGAGCGATTGTTTACTCCAGCTACAAGTGTTATTTACAAACAGATTTTTACTTTCGACTTGGAACTATTACGCGCGATTTACTTTATATTATTATTTTCTTGGCTCACAGGTCAGGCATATCTTGTGCGAGAAACAATCAAAGGTATTGGAAGCCCTGGAGAAATTGAAGGCTGGTCAGAAGTTCAACGAGGTCGCAGCGACATACAGC
Source organism: Monomorium pharaonis (assembly GCF_013373865.1). Taxonomy (NCBI): domain Eukaryota; kingdom Metazoa; phylum Arthropoda; class Insecta; order Hymenoptera; family Formicidae; genus Monomorium; species Monomorium pharaonis. Next base: position 2,661,520 of record NC_050471.1, on the reverse strand, counting down.
GAAGACAAGGCCAGATCTGGGGTAATGCAAAGAATTACATTCATATTCCTCGACATATGAATAATTACAGGGATAAGAGGAATGATACATTTTGCTTGTTAAAGGGCGATCTTGGTTGGATGACACGGGGTTCCATGGTAGGACCTTTCCAAGATGCTGCCTTTGCGTTACCAGTTTCCAGCCTGGGATCTCCGGTTTACACAGATCCACCAGTGAAAACAAAGTTCGGGTATCATATTATAATGGTGGAAGGTAAAAAGTAGCCAAAGGTAGTTGCCCAAACTTTTTTAAACATTAATTCTTTTGTGAAATTTGATATACACAGTTAATTGAGCAAATACATATTATATCATTTAGATATTGATTTGTTTAACATCTGTGATATCTATTGCATTAATAAAACATATTTTTTATATTTTGCATCTGTATGCGAAAATAATCAGAGCTTGCACAGGTAATTAATAATATTTGTCGTAAATAGCTGCACAGTAAACAAAATGATGTTGTCCAATAATAAGCGCATCAAGTTATTCATTATTCATAAATTTATTGCTATCTCAATATATATTTTCAGTATAATATTGTAGGAAAATATACATATAAAAGTTTTTATAAACTTTTCCTAAACTAATCTAGAAATCCTGAAGAAACTCTACAGTCTTGTACTAATATAAGTTTCCATGATTACATCTAAAAGTGATAAATAGTGACATTTCTTGAAGTTAAATGCGTAAAATTTCGATTAAATAGTCCATTAATTTTTTGAAACAAATGAGAGTATGGAGGTATTAAATATTACAGTAGTAATAAATAAGATGTACTATGTACTACTCAGTCACTTCGTTGGCGTGTCGCAAAGATGCGCTTGTGAACGTTGTAACGTGATAGGTGCTTATGCTTGTTCCAACAAGTAAGCTGTTACTCCTTGAATTTTTTTCTCCATTATACACGGAGATTGGGATTGTTATAGCGAACGTATCTCAGGAGAGACTCGTTGTCCTCGCAGACCCATGGTTTCTTGTGATGACACGCCACGTCGTGCCAGTTTACTCCGTCATTGTAAAATTGATTGAGGACCGCGAGGCAATTTTCTGGAGCGCCGCCCTGGAGAGCCTCACGATTATCGGGTTGCGGCCGATTAATGCTAAACATAACAGAATAATTCTGACGAGATGTACGCACCTTTTGTTACGTTTGTCATTTTGTATCACGTATACAGAGGCTGCGTTCCATTTGGCACTCACACCACCATGAGCATCATTTCATCCTTGTTGTTCATCATGATTAAACAAGGACAAATGATGTTTACAAGCGCTGTAAGCGCCAAAGGGAACTCAGCCAGAGTATCTCGAAATTCGCGAATCTAAATTTGCGTAAGTAATTTTGGGACAAATGGGATTATATTTAAATGGATGCTTGTCAGGCAATTATTAATATTTCGCGTGATTCATGGACATGCAACTGTCTAAACGTAATTTGTGATTAGTCAGCTTTGAACTCTTAATTTCAAAAAATTATTATTTGAACGAAAGGTTAAAAAATAATTATTTATTTAATTTTTCGAAAATTTTCTTGCTATGGTATTTTGATTCGTGAATTTCGAAACACGCTGTATATTTGAGGAATTTAGACCTTGACTGTTGACAATGTGCATGCGTGCAGAGATCATTGATTACAGAGCAGATAATAACAGAGATGCACAATGAGCGGAAGAAAAGATTTAATCACAACCTTCGACAGCCTTGATCTCAATGATGAAAATAGCATAATACATCCTATTGACTTTGATATAAGCATTCGAACAGAGAAACGTATAAGCCAATGCAAGCTGTGAATATGTAATAATGCTACGAATAATGAGTCTTACCCGCCGCTCTCAGACCAGTCGTTTTGACTACGGTTGGTGGTTGGTGCGAGTTTCTGCAACTCGGCGGTCCAAAACCAGCCGTTGATGTGAATGGGCTGCAGATCCGGCCGATCGCAGCCTTTAAAGTCACAAAGGCGACCGGAGGTCCAGATATATTTCACGTTATCTACAAAAGAAAAAAAAATTTATTTCGTCATCCTGTTGTTTCTGTTTTGGATCAAGTATGGATTAATTTCCAGAGTTACGCGTACCTTTTTTGATCTGGTTCTTGATGAACTCGTTCTCGGCGGAGGTTTCCAGCGAAACTAGGTCCATACAACGTTGCCGGCAGAAGTTTCTACCCGACAACCAATCCACCTCTTGTCTAGCTGTCACCTGGTCAACCCATGAGAAGTAATAGCCTTTGCCATTGTATCGTTGATGGATAATTCCTGCGAAAAACCGTAATTAGAAGACGGAGCAAATCAGATAGGCAATAGACAATAGACCATAATCTTTATGAATATCTTTGAATAGAGGTACGTTTATCGGGAAGAGCCGGAGGTCTCTTACTCATTCCCAGAGTGAAAGTTACGGAATTAGTGTCAGTCGTGACGGCGACCTCAGCGACCGTAGTCACGACCTAGACATTGGCACCTAAGTAGTATGCTGATTACATCGTCACTTTCTAAATAAAGAAAAAGAAAGTTTTCTATGGGGCGTGCCCTGAAACGCGTGGACAGGCATATATGCCTATTGAATGAATAATCGATTATCAGTTTCCCACGCGTGACCCATTTTTTCGTTTTATATTCTTTTTATATTGTATTGTTAGAATTTGTATCGTTAAACTCGATATAACTTTTGTTTTGAATTCTAAAAATTAGAGAAAGGTGAAAAATAAATTAAATAAAAATTAGAGATAATCTACATTAATAGTAATGAACGTTACAAATCTAAAGGCACAATAATGTGTGTTGCAAGTGATACATTGGGGTTTAATTCCAATTCACAAAGATCTTTTGTAAGATTTTTATAGAATGCAAAAAAAGCAAACTTTTTCTTATTTTAATAGAATATACCAAAAGTGTGGGATAAAAAATATGTATAAGAGTTTTAAATAAAATTTTAATTTTATTTTGAGGTATATACATTTGATACGCATTGGAAGTGGAAAAATACGATTGATAAGTCTTTTACGAATGGAATAAGTCTCTACGAATTTTTATGCGTAGACAATAATACAGCTTACAATGATCTGGGAACTGGTTCCAAGAGATTTCCCAGGCAACATTCCAGATCAGATAAACGTGAACGTTTTAACAATGATATATTATCATCACTCCAACCCAACCGAAAACGATGAAACGTGAAAGTGGCCATCGACATTCCGTACTACTTATGACGGGGACGAGGACATTTCCAATTCAAATGCGTTCGAGTTACACCGCTGTCGATGTCATCGTCACACTTTCTATAACGAGCATGATCAAGGAAGATACGCGAGTAATGTAAGGACGATTATTTGTAATTAGCGACGTGGTATCGATGTAAGAAAGAATCGATACTTGGAGATACGAACTGAAGGATCGAGAGCGGCGGTAAACAATGATGACCTCGAAGCGGATCGGAGCGGAGTAGGAAGTGGAGAAAAAGATTGAAGAAAGAAGAGGAGGAGAATCCTATCGGGTCACGGTCTCTCCTCTCAATCACAAATATTGAAAATACTTTCTCTGGTTCGCGGTTTCCTTGGATAAACGGCCGTCGAGGGAAACAGGAAGACTCTCTCCAAGCATCGCGGGAACATATTATTTTATTTTAGCGGAAGATAAACAAAGATTCTAAGTGACGATTTCCAAGACCAATCTGATGGCATAAAATTAATAATAGCAGCAACAATTTTCTAACAGTAAGAATAATAACGGTACCGAAAAAAAAAATTGTCTCTTATTTTTTAAACAGTAATATGATTAAGAAATAATTTTGTACGACTATATTTTTCTCGTAAATTTTAAGGAACATAAAAATTATTTAAAAAATTTAAATTGTCTTAAGGAGTTGTTTTAAGCTGCTTAAACAGATCCCTTTAATAAACATAATGATACAAATTTGAAACTTACTGTTCGCACAAAGTGCTGGAATCGGTGGTTCCAGAAGCCGACCGGTGGGTTGTGCTTGGAATTGAGCGGAGGACAACGTCACCAAAGCAGCAAGAAGCACGAGTGCTATCATTTTTCTTCTTTTACTCTATGATTATTAAAGAAACGTAAAATTAATATGAGGCAATCGTGATTGTAATTAGCAAGATCTGCTTTAATTAGAAAAAAATTCTTTTCTTTCTGATTGTAATCGTTAACGTTTCCTTCGTTATCTCTGGATTTAAATGTCCGAACTTTCGTGAAGAAGCGACTCTCAAACCGGTTCCGTGATTCCAATGTTATACAGGGTGGTACCTTACTCCCAGTCTTATTTTCTTGATATAATTTATGTTAATTAATACGAATAAATATTTTTCTTGCTTTGTCATATGCAAATAATAGTAAAATACAATTCTGATTATGTATAATCCATTACCAAATAATTTTACACCGAATATTATATACTACACTGAAAAAAAGTAATATATTTAATAAGATAGTTGTAGTTGCCAACTTCAGATATACTCAATACAATAATATATGCTATTGCAGTATCAACATTGTACTTGCATTAACATTAATAACAAATATTATTGCATTGAGTATTTTATGTAGTTGGCAGCCCGTAATTACATATTTTATTGACTATATTACTTTTTTTTCTGTGTAGAAAACGTTGCAAACTTTTTATTTTTTCTTATTAACTTATTCGTAATAATTTGACATTTATTGATTAAAATTTAAAATGCATAATCTCGCAATGTAACTTCTCATGATGTCAAAATATTATCTTAATTGTGCAAAATTATCTAGCATAATTACTACGACGATATTTAGTAACGTTTTTGAATATGTCGTATTTAATGTTATAAACAACATTAATCAAATTTAGATTATGACTTGGAGATAATGTTTCCACAAAACATTTCAACAATTGGTTTGTTTTTTATAATTTCAACAATTGAATTATCGTAACTGCCCTACTAAACTAGTGCACTAAATAAATTAGAATGAGAAAAAGTATACTTGTCTTTAACTTATTGTATCATTTTAATAGTGCAGCTATAAAAAAACAGACCAAAAAAAAAAATAGATGCATCAAGTAATCTTTGGAAATGTTTACACAATATTATTTTAAAATGTTTAAAAAATGTATATGAAATCAACGTTCTAGATGTCTTACTTTAATGTTTCTTTCTTATTATTAGGGGATTCGTCGAAATTACCTGGCACGGTCAGCCGAATGTTTTTCTTCCCGGTCCTATCTTTTTCCTAAGATTTAAATGTCTCCGCGGAAGAAACGTCAAGAGAACAGGTCTTCACTGCGATGCTGTCTTGCAGACGTCCTATGGAGAACTACAGTGCCTTCTTGGCAGGCACCCCTATATATACACAATGAGGACACATATCGTGTCAGTACTTTTACCACCCGGCGAGCCATGTTTTCGAGCGACAGACCTCGACGCCGCGGCGCGTTTCGTGGATTCCCTCGTTCCTTCCTCCTCCTTTTCCAGAAACAAGAGAGTCGTGCTTTCGGACGTTTCCAATAATATTTCAAGTGATGCTCCAAAGTGATGCCTCTTCGGCGCGGAAGAAATCTTTTCTCCGAAAATTACGGAATTTTACCGAGGAGACGTTTCTCGTATTAGAGAAGAAAAAAGCTTTCCCGCCATTTGCCATGCGATATGAAAGTGCGGAATGACATTTCGCGCGATGACATTTCGATCGTACCCCTAAAAATAAAATGAATGGAACGGTTACTGCAGCAGCCACGGAGGAGGTTTAAAAATCTCGGAACGCTGCAGCGTCATGATTTGAATTTGACATGGTTCTCCGAGCTCTTCTTCGCTCGCCTCGCGATATATTTTCTAAAACACAATCATTCGGACGTCTGCTTTCGATTTTCACTTGTATGCGAGAAGCTGATTTTAAACTGGCTATACAATCGAGCTTATTAGCTACTATGTTTTAGTATCCCAGACTACATAGTTAGACTTTTTAGAAAACGGAAGCGGAAACACTTCACGCCTAAATAAATATCATTCTGTATCATCATATCATCATATACATCATGTAGCCTGATAAAAGGCTAGATTTTGAAAGAGACATAAGTTCTTGCGAAGATGACGTAAGTTCTTGAAAATATTCTCTAAGAGATTCTCTAATTTGCAGAGAACCTCTTGCCGGAACACAATTTTTAGGTTTTAAGGATGTATCAAAAGGATGTTTAAAGTTCGGTACCTTTTTTTTGGAAATTATGTGAAAAGTGGAAAGTAAAATCTCTATTTGTCGCGATAACGAGTGAAAGGGGAGCACACGAAAGCATGGAAATTGAAATAATGCCGCGTACAAAAGTTCTCGGAAAAAAAAGGTACATTCCGCAATAAACGCAAATATGTGGGAATATTTTAACGGCCATGTTCGTGAGATCATGTTTACATATTTGCTTAAGACGGTCGTTTGACTGCGTTTGACACGTCGATGACTTTGCGAGAAAACGCGAGACTTTCGCTAACACGCCCGTTGAATTTTAAGCGATTCTCTCGGACCTTTTTTACGGGTCCGTCTAATGCAAATGCGAATCGATCGGATCGCGACTTCCATCTTAAGATCCTGCGAGTTTTTTGAACACCGGATTTCTGCAAATTCTCACTCTGCAGAAGTTTCACGTAGAATAAGAATAAAAATGTTACATTTGGTTGTTTAAGTTTCAAAATTAGAAATTAATTTAAAAATAAGATGTTTGATTTTTTAAATTTAAGACTGTAAATAATTTTAAGAACATTTTGATGCTAAAATTAAGCTTGTCAGTCGACATCTTTTGTTCTCGGGTATAATGGATGGTATAATATCTTTTATAAACAAAGAGACAAAAGAAATTAACAAGTCAACACTTGCTTGATAATTTTTTTGTTTTAGCAAAGCAATTTTAACGGAAAAAATAAAATAAGAAAACTTAATTGCTTTATTTTTCTTTGGAAGAAGATATCAACAAAGCTAATATAGAAAAGGAAAAAAAACATCCGTCATATTCGTTTGATTTCTGCGTTTTAAAGAATTTAAAATTTTCCTATTAATTTAATTTATAAAATTTAAGAATTTAAAATATTCGTATTTCCATTCTACCAGAAGAACTAATCTTTATTTAATTGTTATTATTTCTACTTTTCGGGCGTCAATACTCCATTTATTACTAATAATTCAATAATCTGTGCGACTTCTTGTAGCACGATCTATTTTCAATTTTCAAAATAATACTATCGATGGTCGATAAACGCAAGTGCTAACATACCGACGGGCGCGCATGCGCTGTGCGCGCTCGCGGAGCGGCGGAGCCCGATGTTTTTTTTTTCCGCTCCAAACAAACGCTTTAACGAATGTGTATGTTTTCGTGGGACCGCCGCGAGGTATACGCACACGCTCGGCGTCTCATCCGCTGCTCCCGTGGACGAGGTGGGTAATCGCCGAGTGATCCGGCCGGTCGCGCGATTGATCGATTAGCGGCGCGTCGCTTAACGGAGCAACAAGTCGATCGCCCAGGTCGCCCGCGCGCTTGCGGCACCTTCGTTACGCGAGCGTGGACATCTCGCAACATGTCCGCTGCACCGACCCGGGTCGGCGTTATTCCCGGGATTTCGTACGCGTGCGGCGCCATACGATGATGCGCACGCGGCTTTAGGGGGAGAGGAACGCGATGCGTCCACGCGCGACGTCGACGACGGCGTACGACGTTCTCGCGCGCACTAGCCACGACGACGACGAGGACAACAACAACGACGGCGACGACGACGACGAAGACGAAGACGGCGACGGCGACGATCTCGCACGCGCACCGTACGAGGATGACGACAGAAACGGAGCTCTGTCGGCTCTGCGCCGAGACCAGGGAGAATCTCATCGGGATCTACGAAGCCGAGGGCCAGAAGCTCGCGATCGAGGCTAAGATCGCTAAGTGCCTGCAGATACAGGTACAGTTGCCGTGGACTGGCAGCTTCATCGTCCATGTGAAATGATCATCTGTCTGATCTGAGAAGAACACAGTGTATTTCATTTGATTGCACGCAGAAAGAATATCATATTTTGCGTATTAACTTGGCGTATTAATTTCATTTCATTGGAATGATAAAACTATATTTTTGATACACTAGAATGTACCTTATTTATAGATTTAATTTTCTTATTTTGTGAATCAGTTTTTATGTACTTCTTTATCTAATAATAATAGTAGTAATAGTATACAATTGTATAAATTCTAGTAACATTGGAATGTTACAAGTCTCAAATTCTTTGGAAAAAAAAACAATTTAAGACAATAGAACATTAGATAATAACATACTAATATTTAAGACATATATTATTTACAGCTTGTTTGCGTTGCTTGTATTTTTTGTACTGTGTATCTTTATTTTCTTTCTAGCATCTAGCACCTAAATATATATTTATCTTGTAAGTACAAAAAATTTTAAGTATGTCAAGCAACGCCAACAAACCTCACATCTTATTGTACTAAGCATAATAAGTTAAAAATCATTGTTTAGGATTATTTATTTACATTTGTATCTGATTTTGTCATTAGAATTATATAAATAAGCCTTGTCATTCAATTTGACTCATTAATCTTTATGTAATTTTATTAAAATAATAAAACTTTTTATGGATTAGAAAAGAGCTTATTTATAGATTTAATTTTCTTAATTTAAAATTTAGTTTGATACTTTTATCTGTAGTAATGATATTATATTTGTGCAGGTTCTAATAACGGATGGCTTGCCACTTATGATTTGCATAGAATGCTGTGATTTGTTGAACCAATGCAGCGAGTTCTTTGAGAAGACCAATCGAGCACAAATATCTCTAAGACAAATGCTGATAGATCCAAAGTCTGAACCACAACAGGTTGAACCAAATTTAGATTATGTAGAGGAGACCACAGAATTTTCAAAGAACGAAGTCAACAACAGTGAGGAGATTATCCAGAGCCAGTTACCTGACAATTACATCAATGAGGCAGTTAATATCTTAAATACTTCTTACTTCATTGAGGGATGTAATAAAAACGAGAATTCTATAACTCAGGATAACTCAATGCAAGACGATGTAAAACAAAAGAAGTGTAAAATACAGATAAAGAAGAGTTCTCCCAAACAGACTAAGAAAAAAATGAAGAAAAAAGGACAGATGCAAAAAAGTGAAGAAGAATCCGAGCTCTATATATCTTCTCAAGTAGATAAGGAACAGAGTGATGCAGCTTTGAAAGATAATACTGATATTATAGATAATTATATTCCTGGTAAGAAACATTAATTTATGAAAAATTATGTTTTATATTTCCTTAAAATTGACATGTACTCATAATCAATGACTATATAGATTGTAATCTTATGTAATATTTGTTTTTATAGTAGAGACAGAATCAAATTTAGAAATAAGAGAAGCACGAACGGTGGAAGCAACAAAACATGGAAGAAAAAAGACGGAAAGTCTGGAGAGATATCCTTGGTTATGCACGGACTGCAATGACAAATTACCATCTTTAGAAGCATTGGAGGAGCATCACGAAACTGTGCATAATCAACAAGCCAAGTATATGTGTGTGCAATGTTGTAAGGTCTATGACAAGTATTATGGGTTCCTTACTCATGTTAAGAGGCATAAAAATAAGGCAAAGTTCAGGTAAAAATCATTTACTGTTATATTATTTATTGTGTAAAATTTTTGTATATTTTATGATTATATGTTGATTAATAATTTAATTTGATTTATTTTCAGCTGTGAAGATTGTGGGAAATCATTTGTACATAAAAAAGTATTAGATTCCCATAAGACCGTTCACAGCGAAGAACGGCCATACGTGTGCCAAACTTGTGGTAAAGCTTTCAGGCAGCAAAGTGCTTTATGTATTCACAATCGATGCCATTTGCCTGAGACTATGAAAAATAGATTTCCGTGCGATCAATGTGATAAAAGGTACGTGTATTTTTTAAAATTAAATTTATCTGGGAATTTTTATATGTTAATCAGAAAATTCATTATTATAGATTCTCAACAAAACCGAATCTTGTAACACATAAACGTATTCATTCTGGCGTCAGAAACTTTACGTGCGATCAGTGTGGCAAGAGTTTTATACAGAAAGGAAATTTGGAGGCCCATTTCCTAACTCATTCCCCAGATAAGCCATATAATTGTTCTCAGTGTACAAAAGCGTAAGTAATTATGTATTCTTGAAAGATTTTAAAAATAATTCTGGCAAGCAAGAAGTAAATTTGTGTAATAAAGCTCAGAATCGATTTTTTTTTACGAGAAATGAACGAGCTGATATTAACTTCTTTTTTATTTATTTTTAGTAATAGATTTGTTCTTTTTAAGTGCACGACTGCATTGCATTAGTGCAATAAGTTAGAATGAGAAATAATATACTTGTCTTTAACGAATTGCACCAATGCAGCAATGCAGCTAAAAAGAACAGATCAAATATAATGATTAATGTAAAAATATTAGAATTTAAAAGTAAGAATATAATAAGAAAAAAAAAGTTAATTTTTTATTGTTTGCAAAATAAAAATGCAATTAGAGATACAATTTATCTTCATACTTCTTTTCTTAAAATTTCAATTTTTATAATCAATTTATAAGTAATGTTTCGAATTTGGGACCTCCTGAATACATTCACAAATGAGGTCACATCCATCATCTTAAAATAAAAATATAAAAAATTATAGGTTTAAAACACCGTTACAATTGAAGAAACACGAAACAGTGCATACTGGTGCCAAGCCACATCAATGTGCTGTATGTGGACGAACCTTTAGAGAGAAAGGAACGTTGAGAGAGCACCACAGAATTCACACTGGTGCAATGCCATTTACCTGTGAATTTTGTGGCAAGTGCTTCCGTTTTAAAGGAATATTAACTGTAAGTCTACCGTCATTACAAAATATTTAACTTTGACTTAATACGATTATTTTTACAATCGCAGACACACAGGCGACAACACACTGGAGAGCGTCCATACAGTTGTTTGGAGTGTCAACACCATTTCACGAATTGGCCGAATTATAATAAGCATATGAAACGTCGACATGGAATTAATACTTCTCACACTAAGCACCTGACCAATAACCAACAGTTGCAACAGCAACAAACAACGGAACAAACGCAATCACTACATCAATCGACACAAGATCCACTTTCTATATCTACAACAGAATCAACAACAGTACAAGTAATTTTTTTATTTATTAAGTATTGCTTATCTTATTATGTCAGAGTTGCATTGTTTTGACAATTTGTATACGTCCGGTTAACGTTATTTACATATGTTGTGTTATTACAGGTAATACAAGCAGTTCCTCATGCCTCTGCATCACAACCAATAGTCATTCAAACTATTCCAACCACCACTATTCAGAGTTTCCAAACGGATGTCACTAGTACTGTTCAAGAAACGGTATTTCGAGATCGAAACACTTATTTCAACACAGTGCCAGCGTTACAGGGCTTTATGCCAGCAAACTTGCCAACGTATAATTTTTATAGCATTCCTAATGTTACGGAAAATGATTTAATTCAACATAGATAAAAGTACGTTAAGACCAAGCTTGTAAAGATGACTATGTCTTTGTGCTGATTGATCGAAATACGAAAAACATGCATTTAACATATTAAAATCAATATGAAATTTATAAATTACTCAGAAAACAAGAGGAAACAGAAAAGTCGTAGTGTATAAAATTGAGTAATTATTTTACATGTAATTTTTTCTCGCAGAATTTAAGAGATAAAAGATTAGCACAGAAACATGGAACTAGAAAATGCATTACACACATAAGTAGTATCAATCTTTTGTATAAAAAACATACAAAAACGAGACGATAAGAGTAACTGATTATATACGTTTTATATTGTACTAGTAATGATATTGATACTATTAGACTACAAATTGTATATATACATATTGTTTAGCAACATTTATTATCAAATACACGTGAATGCTTTTCGTAAAAATTTTTGTATAAAAAAAATGTGTATCTTATTCCTAATTCATGCATAAATTTGCATTTTTGCAACTTATATATCCGAAATCTTTATATAAATTTTATAATATTGTAATGCATGCTTTATGTAGATACATTTCAGATTAATTTTCTAGATAACTTGTTTAGTAAAGAAAAACGTGCTCTTGTTTGCTCGATGGAATTAATCGTCGGTTCGCAATCGAAAGGATTAAAGAATCGCTGGAACTACCTAATGTCAGGTGGGGGAAGGTTACCGGTAGATTGAAGGTTATCGCTCAATACCGTATCTATATGTCAAAATTTGATTGCATAAGTATTAGTACTAGCCGTCTTATCACGGAGTGGAAATGTTAGTGAAACATTATCGCTAATAACGCGTTTTCTCTAATGAGTTTTAATTTTTATCGAATAATTGTCAATTCTCAAAATACAGATCCGTACAGAAACTCGAGCAGATCACGTTGGATAACCTAAGAAATTCGACAGTAACTAGAATGAATTTTCATAATGTCACTCATTGTATCTTCGATATGGACGGTTTATTACTCGGTAAAGTTCTCTCTTCCCCATGGATTTTTCTAGATAATATTCGTATATAATTTTATATTCAATAAACTATATTATTCTATATAAATTAACATTTCATTAAAATTTCACTGAATCAGTATGCAACATAACGTAACATTTTTTCAAATGACAAATACTTTTTGGCGATCATGATATTGAGGTTTTTGCACACAGAAATATTTCTTTTTAAGTAGAAAAATAATTTGTATTTGTTCCTTCACATTGCATAGATACAGAAACTCAGTATACAATGGCATATAGTCGCGTCACTCAGGAATATGGGAAAACGTATACCTGGGAGCACAAAGCAAAGATTATGGGTGTTAAGGCTGGCGAGGGTCTACAAATTATAATAGATTTATTAGAGCTACCGATTACGGCGCAAACGTTCGCGGAAAAGCTCGCTCCTATATACCAGGAACTATTTCCTAACTGTAACCTTATGCCAGGTAAATTAGTAATTATGAAAAAAATCTTTAGCATTTTTTATTTTGATTGATTTTACTTGTATGCAGGTGCGGAGAAGTTGTTGCGGCATCTTAAAGAGAATAACATACCTATCGCATTAGCTACAAGTTCAAGTGAGAAGTATACCAATTTGAAAACGCAGAAATGGAAACACTTGTTTGATCTGTTTAATCACAAAGTGTACGGTGGTTCTGATCCAGAGGTTGTCAAAGGAAAGCCACATCCAGATATATTCTTGATTGCTGCAAAACGTTTCCCTGATAATCCTGATCCATCAAAGGTTTGTTATGCACATTTTGATCCATATTTTATATAAATTTTTAAATCAATTCTTAAATTATATGTTTGTCCATATATAGTGTCTAGTCTTTGAAGATTCGCCGAATGGAGTGGAAGCTGGTATTGCTGCTAATATGCAAGTGGTAATGGTGCCAGATCCTTTGCTTCCTAAACACTACATAAAAAATGCTACATTGGTAGTGAAAAGTTTGGAAGACTTTAAGCCAGAGGACTTTGGATTACCACCATATGTAGCATAAAAATGTTTTAGCTTATGAAAGGGAATATTAGACATAGATTCTTCATATAAGTGAAGTAAATAATTGGTGGCAAAAAAACGAAAAGCCTGTAGGCTTTATTTACTTTTTTTTTTTAAGTAATGATAAAGTCCAGTTAATGTATATAGATTTTATTTGAAAAAAGAAAAGGCGAATGCAAGTACTATATGTTTTGGAGATGTATATTTTCATACAACATAGAAGTTTACTGCCTGAATTCGAAAACTCGCTAAAGTAGGGAGCACATATCACACAAAAGATCTCTGTGCCATATATTTATTAGTAATGTCAAGTTCCCATTATAGGTATATTAATGTTTGTCACAACTATGTTGAGTGTTTTGATGTCAGAATTTTTCCTTATATTTTTTTTGTTAACTTTAAGTTGATTTAAAATTGAACTTGTTGTAGATATTCTACCAAATGTCACATTGTTTAATACATAAAAAATATTTTTTTAATGTTTTTTGCAAGAAAACTAACTCTTTATACAATTTTTCTTGATGAGTTTTTATATTCTTACGAGTTCATAGTCCATGTATTTTCAACAACATTACATGTGTACATGATAAAATAATATTAATTGGATAAGATCTGATGGATGGATTCCTGACGACGTAATCTTTCATTCGATTGATACATCTATTTTATTAAAACACTATACATATTATGATACACATATTCATTAACATAATAAAGTACATTTATTTTTGAGACGCTAATTCTTGAATTTTCCCAAGTACTTCTTCCGACTTTAAATTTGACAGAGGTATGCATCGTTCCATGCCATATTCTGCAAGATCAAATATTACTTTTACAGAAAGAACAATTAATGAAACTTAAATGATAATACTTGCGCTGCAAAAGGAAGAGAAGAGAGGTAAAAAAGATGTATAAGATCACTTGACATTGACAGATATGACGTTCTTTTTACATACCATAACGCGCGTACACTTTCGGTTCGATTGACGAGCATTCCCTGATCAAAACGGGGAACCTCGGATTATTTTTCTTCAATGGTACATATTGCTGCTCAATGAAGTCTCTGCAAGGTGCATACACGATAATTGAAGATTGAAATTAAGTCGGAATCGCGGATAGAACGTCGTCTATCTACATCTTCTCGACTCTTTTATTTTACCTAACGCCTTGACTAGATTTGGACGTTTGGCAGAGAAGAATTCTCAACTCTTTCAGGTGTTTTCCGAATTTAACAGCAGCCATTCTTCAATTGTTAAAAATTTGGAAAAACACAAATCGCTCTCATTACAATTCTGATATTGTACAATTTTGTTTTGACCAGGTTAAGTTAGAACCTCGTTATGTCATTGGATTCACAGGCATAGCCGCCATGGCTGCCACCTAACTCCACTTCTGTCTTCCAAAACCTTGTAGCAAATATGTTACAGAAATAAAAATAAAATATATGATTTAATTAATTTCAAACCTAAAAAATTCTAACAATTTTAGTAGATATCAATATTGTACAGAGAACAAAAACTTAAAAATTTACGAGGTCATTGATAATTTATCGACAATTAATGAAACCGTATATAAGCATAACTTATCGATTATCGCTCTATAGTTTGTAGAAATTTAAAATTCTTAAAAATGAATAAGGTATCACCAAAAAATATCACGTTATAGACATGCAATATAAGTAAAAATTAATAAGCACGCGCGTCAAACAAAACGGTTTATTCAATTTAAAGAAATTTTTCTCTCTGTGTACACACACACACACACACACACACACACACACACACACACACACACACACACACACACACACACACACACACACACACACACACACACACACACACACACACACACACACACACACACACACCATACACACACACAGCGTGCGTACACGTTGTGTATACAAGTAAATATTGTAAATAATTGTCATGTAGCTAATGACAATTGAACTGCATATCGATCCTAATTTTCAGGTCAATGAACATTACGTCAATTTTTCCCTCTTCAAAGGTTTCTGGTTTACTTAATGAAAGAAGAACCTACAATAAACATTCTTATAATTGCTTGTGTTACCCCGATTGGCATTTATTTACGCATGCATATAACGCTTATGCATAATATAACGTGCATATATATCTTTCTGTCCTGTAATTCTACGATATATTTAAGGATAATATGTGTGTATGTGTGTACATATATGAGTCATTATGTATATATTTAAATATGATAAATTTCGAAAAAAATTTGTTCAGTATTTACTCAATATGTGTGCAATTTATGTCGAGTAAGTCATATGCGGTTTTGCATAACTTTTGCAAATTAATGCGTTTAAATCATTACATTTGATATTACAGAGCATTTCAGCGATCAATAATAATGAGGGTATAAAAGCTTCCCGAAAAAAATTTTTATACCAAAATAGGTAAAATCTTATATCAGAAGGATTAAACTGTATCAGAGCAGATCTAATTTTACAAACCGATTGATAAAATTAGATTTGCTTTAATTTGATTTATAATATGGTTCTTGATATAAAGATTTTTTTCCGAGTCAGTAGACATGGAGCTGGTAGAAGATAACATTGCAGAGCGCGTAACTTGCTAACTCATAAACAAAATCGTGATCGCGAGCACGGTTATTTATAAAACGTTCGCCGCGTTGAGAAGCAATGTAATTTGTCTGTAATTAAAACAAATATTGTCCAACTGATCACGCGCGGACTGGCTTTTCCATCTGACAGGTTCCCCAACACTTTTCGACGTAAACGGCAAATTGAAACAAGTTATAATCGTTAATTAAACAAATCTATCATCCGTTCTGCCAAAAGATCTTTTTTCTTAATTGTCATGATGATCTCTTAATTTCTAAGTGTGTTTTCATTGCTGCGCGTGATTTATATTACACACACAAAGACCCACGTGAGTGAACAGATTTTCTTCTTTAGGAATTTAGTTTATCTCTCATTTAGTTTA
This sequence comes from Monomorium pharaonis, assembly GCF_013373865.1. Taxonomy (NCBI): domain Eukaryota; kingdom Metazoa; phylum Arthropoda; class Insecta; order Hymenoptera; family Formicidae; genus Monomorium; species Monomorium pharaonis. The sequence continues at coordinate 2,644,970 of NC_050471.1, read as the reverse complement.
TCAGACGCGTCACAGACGACGTGGCAACATTCAGTAGAACGTTAGTAACATGTTATGTATGTACATTGATTCGAGTCGAGCGTGAAATCACAATTCACGTTCTAATTCTTTATCTATTTTATTTTGATTTAAGCAAATCATTTTTGTTTGTTCAAAATTTTAGATAATTTAATGTACGATAAGACATTTTTATTTCGAAATAAAAGCGAAATTTTTGTTATGTTTTACATGTGTATACGCTTTTCAAAATGAATCAAAGAATTCTCGAATGATTAATTCTTGCCAATAGATTCATTTTTTGAACTCATTGGTTAATTAAAATTTATCTAAATCTAATAAAAATTAATACATGTTATTTTTTAGCGCTTTCTTTACACGTGGATCACGGTGTCTAATTCTTAATTTTTATTATAATTACAAATATAAAAGTTTAATGACTTTTACATATAATGTCTCTAGAAAATTTTTGTATGATTGTTTATTAGAAAAAAATTGTATATGAATGTATTATCTATAGTGCTCTTAGCTGTGCAAAAGAAGGAAATTCGCAGGACAAAATTGTCAAATCACGTGTACACAGTGTTAATGAATAAATGAATAAATAACACAGTGTCACATCAAATCCTTACAAATTTAGCTAATTGCACGATAACGCGTAGTCATATTCTATTGCGAGCGCGTTTATGATATTTATAATAGATAATTATTAGGGGAGACGGGGGCAACGCGGCGCAGCGGGTAATGCGGCGTACCTTTATTGTAATAATCTTTATTCACTTTGAACATTAATGTTTTTGATGCAGCTGTATTTAACTAAGATATGTACAAAATTTCAGAACAATTTATTTTTTGTTTAAATTTTTATCAATTAAAAGTAATTTGACTTCTTTTCTAAGATTTACATCTCAAATAAACCTGTATAATTTTGTTTCTTCAAAATTATTTCATGATAATAAACTGTTATTGGAAAGCTAAATTCTTAATTTTTCAAATCCTATATTTGATTATATTTATAATAGTCTGTTTAATTACAATAATTAATAATTTTGTCAAAAAGCACGTTTGGGTAACGCAGCGCAAACGTATATATATATATATACGCTAATATATATTATATATCTAAATCTACTAATTTTTACAGGCATTATTGATTAAAAAATACAAACTATCTAAACATTACATAACTTTATTAATCTCTAACTTATATATAACTCTATTTTGATAATCTACAAAAAATTCTATAACTTGCATTACTCTTGTTATGCTTTATGCATTATTTAATAATAATTAAACAAAAACACTTTTTAAAATTTTTAAACTACAATTTAATATAAAATCAGAAAATAATATTGATCCTAATAATATTTTATGTAGAAACCACGGTGCGTACGTGTCGCGAATCGCGTTTTCTAAAATGCAATATTTTCATGTATTATACAATGAAAATTGTATTAAATCAGTCACATGCTAATAGATAAGATGTTCAACTTTAATTTTAGCCTTTATTTTATTACATTTGAAATATTTTTCATTGAAAACATTCAACTTTTCCTTGTGCGTCATATTCCCACCATCTCCCCTAACTGTGATGCGCATTCGCGTGGAGTAACGAGCTCGCGACTCTCGATCGGCGCGCGCGGGAAGTGGGAAAGGATTTTTGAATAGTACGATTGTAATATTTAAAGCGACGACGACTTTGATCAATGCGTGGATCTACCATCAACAACGCCGTAAGGGAGGTCATCGTCTCTGTACCACCCAACGATCGACGGTTACAAATTAGGTTTTTGCGCGACCAACTAGTGCCTGTCGCAGATCTGCCTGAAAATTTTTCTGGGCGCCGTATATTATGGTTGGCCGCATCTCTACCGTCTCCCTCACGATAGGTTAGTCTCAATAATTTAATATATTTTTAATAATAAAAAGACATGCATTCTAAAAAATGACGTTATGTTCTTTGAACTTGAATCAGTGAAATCTTACAGATTTGCAATACTATACTTACAGTGTATAACTGTGATCATTAGTAATTATTTATTATCTTTTAGTGATTTTGATTAAGAGGATACTTTCACCTATTCAGAATCAGTGAATTATCATTGAAAGACAATGTATATATTACTGATTGACATAATCATAAGTATAGCACTAAAATCAGACTATTCATTGTCTTTAAATAATACACTAATTTCGATTTTTAATTAATCACTTAAAATCCGTGGATTCTTCTTCTTCTTATGCCAAAACGATTATTTTACAAATAACACTAAAAGAAATATCTTGCAACTTCAACAAAAATTATGTATATAAATGTAATAAATAATACACACATATAATTTTTGTTAAATTTGCAAGATTGTTTTTTTAGTGCAAAGTCTTTGTTAAATGCGATAGAGAATCGGCATCGTTATAGAACACGGAAAGAGTCGCATCGCGTCGCAAAATTTGCACAACGTTAACGTTTATCTACGCAAACTGTCAATTAAAATTTTTATGATAAACAATAAAACACGGAAATTCTACCTCAAACAAACTGAAATATTTGAGCAATGATACAGCGCATCTCCCCGGTGGTCGCAACGGCGTTTAAGTACTCCTAATACAACGAGGTGATTCAGCGAGAATACTGCATAGTCGTTCGCTGCACTTTTAACGTTATGCAGCGCATTTCTTACTCGTTTACGATATCGAGATATACTTTCGATTCGTGCGGCCACATGATTTGACTCGTCCGTCGCCATTTTTGGTATTATGTGACGCATCTCTTCGTAATTCAATTCTTATTATAATTAATAAAAACATACTTAATTAGCTCATTTCGAGTATATTTAACACTGATTGCAGATATCAATTAGTAAATTGGGAACAAGTCGCCGTAATTCTGTTAGTAAATTTGTCTATCTTTTCCTTATATTATCAAATTAATATCTCTGCACGCACGCGCCTAGGCAATAGATAGTTCAATAGATTAGGAAAATAACTGAATAATAAAAAATATTGCCGTTAAACACATTGCGGTTTATTATGATAGTGCACAACTTTCAAAAAATTACAGACTATCGTACAATTCGAACAAATCCAAACAAACGGACAAATGGGAATTTTTTTTGCATGTATAAGAAGAGAAGTTAGCGTGTTTAAGATAGGATCCGCTCTCATTCTTAGTAAATAATTTAGAATTGCTATCACGTCACGTGTATCAATTTTTTACAGAATTATCAATTATTCGTACAGAACGTAATCGGCATTCAGTTACTTCGGAACGATGATGTGTACAATAAATTCTTATCAATTGATATAGCGCTCAATGAAGACGTTCAATGAAGACAGTGATAAGTACACACGCACTTGTGCAATCTGCTGTCTATTGACTTCTGCTCGTTTACTTAACTTCAATCAACATGAAAAATAGTTGAAGTCTACTAATACTTTGATGCTGCATACGGAAATATGCACCTTTGCTACGGCTAAATAAACGACATCCATCAATACGACACGCGCGTTGTTTTAGTTTCATAATGTCAATGCATGTGCGGACAAACGTAGAAAAATTTTAACATGCGTAAACAATTTACGTGCGTGACACGTCGTAAAATTTTTCCGTTGTATTAAAAATAAAAAAAAAACAGCGCAGGCAAACGGATTCAAATAGATACGTTGTTTATAAAACATCTTCTGCTCGAATCTTGTGTGAATTCTGACATGAATGCTCATATAAACAAACGGATAGAAATGTCTGGCCATACTAACTGCACTAGTTCATTGCAAAGTATGTTCTTTTCTTATGCATGAAAGCATAAAAGATGTACTCTAAACTAGCAGAATACTCTAAAACATATACTCTACAGTTAGTATGGCCAGGCATTTCTGTCGATCAATGCACGTAGACAACGTGATATCCTGAATTACGTGCGCGAATTGCAGATATTTCTTGTGTAACAAAAATTCAACTTTAGGCATTTACTGAATCGATATAAATATCGCATTATTGTTAGAGAATATTTTTCTTGAAGAATAAATTTAGAAAGATTTTGGCTTTTTAGAAAAGGAAACTAAGAATCATGGGACTAAGGAAGGTACCGCAGACTTTGAAAAGGCCATGGAGATATGCGGTAAATCGTTTTGCTTATTAAATATATAATTAATAAATTTTTATTATAATTAATTAATTATTTAATTTAAAATGTTATTAAATTAAAATTAAATTGAAAAGTGTATAGAGATAAATGTAACAGTCGCACAATTTTTGAAATATTTATGAAAATGTTCTGCAATTATTTGTAGGAAATGGAAAGTATCAATACACTTTCCTGCTGGTTTGCGGTGTGATGTTCATGTGCTTTGCTTTTCAATATGGAGCAAACGCATATATCCTGCCGGCAGCCGAATGCGATTTGAACATGAGATCCGAAGAGAAAGGTCTACTAAACGTCGCCTTTCTTATAGGTAAAATTTCGAAACATGCGTTTACATATTTTATTCACATTTTATTGATAAATAGCTTCCTAAATTCGTGCATTTGCATTCCAATATTTTGACATAATTATATATTTTTATTAAATTTTTTTTCTTAGAACTTGCCTTAATTAGTGGCAATTAAATTAAAGTCTTTATTTTAACAACGAATTAAGCATTGACTGTGTAGGTGCATTTTTTCTGCAGCGGTTTACTCGTCACGCGGAACACATACAGTTAATCTGCCATTTTCCATTTGTGCAAATATATATGTACTGTGTAAAATGTGTACATTAATAAAATGCTATATTTAACTCTACGTAGTTCAAAATGTTTATAGCCGAACAAAAAGTTAAATAACAAAAAATCAAGTATTCGGGATACGCTTACCTAACTTCAAAAAAACGTGAGGAAATGCGTTATATGTGTTAATTAAATGTTAAAATGTTTCTTTTGAAATACTCGAAAGTAAAAATGCCTCATAATAAACGTTAGCTCATATTAATGCTACTACATAACAATTGCAAAATAAATGATTCTAAAAATAATTACTAGAATTCATCTAACAGGAGATAATATGAGAGTCTCAATACCGTCTCTTCTTCTATGTAGTAATAATTTATATATATATTTCTCACTCTTAAAATAATATAGATATATTATATTTAATGGATTCATCCGGAAGCCTTTTATGATGATAAAATCAATGAAAAGTCTCTAGACTAGATTCATATAAGAGCTTTATGGTTTTAGGTTCGGCGTTGAGCGCTTTTTTCTGGGGAGTTTTCGCGGGCGTCTACGGAAGAAGAAATATCCTGCTGATAAATCTCTTCTCTGACAGTATTGTTACGTTGATCGCGAGTTTCTCACAAAGCTTTAAGATGCTCCTAATATGCAGAATCATAAATGGATTCTTGTAAGTGCAAGTAATGAAATAGCAAAACGATACGTGTGATATATTATTTGAATTGTATCTTCATATTTTTAGTATTGGTGGACCCGGCTCTCTAGTGTATCCGTATGTCGGCGAGTTTCACGCGGAAAAACATAGAGCAAGGAGTATCTGTTTCCTGGGCTTGTTCCTCACTTTTGCTTGGTTAATATTAACCGGTAATAATTCTTTTTTTCTTTACATTATCAATTAAGAGATCTAAAATTGAGTTTCTTAGAGAATGCGCTAAACAATTAAATGTGCTCTAACAACAAAATGTATACCCTATACTTTTAGTAGCACAATTCATTGGCATAATATTGGGCCAAAATTGGCTAATTGTTGGCCAAACAATATGTGCTGTTCGGGATTAATTTAATTTATTTATCTAGGTTTAGCATGGGCCATTATACCATTGTCGATATCTCTCGATTTCTACGGTATTCGGTACAATTCCTGGAGATTATTCCTCGGCGTTATCAGCTTGCCATCTTTCGCCATTGCCGTTGTAATCCTGATGTATCCGGAAAGTCCGAAATTTCTGGTATCGCAAGGCAAGACCGACGAGGCTCTCGCAATTCTCCGGACGATCTACGCGGTGAACACCGGACACGATAAAAGAGAGTTTCCAGTGAGTACGAAGTAATTTTTATTTCTTAAATAGAATTGTTGAATTGTATTACCTTCTTAATCAATGGCGCGGCGTATTTTTAGGTGAAGGAACTCCTCTCCGACGCCGTATTCAAAGTAGAAAAGAACAAGGCACCATTGTCCTCGTTAGATAAACTGGCGGAATTATTGAAAAATATTTGGTGGCAATTGCGCACCGTTACATCACCACCTCTTTTAAAGTATGCTTTGCTCTTGTGGACGATTTATTCTACAAACATGTTTGCGTGAGTATTCCTTTAATTCACTAATTTTTGAAAGAGTTTTTAACATAATTGTGTTCAGTGTTAAAAAACTTTTAAAGAGAGAATTTTGTACAACATTTTATTAATAAAAAGGATTTTAAAAATTAAATCCACATTTTCTTTCTTATTTTTATATTATTATTTCTTATATATGTAACTAGCTATGCCCTGCCACGCGTTGCTGTGGCTCTTTATTCTTATGCTATGTTTTTTTTAAATTTTCTTTGCTTTCGTTGTTTAACTTTCAAGAGCCTTGCTTTACTGTTGCTCTTTTTATTTTATTTTTGAATAAGCATTTATCTATCTTTAATATTTTCCGATAATAACTCTCCGAGTCTCTACCGGTCTCATCCCGTCTCTCCCGGTCTCTCCCCGTCTCTCCCGGTCTCTCCCCGCCTCTCATGGTTTCTATCCGTCTCTCCCCGTCTCTCCCGGTTTCTTCCCGTCTCTCCCCGTCTCTCCCGGTCACTCCCTGTCTCTCCCCGTCTCAATATGTCAAAATTTCAAAGCAATCGGTGAAAAACTTACGGAGACCTTAGATGACGAACGAACATTTACATTTTTATTTATATAGATATACATATAACTGTTGTAATAAAAAAATTAATTGTTAATACAAACAAAATATTCTTTAACAAAAGTTATATGTGTGTGTATCGATAATATAAATTATATATAATTTTTTATATTTCTTTTTACCATGTGATGTTTAGATACTACGGCTTTAATCTCTGGCAGCCGGAATTGTTCAATCGTTTCGAGAACTATCACCATTCGCATCCGAATGCATCCGCGACAGTCTGCGAGTTGATATACGATACTCAGACATCAAATCATACTATTTCAGAAGAGTTTCTTTTGACAAACGAAGTTACTACGGTTTGCAAACCTCACATAGATGAGCGAGTGTTCACTAACTCTTTGACGGTCAACATCGTTTGTCTGTTCGGCAATGTCGCTTCTGTGTATCTAGCAAATCGAGTTGGTCGTCGAACAGTACCAGGTAAAAGTCTCAGTTCCAACAAGTTATCTTTAACAAGTCACAAACAACTTCTTCATTTGTTTAATTTCTCTCATGGATTTATCTTTTTTTTTTTAACGAGAATCAAGTTTTCGATGGTTTTTTTCTTCTCTAGTGATCACGATGCTGATGACTGGCGTCGCTGGTTTCGGTGTCTACTTCGTGAGGTCTTCGCTGCAGATCCTCATAATTGCGTGCATGTACTCCCTAATGGTGGCCATGGCAAATTTCATGATTTCTAGCGTTGCGATCAATATCTTTCCTACGCACGTGTCCGCTGCTGCGGTGTCCATGATGGTGTGCCTGGGAAGATTTGCTGCGATGGCGATTAATCTCGCGTTTGGCATGCTGCTTGATATCAGCTGCGAGATCCCAATATTTTTGCTAGCTGGTGTCTCTACATGTGAGTATAACAAAGTGTCTATTTCTTGAAAAGAATTTTAATGACACTAATATAAAATGTGATGTCGCTCAGAAAATCTGTGATCATTTTTTTATCGTTAAAATTTTTGCTGATATTTAAAATCTTGGATCTAACAAATTAAATAAACGATAGAGAAGTTAATATTACGCAAACAAAAAATAAAAAATTTTTCTAAAATAAAACTTTAATAAAACTGTTTTTAGTTGGCGGATTATTGTGTTTCCTGATACCGAGCAAGAAAAAGGAATAAATGTCAACATTCGAGAGAGAAACAGACACAACATGATACATTCCATACCATTTTATTATGATCTATACATCGTGCGCTTATTGATCAGATCATTTGTAAATTATTATTTTAATATTTATTAATTTGTATTGTATATGCGTCACACATAATGCGTGTAGCACGTGTAATAACGTCAGGGACGCGTGTTTCGCCTTACGTGACGAAGCAGGAATAATAAACAATCATTCGCAGTAACGTACAATGTTAAAAATAAAATTTATTACAAAAGGAAAGAGCATTCAGCAGACAAAGCAGATTATAGGAGTAATTCTTATGATTAGTTCCTACTTCTAGATCCAGCGAAAAACTAAAAGAACCAATCGTTTTTATCACAATTCTGATCCTGTACAATTTTGTGTTTTAACCAGTTTAAGGGGATGCTAAAGTAACCATTGGGAAATAATTTTTAAATTTATTTATGTAATTATTATAACATTGTATTGCTACATGTTACATAAATTAAGTTTAGAATTAATAATTTCAAAACTTAAAATTACAATTACAATACTATATATTCTACATTACATTTACTAAATTAAAATAATACTAAAATTTTTCTGTCTGCGTTTCTATCCGGATATTAATCTGTAAACTGGACTTTATATCAAAAACGAAAAAACATCCACATTGATGAATGAGATACAAAAAATACATACACAAAATCTTATTACAAAAGTTTACTTGATTACTTGATTAGTAAAACAAACTGTTTCCCCTTAATTCATCTTTAATTAAAGTAAATTTTGTCCAACCCATCACGCGCGGACTAACTTTTGCGTGTGACAGGCTGCTTAAAATCTTTCCGACGTAAATGGCAAACTGAGATGACGAGATAATCGTTAATTAAACAAATCTATTATCTGTTTTGCCAAAACTGGGTTCTTTTTCTCATTGCCGAAACACATGTTTCAATTCTTTATTTATTTTATTTTTATTTAAACAAATCACCTTCGTTCGTTCCAAATAAGAAATAATTTAAGGTACAATAAAACATTTTTTAAATCTAAGTTTGATACAATTCAAAGTAAAAGCGAAATCTTGGGTTACTTCTAAATTAATTTTTCTTACATTTACAAATATGAAAAGATTGTTCAATGACTCTTACATATACAATAATATCTCTGTAGAAAAATTATGTATAATTGTTTATTTTAAAAAATTGTACATAAATGTTATACTCTAATATTACAGTGTTCTTAGTTTTTTAAAGAAAAAAATTCGTAAAACAAAATTGTCGAACTGTGTGTACACAAAGTACCAATAACAAATAAATAAATAATACACAATTAATAAATAATACAGTGCCAGATCGGATTCTTACGAATTTAACTAGTTGCACGATAACATATGAGAGTTGCATCACGCATTCGACGTGAGGGCGCGTGCGTTTACGACATTTATAATAGGTAATTTATTAACTGTGACGCGAGTACATTCGTGTGGAATAACGAGCTCGCGACTCTCGATGGTGCGATTGGCGTGCACGGTAAGGGAAAAGATTGTCGGATTGCGACGACGACTTCGTTTGACGCGTTGATTTATAATCATCAGGCAACAATTGTCGTAAGGAAGGTTTCATCGGCGTCTCTGTATTACCCACGATAGTTCGCAGATTAAGCTTCTCCGCGATCGACTGGATTGGTGCCTGCTAAAGATCCGCTGCCGTCCTGGAAATTTTTTAGAACGCATTATGGTCAGCCGCATCTCCACCGTCTCCCTTGCGATAGGTCAGTCTTAACAATTCAGTATATTTTCAATCAATAATAAAATAACAGAGTGGAGAGATATACATTCTAAAAGTTGTAATGCACTCTGAATCTAAATTTATAAAACCTCTTATAAAAATGTAACAATGGGCAATATTAAATTAGTTAGGACTTATTTTGAATATTAAAAATACTAACAGCAGTGCTTTTTCGTTTGTGATATTGAGATACTCTTTTCGATTTGTGCGACTGCGCGGTTTGACTTTGCTGTTGTTAATATTACGCGGCGCATCTCTTAAATTTTTATTATAACTAATAAAGAAAGACTAGTTTATTTCTTGCATATTTAACACTAATTACCGGTATCAGTTAGTAAGTTGGGAGCAAGTTGCTGTAATTCTGTTAGTCCACGTAAATCTTATTATCTTCTCTTCCTATTATCAAGTTAATATCTTTGCATACACGCGTCTAGATAACATTGTTTTGTAACTGGATAGGAAAATAACTGAATAATGAAAGAAAACCGCCATTACACGTTGCAGTCAAAAGTCAGCGATAGCGCGCAACTTTCAGAAAACTACAAGCTACAATTCTAACAAATGAAAATAAATGAATGAATAGGAAATTTTTAAATATATTTTTTAAATATATTTTTTATATGATAGGAGCAATCAGGCTGTTTAGGGTAGTGTCAATGTCAATTTATATAATTCACTCTTTAAATTATATTTATTGAAAAATCAGGAATATGTTAAAAAATTCTTTGTAAATATATTGAGAGAGACAAAGAGAAAGAGAGAGAGAGAGAGAGAGAGAGAGAGTGTGTGTGTGTGTGTGTGTTGTGTGTAGTGTACTTCAAACATTTACAATGTAGGTATTATATTATTATTGGAGAATACTTTTCTTGAAGACTGAATTGAGAGAAACTTTTTAGAAAAGGAGACCAAGGATCATGGGACTAATAAGGAAGGTGCGGACTTTGAGAAGGCCATGGAAATATGTGGTAAGTCATTCTGTTATGGTATTAAACATACAATTAATAAATTATTAATATAATCAATGAATTATTATAACAATGTGTAATTAAATAATTTAAAAATATATAAGCAATATACGTAACAGTTGTGAAACTTCCAAGATATTTATAAAAATTTATTACAATTGTTCGTAGGAAATGGAAGGTATCAATACACTTTTCTGCTCGTTTGCGGCGTGATGTTTATTTGCGTTGGAAGCCAGTATGGAGCAAACGCATATATTCTACCATCAGCCGAATGTGATCTGAACATGAGATCTGAGGAGAAAGGATTGCTGAACGTCGCCTTTTACCTAGGTATAAAATTTCGAGACACACTTCTAAATATTTTAATGATAAATCGCAGAGCTTTTAAAAACTCGTGCACTTACATTCACGCGAAATACAGAATACAGTTATCATAGTCTATTGTCTTCACATTCGTACGAATATGTATGTACTGTTTAAATTTTGTGCAAAAATTTTTTATGATAAACGTGACACATCTCTCAAATTATTAATAATAAAGTAGAATTATATGTTGTTGTCATCTTCTCCTATAATGGAAATAATTTCTGTATATTGCTCTTTTAAAATAATATGAATATATTATTTTATCGATTCATCCAAAAGTTCAATCGCTTCAGGGACAGCATCCAGCGCTTTCTTCTGGGGAGTCTTCGCGGGCGCCTACGGAAGAAGAATTATGCTACTGATAAGTCTCTTTGCTGACAGTATCGTTACGCTGATCGCGAGCTTCTCGCAAAGCTTCACGGTGCTGCTAGTATTCAGAGTCATAAATGGATTTTTGTAAGTACAAGTAAAAAAACAGCGAACAGTATGTATAACATAATGTTATAATTGTATCTTTATGTGTGCTATTTTTAGAATGGGCGGACCCGGCTCTTTGGTGTATACGTACCTTGGTGAGTTTCACGCGGAAAGATACAGAGCGAGAAGCATCTGCTTCCTAGGCTTTTTCTTCACTTTCGCTTGGGTATTATTGGCTGGTAAGAATTTTCTTTTTTTACGTAATTAATAAATAAGGATCCCAAAACTGAATTCCTTAGAAGATGCATTAAATAACTAAATATATCGTAATAACAAAATCTTTACGCTACTTTGTCCCTAGTAGCACAATCCATTGGCCTAATATTGGTTCAATATTGGCTAACTGTTGGTTAAATAGTGTGTGCTACTGGGGATTGATTTAATTTGTTCATTCAGGTTTGGCATGGATAATCATACCGTTGCCGATATCCCTTGAGTTCTTCGGCATTCGGTACAATTCCTGGAGATTGTTTTTCGGCATTATCAGCCTGCCAACTTTCGCTATTGCCGTCGTAACCTTAACGTATCCGGAAAGTCCAAAATTTCTGATGTCGCAAGGCAAGACCGACGAGGCTCACGCGGTTTTTCGAGCAATCTACGCGGTGAATACCGGACGCGATAAAAATGAGTTTCCAGTAAGTACAAAGACGACAATTTTAATTTTTTAAATAGCATTATTGAACTGTATTATCTTCTTATTAATCAATACGTTGTGTAGCTTCAGGTGGACGAACTTCTCTCCGACGCTGCGTTTAAAGTAGAAAAAAATAAGGCATCGTCGGATGTGCTGACGGAATTGATGAAAAATATTTGGTGGCAATTGCGCACCATTGCATCACCACCTCTTTTAAAGTATGCTTTGCTCTTCTGGATGATTTATTTCACAAACATGTTTGGGTAAGTATTTCTTTAATTCATTGATTTTTTAAAAGATTTTTCAACATATGTTAAAAAAAAATTATACAATTTTGCATTAAATTTATTAATAAAAAGGATTTTTATATGTTTAAATTTTATATGTTTTATATGTTTATATGTTTAATTCGATATTTTCTGCAATTGTCAGCCTATTGCAGAAAATAATTTTTACAATGCTCTGTGTATTGTAAAAATTCGATATTTTCTGCAATTGTCAGCCTATTGCAGAAAATAATTTTTACAATGCTCTGTGTATTGTAAAAATTCGATATTTTCTGCAATTGTCAGCCTATTGCAGAAAATAATTTTTACAATGCTCTGTGTATTGTAAAAATTCGATATTTTCTGCAATTATCAGCCTATTGCATTAATTATTTTTTACAACACTCTGTGTATTGTAAAAATTCGATATTTTCTGCAATTGTCAGCCTATTGCAGAAAATAATTTTTACAATGCTCTGTGTATTGTAAAAATTCGATATTTTCTGCAATTGTCAGCCTATTGCATTAATTATTTTTTACAACACTCTGTGTATTGTAAAAATTCGATATTTTCTGCAATTGTCAGCCTATTGCAGAAAATAATTTTTACAATGCTCTGTGTATTGTAAAAATTCGATATTTTCTGCAATTGTCAGCCTATTGCAGAAAATAATTTTTACAATGCTCTGTGTATTGTAAAAATTCGATATTTTCTGCAATTGTCAGCCTATTGCATTAATTATATTTTACAACACTCTGTGTATTGTAAAAATTCGATATTTCCTGCAAGTTTCATTAAAATCTGAATTTTCAAGTTCGCGAGGTTTCCTTGTCAGTGAAGGATATGATTTTTTTAATTAAATTTAATATTCTTAGCTTTATTTAAAAATATTTTTAACAAAAGATATATGCGTGTGTATTGCTAATATAGAAAATATTTGCTTATATTTCTTTTCATCACATATATGTTGTTTAGATATTACGGCTTTACTCTTTGGCAACCGGAATTGTTCAACCGCTTCGAGAACTATCAACACACGCATCCAAATTCATCCGCGACAGTCTGCGAGCTGATATACGATACTCATACATCAAATCATACTGATCCGGAGGAGTTTCATTTGACAAACGAAGTTACTACGGATTGCGAACCTCGCATAGATGAGCGAGTATTTACTAACTCTTTAACGATCAACATCGTTTGCCTGCTCGGCAATATCGCTTCTGGGTATCTAGCAAATCGAGTTGGCCGTCGAACGATGCCAGGTAGTAATCTCAGTTCCAGCAAGTTACTTTTAGCAAGTTGAAGGCAACTTCTATTTTATTTGTTTAATTTTGCTCATTAATTTATCTTTTTTTTAACGAGCATTAAATTTCGACGGTTTCTTCCTTCTTCCAGTAACCACGATGATGATGGCTGGCATCGCTAGCCTCGGTATCTACTTCGTGAGATCCTCGCTGCAGATTCTCATAACCGCGTGCTTGTTCACTGTGATGGCGGCGACGTCGAATTTCGTGATTTCCAGCATTGCGGTCAGCGTCTTTCCTACGCACGTGACCGCCGCCGCGGTGTGCATGATGTTGTGCCTAGGAAGGTTCGGCGCGGTGGCGAGTAATCTGGCATTCGGCATGCTACTGGATCTCAGCTGTGAGATCCCGATATTTCTTGTGACCGGTACCTCTGTATGTAAGTAAAACGTAATGTGTGTATATCTTGAAAACATTAATATAAAATCAGTATAAAATGGTAGATCATTCAGAGAACCTGATCATTTTGAATTCTTTTGTTGCTGAATATCTAAAACTTGAACCTAATGGATTAAATATTTAAATGATAGAAAAGTTGATAATGCTCTAGTAAAAGATTAGAGAAATCTGCGTAAGAATGGAAAGAAAATGTAATTAATTGTTTTCAGTTGGCGGATTGTTATGTATCCTGATACCGAGCATGAAAAAGAAATAAACGTCGACATTCGAAGAAAACAGACATAATAAATGTGAAAGAAGAATAATTTAAAGTGTCAAACACGGTGTTTTGTGTTATGTCTTTTTTTTATCAGATGCGCGGTTTGTGAAAGGTCTGGAATATGAGAAAGTATAATGATCTGTAAATAATAATTATAAGGATCGCTCGTTAAGCGTTCTCGGTTTATTTGACATTGCACTCGTAAAGAAATCTATGGGCCTTTCATAATTTCATTGCGTGTTTTGTCAAGACGTTTAATGAAATTATATTGCACAACGACTTATTTTTGATTAATAGCAAATTTGTTGTTTAGTTACTAAGAATTAAATAACAAACTTTTTCTTAGCAATCATAGCTTAATATTGGCTCGTCAATGACGATCTGATTTCATTGATCGATGATATATTCCACATCGTTTTATTACGATCTGCACTTTGTGCGCTTATTAATCAAGTCATTTGTAAATAATTATTTTGTTACATGTGCGTCGAAAGTGATCCCTTTTGTGTCACTTTTTTCAGTCAATTAATACTATTTTATTAAAACACTCTACACATATTATAATATACATATTTATTAACATAATAAAATACATTCATTTTTTAGATGTCAGTTCTTAAATTTTTCCATGTATCTCTTTTACTGCTTTTATTTCACGAAACCTTTTATAGTAAATATGTTAAAAAAAAATAAAAATAAAATATATAAATTTTCTCTTAATTTGAAATTTAATATTCTAAAAATTTTAATAAATATCAATATTATAAAAAAAAGATATTATTCAATTTAACGAGAACATTGATAATTTATCAACGGCGAATAAAACTTCAGACAACCATTTCGACCATTGTTATTTCAGTTTGCAGAAATTTAAAATTCTTGAAAATAAACAACAAAGTATTAGCAAAAAATTTTTAAGAGTTGTAAATGACATTTGTAAGTAAAAATTTAAGAATTTCTTTAGTTAGTTTATATTATATTTTGTTTGCGCTAATTTATTAATTTAAATTATTTTATTATATACATACCTTTATTCAAAATACGTATATGCCATATATGTTCACATTTATCTACCTTTTATATCTTTTCGTATATGTTTATTTACACGCATTTTCTTGTTAATTTCGTACAGTTTGTTTGTTTACTCACTAATTTAATTTCGATTTTTTACTCTGTGTCAAAAAGTATAATTACATATGTGTAAGTCCAAATAGTTGTCATAGATAACGACAATAAAACTGGATATCGATTTGATCCTAATTCTCAGGTCAACGGACATACGTCAGTTTTTCGCTCTTCAAGGGTTTCTGGTCCCCTTAATGAAAGAAGAACCGCACCCACGACAAACATTCTTATAATTGCTCACATCACCTCGACTGGCACCTATGTGCGTACATATCTTCTCGTTGCTGTAATTATACGATATGTTTCATTAAAAATAGAATAATGTTATTCTTAACAAGAAATGCTGCAAACGCTCTAGAAATAACATTTTTTAATCACAGGTACTAAAGGAAACAAACAATGGCACGGATAAAGTCTCTTTTTACATTATTAAAAAATATATTTTAGCTTGTAAATACAATTTTTTAAATCAAATATATGATCTTTATAATTAAACTGAAAATGTTTATATATATATATATATATATCTAAAATAATTGCTTAATTCTTAAGTTTGCATTTCTAGAACCAAACTTTAAACTAAAATTATTTCGAACTTTATTGAAGTAAATTTCCTTATTCGAAAGTAATACATATGTCATCATGCGTATTTAAATATGGCAAATTTCAAAAAAACAATTCGTCCAATATTTATTCAATATATGCTAATTTTACATAAGTAAAAGATTTATGCGGTCTCGCGGTCTCGTAAATTAATGCGCGATCGTTACATTTGACGTTACGGAGCATTCCAGCGGTCAATAATAATGAGGCTCGCGAGGGCGTTCTTTTGTGAAAGCTCACGAGTAAACCTTAGGAAACGTCAAACGCCGATTTATCTTCAATTCTTTACAATAACTTGTTATGTCAAATAAGAAGATATCTGCTATTATTTTGTTGATTCCTAAAACATGCATTAGGATAAATTCCAAACAATTTTACAATTAAAACGTGAATTGAAAATAAACTTGTTTGCTGAATGGAAACCTCAAAGACATCCAATATCAAATTTAGCATAAAGCAAACACTTTACAATATTCATAATTAGCGACATGTATGTGCGAATTTCAACATGTTGGCAACATTTATTCTTGAGAAATACTATTTTAGATATGTGTAAAATATTGTATTCGTGCAAAATTTCAAAAATCTCGAAAAAATCGATTTTCTGACATTACTTAAAGGATATTTAGAGAAGCGCGCGCACTCGAAGGAGAAAAACACCGTAGAGCTTGCAGCTTTCTTCGTACTCGCAATCGCGAGTGCAGTTATTTATAAAATGTCCGCCATTGGTGGCCGCGTCGAGAGGGACAATTTAATTCGTCTGCAATTAAAGCAAATATTGTCCGACTGATCACGTGCGGATTGACATTTCCATCTGATAGATTCCCCAACAGCTTTTCGACGCAAATGGCAAACTGGAATGATAGGTTCATTACAAAAATCCATCATTTGTTCTGTCGAAAGTGAGCTTTTTTCCGCGTCGCCGCGCATGATCTCTTATTTTCTTATTGTTGCTTAGAGCGTCTTTGCTGTTACGCATGATTTACGCCACGTGTACATGCACGGAGACCCACTGTGTGAACAGGTGTCTTTTCTTTTGGAAATCTCATTTAGATCATCGGGCTAATGACGCTTGAAAAAAGATGTGGTGAAATTCAAGAGAACCTTAGTATGTACATCGGTTTGAATCGAATGTTAACGTAGTTATGTGTTTTGTTTTCTTATCTGTTTTATTTTGATTTAAGCAAACCTTTTGTCTTTCCGTTCTAAATAAGAGATAATAATTTAATGTACAATAAAATATTTTTAATTTAAGCTTCAAGTTTGATACAATTCAAAGTAAAGGGGAAATCTTTATTATATTTTACATATACACTTTTTAAAATGAATAAAAGAATTCTGAAGAATTAATTCTTGCCAATAGGTTTATTTTTTTTGAACTTATTGGCTAACTAAAACCTAGTAACTCTAATAATAATTAACATATGTCGTTTTTCAATGCCTTTTCTACACACGTAGAAGTTCATTGAGTTACGACACTTCTGAATTAATTTTCATACAATTAATTACAAATATGAAAAGATAGTTCAATAACTTTTTATATAGAACATCTCTAAGAAGTTTTTTGTATAATTGTTTATTAGAAAAAAATTGTCTATGAATATGTCTAAGAACTTAATTACAATGCTTTCAGTTTTTCAAGAAAAAGAAATTTGCGGGGCAAAGTTGTCGAATTGCAAGTACACAGAATGTTAATAAACAAATGAATACATAATACAGTGCAAGGATTTTCCCAAATTTCTAATCGCGCGATAACGTATAAGAGTTGCACATATTCTATTGTAAGCGCGCGTGCGTTTACGATATTTATAATAGATAATTATTAACTGCTACGCAGATGCATTCGCGTGGAATAACGTACCCGCGATTCCCGATCGTGCGATCGGCACGCTCGCGATAAGTGGGGATGGATTTTCGGATCGCGCGTGTAACGTAATATTTAAAGCGCCGGGACGACTCCGATCGATGCGTCGATCCATCGTCATCGACTTGTGACGGTCGTAAGGGAAGTCACCGGCGTCTCTGTACTCACGATCGTCAGTCGCAGATTAGGCTTCTCCGCGACCGACTATAGTGCCTGCCGCAGATCTGCCTCCGGTCCTGGAAATTTTTCTGGGCGCCGCATCATGGTCAGCCGCATCTCCACCATCTCTCTCACGATAGGTCAGTGACAGTAATTCAGTCTATTTTTCAATAGCGTTCAAGCAATCACATAATCGAGACATTTGTACGTTAAAAATTGATGTTCCTCTTTCTACATCTGAATCAGTTGTTTTACTAATTTTACTAATTTGCAGTGCTATACTTATATCGTTGTGATTATTCATTGTCTTTTAATGATCCCGATTATTCGTACTGGTCGAGGTTGGTAGATTTTCATTGAAAGCTCAGCGCATGTGTATCACTGATTGACAAAGTTATAAGTATAACACTATATTTGCTATTTTTTAGTAAATAATACATCCTGATTTTGAAAGTGCATTTTGAATTAATCATTTAAAATTGTAAAAATTGTAAAACTTTTTTCCTGAACACACCGGGTAGATTTTAGATTAATCTTAGAAATAAGATTAAATTTGGAATATTTTAACAAGATTTTGCAAGGTTAAAATCTAGTTTATATTTATTTTCTCGTTTGACATGAATTTATGAGATGTATTCGTCAACCGATTTAGATTTGTTTTCTTTTAAATTTCTTTGATAATAATAAAAATTTTTCTGTTTGTTTTCTTATTTTGTCGTTTGGCGCCAAGTCTTCGATTTCCTTTTCTACATCAGCGTAGAAAAATAAGTATTAAGAAAACTAAGATATACTTTTCAATGAAAAAACTCTTTTTTCAGCTTTACTCATTATCATCGAGCTAACACATCTAATCTCATAGTGAATGTGTTCCGCAAACGATTGTAATACTACAACCGTTTCTATTATTTACATAATTGTTATAACGTTTGCATTTGCAATAGAGCTTGTTTTAAAACATTTCATATTTTGTTTGCGTTATAGATCATTCAGAATAAAATGTTGCAAGCTATAATGTAATCGCTACACCGTCAATTCTGCTGAAAGTGCAATTGCAATTACACAGATTAGCATTTTAAGCATGTTTTAGCTCTCAGAATATTTACTAAAAGTTATAAGAAACTTAAAACGTGTAAACTTCTTAGATTAATTTTTTTTCTATGTCATTTTTTCAATGACAAATAATTGTGGATAAACAATCGTGTGAATATATATCTGAATTTTAGTTTTAAAATCAGCTGAAGAAGAAAATAATAAAATATTTAATGTTTCATTACGCTTACACAACAAAAATCTTATTTAACTGCAGTTTTAGGTAAATAACTTTTCAACAAGTGAATCCGATTGAACCTTTGCATGAATATTTCTTAGAGTTTTATTAATATACGCACAAAATTTGATTTAATTTGTAATGGTACTTCTTTATTGAATTACAAATGCGATTTTTATGAGAGTTAGAAGGAAACAAAAAATTAAATAAAAAATAAATGACTTTTAAGCCAATAAGAGAATTATGTTTAAATTTTATACAGATATTTAAACATAAAAGAACAATGTATAAAATGTTAAAATTTTTGATAATCCTTTAAGATGTGAAACATACATTTTTAACTTGTGTCACACAACATGCGTAATCATTCGATTAAAGTGCCAGCAAAACTTTCTATCGGGCGCACGTGTCATTTGGTCTCGCGGCGCTTTTACATTTACATTTTTTCTTTCCTAAAGATAAATGGAATCGACACTGCATTTTTCTCGCATAAGTTTTTGAAAGAGAAAAATATAAATTATTAATAGTTCGACTTTGAGATTAGTTTAATTTACCATGATAAATTGCAGTCACTGATGCAACTTGCAAAAACGTCGTACACTGAAAAAAAATTTAGCAGATTGAAATAAATATTTTTTTTAATAGTACCAAGCAGAAGTTTTGTAAAAAATAAATAATATTTATTTTAAATAAGATAATATTTTTGATAATTTAGAAAATGTATAATACATTTTCTAAATTATATTATCTTATTTATAATAAATATTATTTAGAAAATATTATCTTATTTAAAATTAATATTATTTATTTTTCACAAAACTTCTGCTTGATACTGTTTGAAAAAAATATTTATTTTAATCTAGTAAATTTTTTGTCAGCGAACGATTTCTTGAAGTGAACTTTAGAATTTGCATTTATTCCACAATTATCTGCAGAATAATTATTGAATTGTCAGAATGGGAAAAAAGCTTCAATGAGACACCGATGCACCGATTTGACATGTTTGCATCAAACAATCGGAAAATAACGCCGCTCGACAGAGATAAACATGATGTTGCACGCGGAAATTTAATTCAAAAAATACGAATGATGAAACAAAGGCTAATCCCCGCAATAACTTGATCTGAGGTAGTTACACATTTTCGCCTCTTTATCCAAAAAGCCGCCGAAGTCTTCGACAAATAACTAGAGAGAACCAGCGTTATAGAACGATGCATGGGAAGAGTCGCGCAACGTTGCAAAATTTGCATCTCTAACGCTTGATCTAACGCAAATTGTCAATCAAAATTTTATGACGAACAACAAGGCACGGAAATTCTTCCTCGAATGATCTTGGGAATGTTTGTGCAATGATACAGCGCATCTCTCTCGTGTTCATTCAGAGGGATTTAATAAGCTCGTCGATCACTGCACTTTTAATGCATTTTATGCAGACATGTCTCTTCCATGATATCGAGATATTTCTTTTAATTTGTGCGACCCCGTGTGTTTTAACATTAAAAGTGACGTACTCTGATTTCATTCTTAATTAATAAAAGAGGATTTAATTACTTTATTTCGTGCATATTTAACATTGATTGCCGGTATGAATTAGTAAGTTGGGAGCAAGCCGCCGTAATTCTGTTAGTCTGCGTAAATCTTACTATCTTCTCCCTCTATTTTCAAGTTAATATCTCTGCATACACGCGCCTAGGTAGCATTGTTTAGTAGTTTGATAGGAAAATAACTGAATAATGAAAGGAAACCGCCGTTATGTTGCATGTTGCAGCCAATCGGGATACAACTTTCAGAAAATTACAGAAAATTACTATCGTGCAATTCGAATAAATCAAAACAAATGGACAAATAGAAAATTTTTTTATACGTATGAGAAATGCGATCGACGATTGTGTGCTTGGAATCGTATCGATCTCGGTGTAGCGAGTCATGTAATTTAAAATCGCAATCTGACGTCACGCGTATCAATTTTAGATTTTATAGAGCATGATGTACGTATATAGTAAGATTCATTTTACTTCCTAACAATAATGATACAATAAATTCTTACCAATTGATATTACGCTTAATTAATGAAGAACAGTGATAAGCACACGCGCTTGTGCAATCTGCTATCTATTGACGTCCGTTTGTTTACTTAACTTCCAATCAGCGTGAAAAAAAGTCGAAGTCCGCTAATATCTTTGATGCTTCCTCGCATACTGGAAATACGCACCTCCGCCACGAGACTTGCGATTAAATGGATCACATTCGTTACGACACGTGCATTGTTTTAGTTTCACAATTTCGCATGTGAGTACGAAAATTTTGGCATGCGTAATCAGTTACGTGACATATCACGAAATTTTTCCGCCGTATCAAAAAGAAGAAAACGGAGCGCATGACAGACGTATATCTCCGAACGGATGCGTGCTTGTTTATAAAACATCTATTTTCTGCTCGAATCTTGTGCAAATTCTCACGTGAATGATCGCGTACGTGGATATAGCCCAAATTACGTGCGCGAATCGCAGATATCTCGGCTCGTGTAAAGAAAATTCAACTTTAGCCATTTATCGGATTGATATAAATATCACATTATTATTAGAGAATGTTTTTCTTAAAGAATAAATTTAGAACTTTTGCTTTTTAGAGAAAGAGACCAAGAACCATGGGGCCAATGAAGGTACCACAGACTTTGAGAAGGCCATGGATATATGTGGTAAGTTGTTCTGCTATAATTAAATATATAATTAATACATGTATATTATAATTATATTTAATTATATAGTAATATATAATAAAATAATTTTAAAATATATCGGAATACACATGTAATAGTCATGCAATTTTTGAAATATTTGTAAAAATGTATTGCAATTGTTCTTAGGAAATGGAAGGTATCAATATACTTTATTGCTGGTTTGCGGCGTGATGTTCATTTGTGTCGGCTGCCAGTTTGGAGCAAACGCCTACATCCTGCCGTCAGCTGAGTGCGATCTGAACATGAGATCCGAGGAGAAAGGACTGTTGAATGTCGCCTTCCTCATAGGTAAAATCTCGTCAAACATTTCACCGATAGATTACAGGATTCTTTATAAAAAAATTGGTGCACTTACATTCAAACATTTCGACATAACTACACATGTTTATTAAATTTCTTTTCTCAGAATTTGCTTTAAACGGCGTTAAAGTCTCTTTATCTTAATGACGAATTAAGCATTGACTACGCGGGTTAATTTTTTTTCTGGTGCAGCCCACTCGTCGCGTGCAGGCACAGATTAAAGTTAATCTGCCGTCTTTGTTCGCGCAAATATGTATGCATTGTCTAAATTTTGTGCAGGATTTTTTAAATAACAATTATAACATTTGTCTCGAATTTTAAGTAATAGAGAAGTAAGTGATGTTGTAGTCTCACTTATTTACATTTTACACAGTAGTTTTAATAAATAATTAATAATTAATAGAATGTAACAAGAGAGTAGTAATATGGTTCACCATAAAAATGGATTTTAAAATTTGATTTTAATAAAAAAACAGTATTCTGTTATAAAATTATATATTTATTTATAATAAAGAGAAAATATTGCAAATGTATGGAAATGTATGTACGTACACATGACTTTCCATATATAATCTACTGAAAATCTATGATATATAGTAATGTAAACTGTAGATTATTAGTAAAATCAATTTGAATAACTTTTACATGAACACTTGGAAAAAGAGGTCATATTAGGCTTGTTGAGATTACATTAGCAAAATTCCATGTTATTGTTTAACTTTGCATAACTCGAAATGTTTAACAGCCAAAAGCAAAAAGTTAAGTAACAAAAAAGCATTCAAGTGTACATACATTCATATGATAACACGCTTAAATAATATGGAAATGTAATTAAATGTTAAAATGTTCCTTGAAAAAAATTTCGAAATGCTTGAAAGTAAAAATGCCTCATAACAAATGTCGAGTGTTGTATATTTAGCATATTAGCGCCACCACATAACACTAGACTGATAGAAAAATGATTCTAATAATAATAATATACTAATTATCATCTCAATAACGGAGATAATATGAATGATTATAATACCACCTTCTCCTCTACTAGAAATAATTTGTATTTTTATATTTGTGTTTTTATATTATTTAATGGATTCATGTAGAAGCTCGATTGCTTCAGGTTCGGTGTTCAGCGCTCTTTTCTGGGGAGTCTTCGCGGGCGCCTATGGAAGGAGAAATATCCTGCTGTTAAATCTTTTCGCTGACAGTATCATTACGTTGATCGCAAGCTTCTCACAAAGCTTTAAGATGCTGCTAGTATTCAGAGTCATAAGTGGATTCTTGTAAGTGCAAATAGTAAAATAGCATACGATATGTGTCACACATCATTCTAATTATCTAAGCACCTTTATACGGGCTATTTGTAGAATGGGTGGACCCGGCTCCTTGGTGTATACATACCTCGGCGAATTCCACGCGGAAAAGCACAGAGCGAAGAGCATCTGCTTCCTAGGCTTTTTCTTCACTCTCGCCTGGTTAATTCTGCCTGGTAATATATTTTTATTTTACATTAGCAATAAATAAGAGTTCCAGAACTGAGTTTCTCAGAGAATGCGCTAAACAACTAAATGACAAAATATGTACGCTACTTCTATGTGCCTAGTAGCACAATTTTTTGGCTCAATTTTGGCTAATCATTGACCAAATATGTGTTGTTCGGAACTGACTTAATTCGTTCATCTAGGTTTAGCATGGATAATCATACCGTTGCCGATATCCCTCAATTTTTACGGCATCCAGTACAATTCCTGGAGATTATTCCTCAGCGTTATCAGCCTGCCAACTTTCGCTATTGCCGTCGTAACCCTATCGTATCCGGAAAGTCCGAAATTTCTGGTGTCGCAAGGGAAGACCGACGAGGCTCTCGCGGTTCTCCGAACGATATACGCGGTGAACACCGGACACGATAAAAGCGAGTTTCCGGTAAGTACGAAGAAAATAATTTTTGAATAACATTGTCAGATTATATTGTCTCTTCTCTTAATTAACACTCGATGTACCTTTAGGTAAAAGAACTTCTCTCCGACGCCGTGTTCGAAGTAGAAAAGGACAAGGTACCATTGTCGTCGTCGGATATGCTGACGGAATTGTTGAAAAATATTTGGTGGCAATTCCGTACCATAGCATCGCCACCTCTTTTGAAGTACGCTTCCCTCCTGTGGACGATTTATTTCACGAACATGTTTGGGTGAGTGTCATTTTGATTCAATGACTCTCAAAAGAATTTTCAACGTGTTATTTATTTTAAAAAGCATTCAAAGATAAAGTTATACGATTTAGTACAAAATGTTACCAACAAAAAGAATTTTTATATTTAATATTAAATCTGTTCTCTTTCTTATTAATTTTTCTATTAATATTTTTTAGTTTTTACAATGTTATTATAATCAAGAAATTAATTGTCAATGCAAGCAAAATATTCTCTAATAAAAGATATCATGTGTGTGTGTGTATCACTAATATAAAAATATTTTCTTATGTTTTTCTTTTATCATGTGACGTGTAGATACTTCGGTTTTAATCTCTGGCTACCGGAGTTATTCAATCGCTTCGAAAACTATCATCAATCTCACCCGAATGCATCCGTGACCGTCTGCGAACTGATACACGACACGCAGGCGTTAAATCACACGATCCTGGAGGAACCGTTCCTTCTTTTGGCAAACGGGGTTACTACGGATTGCGAACCTCATATAGATGAGCGGGTATTCATTAACTCTTTGACGATCAACGCCGTTTGTCTGCTCGGCAATGTCGCTTCTGGATATCTAGCAAATCGAGTTGGCCGTCGAACGATGCCAGGTAAGAGTCTCAGTTCCAGCAAGTTCTCTTGAACAAGACAACCTTTTTTTTATTTGTTCAATTTCCCTTATCAATTTATCTCTTTTTTAATAAGAGTAAAATTTTCGACGGTTTCTTTCCTCTCCAGTGACCATGATGCTGGTGGCTGGCATCGCTGCCCTCGGTATCTACTTTGTGAGGTCTTCGCTGCAGATCCTCATAACCGCGTGCGTGTTCTCCCTGATGACGACCACGGCGAATTTCGTGATTACCAGCGTTGCGGTCGACGTTTTCCCTACGCACGTGTCCGCCGCCGCGGTGTGCATGATGGTGTGCCTAGGAAGGTCCGGCGCGGTGGCGAGTAATCTTGCTTTCGGCATGCTGCTGGATCTTAGCTGCGAGATCCCGGTATTCCTGGTGGCCGGTATCTCTATATGTGAGTATAACAATATAATTAGTATAAAAGTATAAAATGTATTTCTATCTCGAAAATCAATTCTGACCAATATAAAATCAATTCGATTTTGTTCAGAACAACTGTGATCATTCTGAACTTTGTTATTGCTGAAATCTTTTTTTTTTATGCATATCTAAGACTTGGATTTAACGGATTAGAGGATTAGACGAACGATAGAGAAGTTAATGATGCTCAAATAAAAAGTTAGAAAAATCTGCGAAGAAATAAAGAAATAATTAAATTGGTTGTTTTCAGTTGGTGGGATGTTGTGCTTCTTGATCCCAAGCAAGGAGAAGAAGTGAATACCGACATTTGAAGAAAAAATAGACTTAAATAAATTTCAAGAAGAGAACAATCTGAAGTGCCGAACGAGGTGTTTCGTGTTTTTTTTGTTTAATAAGATATGCCATTCGCGCAAAGTCTGAAATATATAGAGTGTTTTGTAAATAATAATTATAAGCATCGCTCGTTAGGAGTTCTCGGTTTCCTAACACTTGTAGGAAAATCTATGCGCCTTTCGTAATCTCATCGCACGTCAAGATGTTCAGTGAAATCGTAATGCTCAACGATTAATTTCCAATTAATAGCAAATTTGTTGTTTATTTACTAAAAATGAAATAACGAATCGTTCCTTATCAGTCATTAGCTTAATATCGGCTCGTCAATGACGCTCTGATTTCGCTGATCAGTGATACATTCCATATCATTTTATTACGATCTGTACATCGTGCGCTTATCGATCAAGTCATTTGTAAATAATTATTTCAATATTTATTAACCCATATTATGTAATGCGTGTGGCGCGTGTAATGCGCCGTCGACGCGTGTCTCGTCGTTCGCGACGAGGCATGCGTAACAAACGATCATTTGCGATAATGTACAATGTTAGAAATAAAATGTCTGACAAAGTGAGAGAATATTTTAATTGTCGGCCACAGTACGAAAAATGCGCGGGCGCGACAGCCATCTGGAGAAAACCATATATTATAATTGCCGTTGCACTGGCCTGCGGGGACAAACTGACGCACGGCAAATACGCACTAATCATCGCCCGGCGAATGGAAAATACTTATCTGTCGGCTTCTAAGCGAGATGGATTAAGCGTCGTTTCCTGGTAAGCCCCGCAGGAGTTTTAGAATTTAATCGCCCGATGTTTACGACGCACCTGTCGTAAAGCGTGCATTAAAACCACGTCCGTTCCCCTACGGGTGTATCACTGTGTAAAATACTGCGCACTGCCATTCAGGAAATCTATTATCGTCGTGTGTTGTGTCGGTATTAAATCATTCTCTCTCTCTCTCATCCGGCAAACTTTTTCCCGGAAAGTACCTCTTGTCATAGGGTATTTTCTTTTCTCATAAATTATCAGGAGCTGAAGTTTCCTCGCGAAAACGTTGCAAGTTGTCTCGAGTTCTTCTCTCGCGCTGAAAAGAAATTAGAATAATCTATATCGTGTAACTCTATAAATAGTATAATGATATCACTATGCATACACGGGAAGAACGGTTTTGCTGAGGTAACTAAAGAAAAAATTTAGCTAGAGGTCTGAAGATAATTTTGTTGGATCATTAAAATAATTATATAGGATCGAGCATAAGCAGTGTTGCAAAAAAATTTTGACATTCTAACAATCAGCGTCTCACGTAATTATTTTAATGGCTTAAGAACAGAATTAGTTTTAAATTCAAGTTGAATTTTTGATACCTTAGCACAGAAAATTATTCTTTTCCTGTGATAATAACGAGAAATTTTATTACTTAAGAGGATTCAAAACGGGACGTGGTGCTGGTGACTGGTGATTAACAACACGTAAAATACAAATCTGCAATTTCGTATATTTGTTTTATTTCTTTTTCGTAAAAATGAGTGGAGAGAACTTTCTTGATCTTCGATACACGATCACGTTCGCTCGGTAAGCATGTTACCTCCTCGTTTCGGAATCGAATATAATGATATTGAAAATAATATTGTGAGTTCTCGGGAGTTATCTAATAATATCGTTATTTCGTTACGCTATTCGCACTTACTCTCGGTACGTGCTTTCTTTATTATTACTCGTTACTACCATTCGTTATTACTATTATCGTCGCCGACAACGACGTAATACATAATATATACATAGTATGTATAGCATATATGCGTATGCGCGCACGTGCGTACACACCTTATGTACAATATATACAGCAGCGTTTGTTTTATTTCGATTTTTTCGTTGTGCACTCCCTCCGCACTAATTATATATGTATATACTCTTTTGTTGCGTATATTTTATTGCGCGTGATTCGAATCGCGGTGTCCGATCGAAAGCTCTTTCAGCACGTTAACATTATCGGTGAATATTAAAGCGAAAACAACAATCTCCGCTCATCATGCTTCAATTTTAAGTCGGAAATAATATTTAAAAAATTATCGTCGTGCAACGGTATCATTGTTGTACTTACATCGACAAATTTCGAAAAACTGCAAAACAATTAACAAAATTATATTACAAAGAATAAAGTAATGTGTGAATAATATTTCAAGATTTTCCTCCAATGGTCGTTATTTTTATATTCAAACCAGTATATACTTTCAAAATTTCGTTGAATAATTTTTTGAGAATTTTTCTTCATCGAACGCAAGAGACTAGAAATATTTATTATTAGATTATTCTTTCCTTGTTGAGTTTTTAAATTCGCCGATGAGCTTGCGATATCAATTTCCGGCGGAAATCGATCGGTCTTCAAAGCGCCAAGAAACGATCGACATCGATAAGTCTTCTGTGTGTGACAGCAAAGAATAAATTCCCTTTTATCAGTTTTGCGAGATTTGAGGCGCGCGTACTCGCGATCAGGAAAAAATCTAAGTCGTTTGTATTATGAAGCGCATGCCCCTATTCCCCGACTATTTGAACTTTCGAAAAGCACAGTATCTCATGATAAGGCACTATTTGTTTATTCATTATACATTCTAACGGACGTAAAGTGTATCCTTAGAATGTAGAGCACGGCAGAAATTTGTCTAAATACGCCGAAATCTTTTCTCTCTTTTTTTTTTTTTTAAATCAAAGTTCAGTCCGTCCGGTGTATATCGATTTAGGATGAAGAGAAAGGAGAAAAAGAAAGAAAGAGGATCAACAAGTTTGGGAGGAGGAAAGATACGTACGAGCAGAGGACTTGCTCTTACTGTTTCCTCTTTCCTGTTTTCGAAGACAAGTAATACCGGCAGTAATACCGTACCGATGCCGATGAAGCGCATTACAATACTTATCCATAACAGTAGTATTTACCGATACGCGTGATAACCGCTAATTGTCTCCCTCGTTCTAAACACTAATTAAATGTAACAGTGAACGGCTATATAAAGGCACTATATTTCACAGACGTAGGATCCTTATAGGGAAATCAGCTGCCTTCATTCGTTCGTATGTGCAATTTTACCTTTGGCTCATCGTTTATTCGTTCTGCCTCCGTCCCCGAATATTCCCCCACGAAAAACAAAACTGATCTCTCGGCAATCCCTTTCTGTTTTATTGTCACGTATTTGTTTTTTTTTTCTTTACTCTCGGCGCGAAGAATTTTTTTATCGAACTCTGATCGCGATGATAAATCATCAATCAAGCGAGAGACTTGAAGGCATCTAATCTCGCTAACGAGGAACTTTCGTATATATTGCATGTCCATGGTTTAAAGATTATTTGAACCTAGCCCACAGACACGTGGAGTGGTCGGTTGGCCGATAGCAGTTATGAGTTAGTAGACAGTTAGAAAACGGCTCTAATTGTCGTTCGTTAACATTAGTGTTATTACTCTCTCGTTATTACTACTATTGGATAATGGCACGTCGCGTCGCCCGAGAGAAACGGTAACTCGTCGAACAAGTGGCCGGCTCTTTTATTGGCGAAAGCCAATCCTTCCGTTTGAGATAAATCTCAAAGGGAATAGGCGTAAGAATAAATTATTCTTAAACGAAAAGCTCAGTCTTGTTTGACGCGCTTCAGATAAACAGTCATTTGCCGACATAACAATCTCCCTCATCACGAGATAACAAAGGCAATAGTAAATTAATCCGTATTAGATACAGATTAACTTTTACATTGAGAAAATATCGAATGAAAAATACCCTAAAAAAAGTGTTAGTAAAAAATATATTTTTTGAAAATGACAGAACGTATCGTAGATGAATTTGCAGACGAAAACGTTCGCTGTTGACCATGAAAATTGAGAAAGTAAAAGTCACGAGTGCCAAAACGAAGTAGATGAAAGCTGAAAAAGGCAGACTGTAAAACAAGAACGAAATGACGAAGCGCGAGGGATGCGTAAAGAAAAAGAATGCAAAACAAAGAGGTAGAGTGAAGAAAGACAATCCATGCATTAGATGATTCTGTTTTAGTCGAAATGCAAAAACGTTCCACGCAATTTACGAATGTACACAACAGATGTATTTAGTCTTTCTTATTTGAAAAAAATCTTCATCAAGGACGTATATTACATTATTCACATCTGAGCTTCCTTTTTTCCACTTAGATCAGAGTATAGATCTCGTGCTTTCGATAAACTTTACAACATTATAAAAATTCAGCAAAAATCATCGAGAAATCCCAAGGAGATTTCTCCATTCTTTATATTATATGTACAGATACAATTTACAAGTAACACTTTTGTATCTATGGACATTCCGAAAAAGATGAAAGGCAGAGCAGTATGAAGAATGTCGGCGAGATTGATAACAATACAGTAAACATAATTGTAACGACAGCCGTCTATCATGTATAATAATCAGACACTGAAACAAAACTTTGCAAAATTTTAATTTACACGAGAGATATAAAAGATTTGACGAAAAAAAAGAATATCACGAAGTAAACGTGATACTCTTACTTTTTTTCCGGTAACTAGTTATATAAATTTATTATTGCAAGTTTGCTTTCTGTGAGCGTAGATGTACCTTTTCTCCTTCAAAGAGTTCCGCGTTTTTTTTTTTTTAAGGAAAGATTTACATGACTTTTTTTTGTATTTTCGCGATTGTTTCTCTCTTGAAATTCCCGAGACGGAGGAGAAATCGTTCTTACATTTATTGTAACGAAGGGGAGAAGAAGTCTCCGCAGCGGTATTTATGTCGTAGGACTGTCCTACCATTAATTTTAGAGTACGCCTCCGTAGTAAGTTCTTTTTGCTTCTAACGCATAACGACGGCCGCGACGGCTCTCTTTTGGATGCTTGAACGCGATAAAACGAGCACAAAGAGGTACAAATATGAATCATTACGTGTTTCGCATGCGTACGCCTATTATAATACCCCACGACTGATCTGCAAATATACACGAATTACATTCGTTATCGTTAAACCTCAGAATCGCATTATAGTTCTCAAAAATTAATTCTTTCATTTTTAAATTGTTCTTATATTTATAATTTGTCTTTTCAAATTATTGCAAATCTAACGTTATCAGAGGTACGAATGTAGAAGAATGTGAACGTCGTTGACAAATATCAGTACCTCGAGCTCGAGATGATAACGCGGGACAGTTTAAATTACTTGCAATCAAGAATTCCCTCGGGAATACGGACAGCGTGTCTCGTAAATTGTCATCA
This sequence comes from Monomorium pharaonis, assembly GCF_013373865.1. Lineage (NCBI taxonomy): Eukaryota > Metazoa > Arthropoda > Insecta > Hymenoptera > Formicidae > Monomorium > Monomorium pharaonis. Next base: position 2,613,652 of record NC_050471.1, on the reverse strand, counting down.
AATGCCGTCTTACAGCGCGACTTACAGAGGCACGTAACGCAGTTTCAAACGCGCTCCAAGGCGGTGCGCGCGTTCTTAATTGTGGCACGAGAGGCAAATAGATGGACCACCGTGTTGGAGAACAGCGGAAAAAGGGACTACAAAAAGCAAATCGAAGTCGTCCAAAGTGAACAATCTGCCGGCGGACGTTTTCTCGTTACAATTATTTTCGCCGATGATCCAACGCGACTGTCGTTCGCTTTCTTTCTCACACACACACACACACACACACACACACATACATACACACACACACAGAGACACACAATTTTTCTTTCTCTCCTCACGCTACAGTTAGCTACCTATAAACATTTTTTTGTATACATCTCTGTATACATATTAATATATAACATTTAAGCAGCGTATACGCATCACAATATATCGTTTCTTGTAGCTCTCAATCCGTTCAATCGTTATTACAAAGTAACGGCCACTTTTACGTCCGATAAAAGCGGTAGTACGAAAGTAAACTAATGGTCGAAAAAACTTACAGGTCAATCAGTCGTATATGTATTTGTACGTGTATGTGTATGTGTATATGTATATGTATGTTATGTACGCGTGTATGTATGTGTAACGTGTACTCGCGTGAACGAATACTTATGACTGGTACACATTTTACAATGTATGCACTTAAACACATTGTTCTGAACACCGTGTACGCTCTTTCCTTCTCTCGAGTTCTCATTCGTATATCTACAGAGTATGTAAAAAAAAAAAACATATTCGCATATACGCATCATGTGTACAATCCTCTTCGAGGAAAGTTTCTGCGCATCGGAAACTGAAGACGTGCATACGATCAGGAAGAAGATAAAAAGAAACAACACAGAAGCCATCTTTCATCTCGGTCAAAACGTTTTGATCTGCCAAAGAAGCTTTCCGTTCTCAAGAAGGCTAGTGATCTTGCAATCTACTTATCAGCTGGTACTGGACCCTTCATATATTGGGTCGGATATTCATTTTAAGAAATAGAAACGACTATAGTACGGCTGAGAGATAATTCTCGCAAAACCAATGAGACCCGTTCCTCGTTTCCGATGTGCAAACTCTTCTCCGTTAATTAAACCGTTATACGCGAACGTATCTCGTTTTGTTTCTCTCTTTCTCTCTCTCTCTCTCTGTTGTCTCGCTTGCTTCGCAATCGTAAAAAAAGGAAGAAAGAAAAGACTCGCGTCGAATTCTTATCACAGTACATTGTATTACTGTAGTACAAAGCCCCGAATGAGGAGGCATCTTTTTTTTCTTTTTTTCGTGCGAAACGAGCTTGGCACGTGGCGCACTTTTGTTTCCCGAGAGTACGCGCTGCACTAAGGAGGGAAGCTGGGAAGGCACAGTGTATGTACATGTACTATACGTATGTACAGCACCGAACGACGATCGGAGATAACACACACCTGGGACTCGTGGCATGTCAATCGCTTTCGATTTTTGAGCGATTGCGCGGTTATTCGATTCAATACTGTCCCCTCGCGATGTAGAATCTGCCAATAGAACTTATGCTACTGCAGCGAGCACACGATCAAATTGAAATAAATAAATAAAAAATTTAATCCAATTATCAAATCAATAAGACTCTTATTTAATAAAAATCAATTTCTAAATGAAACTTGATCAGTTAATATTATATCACTATGTTACATTATTTTTGTTTGTTCTGTACAAACTCTTGATTTAAATACGTTTTGCCATGAGCAAAAATATAAAATAAGAATTTTAAATATATACAATAAATACACATTATATAAGAATATTAACACTCTTAAAATAATATCCTAAAAAGTTTATAACTGCATCAAACTTGCAAAGAAAATTGCACAATTAATTTAAATATACTCCCATGATCATTTTTATAAAGTTTTTATATAGTTATCTTTCTCGTCAATAACATAAGTTCTACCAAATGTAATAAGTGTGTGGAAAAGTTCACGATAACGTCTGTTTAAAATTTATTAATAATTTATTGATAATTATTGAGAAACAGCTGGGTGTTCAGAATTTTGCAAGTAATTTCTGCACTACGTATATCGTGTCAATTACCTTTGAATTATCCATCATTAATCATCTGCAGATCTAATCTGGGTCATATTGACTCAGACGATTTTTTCCATTTTGCCAATTTTATCTTAAATATATACAAAAAAAGTTTCGGATCACTCTACAGTTGTGTAAATGTTAACTAGAATTTTTTCAAGTTTTTAGAGCTCAAAAACTCTTTAAAAATCATAACTGTTTATCAATGATCCAGAATCTAAGCTAAGCAGTGAAAAACAAGTGCTCTGCAAAAGATTAAATCCCTACTGTTCTCTGAACTTTTTCGAACGACTGACAAAATAAAAAAAAATTATTCGAAAAATCTTTTTCAAAGAACAATCGTAACTATCTTTTTCGTCGATGTTACTCTTCGCTTTGTGCTTCATCTTTACGAGACTTACAATAAGAATTTTCCCTGTCTGTTGAATTCAATGTCAACACGCGCGAATTTACGAGTCGGCGCGCGTAGATCATAAACGCAAGTGACTAGACTTACCGGAAGCCCGACTCTCTCCGCTTCCTTTGTCAGAAATTCTCACACGAATCTCAAGAATAGCATCGACGTCTAAATAATTAAAAACTAAAATTAAAAAAAAAAGAGGGGAGAACACTGCGAATCAAACGCACGCATCGTAAAGGTTTCAAAGTCCATTCGTGCAAGTCTCGATGTGAATCTCTCCGTTCGTACGCGCTCGATGAACACGCTCGCGATCTCCGTTCATTTCCGTCTCTCGTTCTATCGACGAAAACGGAAACGGTCATCGTTGTTCCTAAACGTATTACTTTGACGGCGTGTACTTTGGTAAGACTGCTGGGGGTTGTATGGGGCGATCTCGACACGCGCCGCTGGGAATCGCCCCGGGCGCACACATACGTGTTCCTTTTATTTATTTATTCATTAACACAGCGCTCTCGCTAGGACGGAGCTAAAGGCCACGATCGCCGCATCATTATCACCGATCCTCCCCGAGAACAGCGACAGCGGTAACGATGACGCTGACAGCAAGGAGAAGGCGCGAGTTGAGGACGAGATTTGACGTTACTCTTCGGCCCGGCCAGCCATGGGGATGATCACCTGCACGGCGCCAGGAGCACCTCGAGCCAGCACGGGCAGGAAGTAACTTCCTGCCGCGAATACTTGGGTCCCCAGCCCTTGGCGAAGCTGATGCGGACGGAGTTAATGTCGACGGGGCCGGAGGCGGTGAAGCCGGTGGCCTGACCGCCGCCGCCGCCGTATGGAAGCTGCAGAATCTTGGCGCGGTCGAAGATGTTGATGCAGAAACCCGGCGGGACCCGGTAGACCAGCAGCGTTCTCGATTCCGGGTCGTCCAGGGTGGGCGAGTTGACGAAGATCGGGCTCTCCGACCGATTGTACGCCCATACACCGTCCGCTTCCTGGCTGAGCGTTAGTCCTGCAATTAAAAAGACAACGTCTTCCTTATCCGTCACGTTCTGGGATATTTTATGAGAATCTTTTACGAGGAACTAGCGCTATCAGCAAAGACAGTGTCTTTGAACCAAAACAGAAAATCAGAAACCACTCACGTTGTTCGAATAGATATAGAGGAAAGACTTACCGAGGCCGATTTTGCTGCGTGTACGCTGGACCGCGGGCGGCGCAATGTGATTCTCGGCCAGAGTCGCCAGGCAGAGGCCGTCGCCGTCGTGAAGAGAATCAAAGACATTCACCGTCGATGGTTCCACGGGATACAGACGACCGACTCGACCGCCCAACTCCCAGTACGCAAGGGTACACCATTCCCTCTGTGCCGTCTCACCTGTGAACAATAAAAAGAAATGCAACGTTTAAAGCGTGAGGATTACTAATTTGTGATGTCAAGTTGTTGCTTGCAGATTTATTCATGAATAAAAAAGTCGAAAATTGCAAACATATTAATTCCCTTTCTAATAAAATATGATTTATTTGCGTTAAATAAATACGCGAGATAACATGTGTGCAAGTGCATTATGCATTTAATTAACGCATATGTAAAATGCAAAAAAAAAAATACTTGAGGTACTTTGCGAGAGATCGTGAGAATTTTTTGGAGGAACTTATTCCAAAAGGTGTTCTTGTAATTCTGTCATAGCGTGACGACGCACAGATACCGGCTGGAATTATTTTGAAGTGGACGACGATTAATCTCCAGTCGAAAATATACCGAGTTTTCTGCTAATGGTATTATTGTTAGCTGCTCCGCAACGGAAAAGAGATTAAAATCAGGTCCCTTCCGACTCTTCGGAGCTTATCTCATCACTCGAAAACATTTTCTTTTTTTCTGCATTTTTGCCTGTAGATAATGGCCGTGTGGGGGGTTCGACCGAATGGTCAGGACGGTAGATTTATCGGAACACGGTCGCAAAAGGTTAAAGTGGTCCATTGTAGTCTATTGTCTAATCACGTTCGTCGAAAGTAATGCTCGAGACGCACAGTTTTCCGAATGCTTATCTGCCGGATGTAGACGAGACGCTCTCTTGGGATCCGTAACGAGTGGTCCTTTCCGGTAAAGAGGTTTATACGGGGGTAAAGGGAAGGGGGAAACTGCAGGCGGTGTTGCAAAGGAAAGCCGGCAAGTCCCACGCTTTTCGCCGTTACGGCATCTCCGGCGGCGGCGTCGCGCGTCGTCGCCGTCTGGGACCGGCGCCAGGATTCTGCGGGCCGGACGTAACGGTCAAACGAAATAAGAATTCTGACTAGGAGGAAGGCATGAGGCGCATCGCATGATGGTGAAATATCGAGTGCCGATATGTTTCGAGTCTGAAATACAATGACAGGAGACGGTCGTGGATTCGTGTTAACAGAATTACCGTTTTAAAGTCTTGGCACGTTTCTTCACGTTTACAGTTTTTATATTAGTTTCGCTATTTTTATCAATTCGCTATTTTTATCAATGTTAAAACATTAAATATTACTTTCATCTTTATTCTTGATGTTCGACATTCAGCATTGATCTTGTTCTCTCGGTGTACCGAGTGTATAAAGTTTGATTTATTTTTATAATTGTAACGTCTAATATGAATCCAAGTTCTTTTGTGTTTCAATTATTTAGATTGGTAAACGTGTGCGAAATGTGGTCAATGTTCGTTGCATTAATACGATTTGCTATATAAGTGATATTGGACAATTAATGTAGACAGTGATGTATCACACGTGTCACATTTAACTTTGCGCATTAATAAATTAATCTGGGAGGCAGCTTTATTCGCGCAATTACGAAAAATTAGCATCAATTAAATACTTTGACGTCAATCCCAGTTCTCTCTTTCACGCCCCATCGCGTCGCGACATTTCAATATCACCAAGTTTCCGGCGTTGGCAATTATTTCGCGTCACCTAGCGCGGCCGTCGAAGACGATTCCGGGCGTCGAAGGCGTTTGCAATTTCTTGCCGATGATCGGTAACAGGACGATCGACGACCGGGGTGAAGCCGAGTGGGACACGGGATAAATTCCGCTGGAGTTTTGCACCGGTGCGTGGAAATGCACGACCGAAAACAGCCTTATCGCGACCGCAATAAACATCGTTCGATCTCGCGCGAGCAAGGCTCGGGCTTGGCTCGGCTCGGCTTGGATCTCTTCGCGCGCGCGCGCGCGCGCGCGTGCGTGCGTGCATGTGCCGGCATCACGCACATGAGAAAGAGAAAGAGAAAGATAGGGCGCAGGCGGCGGCGGCGACGGCGACGACGGCGGCGGCGACGAGGAGTCGGGGGGCCCCTTGTGCTTCCACCACAGATAAAAATAGATATTACGAGTTTACCGCGGCGCCAAGATTGCGGGGTATCGCGACGATTACGTCATCGGTAGTAGCGCGAGTGGTTGGAGCAAGGACGCCTGTCGCGTCGCCCGCCGCCGTCGTCGCCGTCGAATTTTCATGTTTATCGTGCGATCGTCTACGGTCTTTCAGCAGTTTCTGGCCGCCACCGTGACACCGCCGCTGCGCCTTTTATCTCCCCATATCGAGTTATCGCGGTCCAGAAGCGCGAGATCAACCGCGAGGTAGATACGCCAGGGATATACGGGGTGTCCCCGGAAGGCAGCCCCCGCTCGACCGGAGATTATAGTCGGGGAGGGAGGAAGGGGGAGAGGAAAGTATTTCGTTTTCACTATTTCGACGTGTCGTCGTATCCAAAAGTGATCCACGAGCCGGGAAGATCTCGCGCGTTGCAAGTGTAAAGAAACCGTCCGTCGGAATTCTCGGACGCTGGGGAGAGGGTGAGGAGGGAGGCTAAATCATGGTGCTAACGCGCCGGGGAGGGAAGTCGAGCGAGGTGTGTTCCGCGCGCACTCGTCGTCGCGCGACACAATAAACGCAGTCACTAAATGCGGGCCGCACGCGGGCGGCGGCGACGACGACGCATGTGGCACGGAAAATTGGAAGCAGACCGAAAGCCCTGTAATAAAGCAATTCTGTCGGTTCTCTGAAGATCACGATAAAGAAGCAATTACGGAATTGACCGCAGCTTGCCGCGGCTCTTAAGTGTCCTCGTTTCTCCACGCGCCGGGATACCAGGGAGGAGGACGTATCATTTCACGTCTGGATCTCTCGGCGCGGGTCTTTTATTTTCGTAATCGCTCTCGTTTCCAAGGATCTCTATCAGCGCGCTTCTCGCTTGAGAAAAACCTCCCGTTGACGAATCGGTCGACTGCCGCGAGACAGAGAGAGAGAGAGAGAGAGAAACAACTCCAATTCTCGCTAAATTCCTCCAACACCGTGCGTGAGACCGATTCCACTCGCGAGAAACGCGGACTTTAGAGTGCTTCCCCCAAAGCGCGTTATTAACATTTAACGTTCCTAATACGTCGTAATGTGAAAATATACGAGGCACGTCTCCGTTTATTGGCGAATTAAATTCTGACGTGATGAAAAAGACGTCGCATTTTTATTATATATATATATATATATATCTCTGTTTAGTAATCAACTGCAATTCCGGTGAGTCCCAGGGATCGGCGGTGACGCGACGTAATAATAAAATGCAAAACTCTCCCGCGGCGCTCGCTCGCTCGCGAAAGGATCCGTCTAATGGGCAGCAGCGTGCGGAGTTGCGGTCGGATATTTATCGTTCGCGGCGTACGCAGATCTCGAGTGTCGACCTTCCCAGCCGCATACCAATCGCGCGGTGCGCGCGATACGGGCAAGGTGTTTGCACGGGAGCGTGTGTAAACACGGATGGGAGAAAAATAACGCGCGCCGCTCGGTCCCGAGACACGCGACAGCGTCGGCTAAAGTGTCTGGAGTCTCGTTTGGAATGCGATACCATCGCGCTACCGCTGTCGTTGCTACCGCTCCGTCCGTACATACGTCGCTGTCTCCGCGGCAGAAAACGCGTACGTATACGTGGTATCCCGTTTCCGAAGATAAGGAACGTTCGAAACATTTAATTCGCTCAATATAAAAAATTGCGACCGATCGTGCGAAAGGGAAAGGGAGAGAAGGAAGAAGAGGAGAACTTTACATCGCATCGTCCGCTGCTGAATCGATCGCTCATTTATTCGCGGGGCAATAAGCCCGCGCAAAATTTCCATTCGTTAGTTCCAAGAGAAAAAAAAAAGGAGTACCGAGTTTTGCGAAGTAACACAGCCTGCGCTTGACCCGGCGTCGCGAACGCGCCGCGGAAATATAAATTCAGACGTTAGAAAAAGAAGCGCGGGAGACTTTACCGTAAATCATCGGGACAACGTGGCGACGACGGCCGACTCCCCGATAATAAATTTCGGGGTGAGAGACGCGGAAGAAAAGCGGAACGGCCGACGTCGCGGCGCACTCGGCCCGTAAGCGAATTCCACAGGGAGATTGGATGCAATTACTTATCGACGCGATCTGCAAGAACAATGCTCGGCGGCCCTCCGACTTCGCTCCCCTCCCACCCCCATCCCCGACGCGACTTGTGTACGCTCGCTCGCGGAGAGACCGGCCGGGGGTGTTGTTTTGATCGGCCTGATATTTTACGTTCGTAAATTAACCCGGCGAGATTTATATCCGGCCTCGTCGGCGTTTCGTGCGACGCACACGCGAATTTGATTGAAGCTCCCGATGGAGAAGAAGCGCAGAAAGAGAGGAGAGAATAGCATTTCCTCCACCGAAACGTTGTTGAATTTTAATAGCAGCGAAATGGCGTACCATATTGACATTGAGAAATTTCTAAGAGAATCGCGCGTTTTCAGGATAAAGAATTATTCAATTGATATATACTTTAACGGCGTGAAAAAATCAATAACAAAGTACATTAATTTGATAAAAATACGTCATTTTTACAAGGATAAAAATTGTAATTTTTTAATTGCTAGTATCGAAAGTCAACAAAATATACTATTTTTCGGTTCTTAATATTCACAAGAGTATAACACGTTATATTTATAAAGATAAAAGATAATTTTCCTTCGAAATAAATGTATTTTTCAAAAAATTGAGATATAAAGAGAGACGTAGTTCTACAATCGTTGCAATTGTTTGATATCGATATTCTATCTCCGCGCGACCGTGTCCGTGTTTTATGTCTCACCAGTCGATAAGGAAAGCCAATTGTGAACGGCGCTTTAAGCGCGGATCGCGCGAATGACTGATGCAAAGCCACCGGAGTGCCAATGTGTTTTCCCAGTTGGGTCAAACACCCTGAAGCTTAGATAAGGTTCCCAACCTTGGCATGGCCGAGCCAAGTAACTGCGTAACGTAGGTGCACATGCACGACGACGACGACGACGACGACGACGATGACGACCATGCTGTTCCGCGTGTTGAAAATCTCTCACGTAAAAAGATAAGACTGCGTGCGTCAGTACAACAAAGCAAAGTAGGTACGTCAAATGTAAAAAAAAAAAAAAAATAATTTCAGTTGTAAGATCACAATCTTTCATTCATCGCGCTCTCGACGAGCTGCTGCGGATCACGTAACGGAGAATTCTAAACATTCTCTAGAGGAGCTCAGAACGCGATATAAAAACTCGAAGCGTCGCACTTTGATTATTTTTTTATCGCGCGCTCGCGTTTATCAAAAATAAATCATTCGACCTCTCGAGATCTCGCCACGCAGAAAGTTACACACGAACAATAGTAGTGACGCAATATACGCGTATTATCATCTTTACCTTTCATATTTTCCTCTTACACTAATCCCCGCATCATCTCCGCGATTGCGTTTCATAATAATACACGTGTGCGCAATCGAAAAACGCCTTTCTATATTTTTCCTTCGCGTCCTCCCTCGGTTATATTACACCAGATCCGCTTCGGATCTTCAGTCTTGACCCTGATTTCCATTCGGCCTACGACTGTCCTCTATCTATTCCAAAGGGAAGGAGAGAATTTCGCGCGGTCCGCGAGGGCACGCGCGATCGCGCCAGGCGCGCACACATCGGGGTCGACGGCTGTACGGTAAAGGTAGTAAAGGCAGTTGCCGTGTGTCGCGTGTATATATCGGCGCACACGGAGGGAGTGAGAGAGAGACGCGTGACCCTTGTCCTTCAAACGGCCTTTCTACGACCGCGCGCGAGTAGCGCCGTATAAGTGCGCGTTGCATACCTAAACGACACACGCTCTCGCGCTAGCGAAGCAGGAAAGCCGGCCATCGCGCGCGACCACCTTCCTTCTCCCCTCCCTCCCGCCCTCCTCTTCCGCCCCGTACACGCGTGTACGTGTCGCCGGAGTGCACGAGCATGTGCTCCAGCCGTATAACCCGCAATTCCTCGCTACCAGGGACGTACCTGCCAAATTCCTCACCTCCGGGGATTCCCACTTTGCCGAGTAGAACGCGGCTAAAACGGTGGTTTACCTGTTCGACCGAGCGAACGCGCGTGTTTCTTCGACCTGATTCACGTATACAGCTTGTTTTATAGTTTAATTAAATTATCACTTTAGAAATTTTTTGAGAATATGACGATTGGTTCGGCATTGTGTTATCCAAGTTGTAATAATTTACATCGCTCGTCTACATGAAAAAGAATCAAAATTGTAAAAAATAATAGATTAAAGTAGCATATTGACGTGATCCAATTTTTTTATTTTCAAGCATTAGTATCGTTGTATCGGTAGGCGTACCGACAATAATACCTAATTATGTGAAGAGGACGTCAGTACTTCCGTACAGTTCCACAATTGGCGTAATCAGAGAAAAATAATCTCAGGCTATAAAAATATTTGTGCATACTGTCAGTATTACCGATTCAATTATTACTGATCGAGTAAAGTCTCTGAATAGTGGATGTCTATTGCAATTTATATGTCTTAAAAAAGTTAAAAGAATAATTAAATTAATACTACATAATGCATATTAATCTCACGTTATTATATAAAGTTATATTTATCCGCAAATTCATCTTTGTTTTTCCTGCGCAAATAGACGGCTGTTGAGTAACAGAAAGAGAGAAAGAGAGATACAACATAATGTATCGTTTATAAATATTCTAATTCAATTCACCAGACCAGAGCAAATACGTTTTTACGCGCGTCTTTAATCTCTCAACGATAATCCGTATTATTTATTATCCCGTTGCATATGCAAGCGGGTGTACGGCTGGTACACTCATTAGAGGCTAAGAACCGATTTGATCCCGGCGCGAATCACAATCCCGTCGAAGAAGGCGCTACACGCGCTTTTTACTCCCCCCGCCCCCGCCCTCTTCTTCGCGCGCGATGGATCGACGGACGGGATACCGCCGTTTATTTTTACTCCCGCGGGAATGCGGGATTCGCTAAAAATAGTTGGCCACGTATCCGCTTCCGTATCAGATAGCGTAACGCGGGATGAAACGATCCCGAGGGACGACACCCCGTGCACGCGCGAGACACGCCACCGCCGTATTACACATGTATATTGCATATACAAAACGTACGCGTGCGTGTACGCGTACATAATGTCTAGTCTTTGATAGACGAGTGCGAGCGATAGGAACTATAGGAGTTTAGCTGAGCGGTGTTTGCCCGCGCGATAAGACGCGCGCAAGCGTGTGCCAGTGGCGCCTGTGCCGAGATGGCCGGAATTTTCAGTATTTCGAAAGCGACTCCTCAGATTACAGGGAAGAAGTTTCCCATGGGAGAGACGGCGGCCGCCAGATATAACCGCCAAGCAAAATACACCTTTATCTCTTTCGGCTTATCATTTATTTGTAGACTCTCTATCTCTCTATAAATAGAATCCCATCGAGTATTCCCTTTCTAGTTTCTATTTTTAGAAAAGCATACAGTTGTACCTCTTTTCTCGTTCCCCAGTTCGAGTTTCAGAAAAATCACTGCCTCACGGAACTGCGTGGCTCTCGCGTTTTCTTTTTCTCGGAGATTGAACGTTAAATATCTGGCACGGTCGGCGCGGTTCTCTCTCTCGAAAAATTGCGCATAAAGGATTAGCCGTCGGTAAACCGTCGCTAATTGGAAACGCGATAAATGTTCTATCATCTAAAATATCGCAATCTGCAAATATTTACATAACCAGTGGCGCTAAGTTAAGCACATGCCTAGATAAATACGTCGAGATATGTACGAATTATCTCGGCGCGGAGGCCGTCTGTCTTATTCGTTGCGACAGAGACCTGGCCGTACGCGTTAATAAATACATGTTAAATACACGCTTAAAAATTATAATACGTTGGCTGTCGCGAACGCGTCCGTCGCGACGGGTGTCGAAGCGCGCGCGCTTCCTCGAGAAGCCCGACAGACCGATCTTCCTTCAGATGAGAGCCACGTTAAACCAGGAGGCAGGTGCGCCAGTCTGTGCTCGAGGTGCGGGGAATCGTTTTCAACCTCGCCCTGCGTGTAATCGGAAACGAGAAGGAGAGAAACTAGACGAGACACGATCGTATAGGAATAAGACATGCGGGAAGCAGCATCGCTACCGGCTTACCTTGAAAGAGAGACGCGATGATATTCCACAAAGAGAGAGAGAGAGAGAAAGAGAAACATTTATTATTTGAATGTTCTAGGGCAAGCCCTCTAAGAATTTACAGAGTAAAAAAACATATTGAGTTAAAGTGAACAATAACACAAGTAACAAAACTTCCAGAAAAAAAAAGAATATATGAATAAGAGATAAAAGTCAAGCAGAGATAAGATATTAAAGAGAAAGAAAGAGAAAGAAAGAGAGAGAGAGAGAGAGATCTTCTTCGCGACGACCGTTTGCGTCATTTTTCTCCCCCGTGGGGGATCGAAAGACCGGTGTACGATTTCGTCGAGTCCGCGAATCTCGACGTCGCTTTTCGCGAACTTTACGCGTAGTATAAGTGTCCGAATGCGTTCAAGTTGTGTAAATCACGTAATACACACGGATCCGTGACAGGTAGAACGGATACGATTAGGAAACGCGTCTCTTCCCGAAATTCTGCGGAAAGCGCGTGCACGTTCTTGTCGAAATTGTACACTGAAAAAAAAAATTTCGTAGCGCTGATCGAGCTCTGGTTAAATCACTTCAATTAAATGTATGATTAATACAACTACATATTTAATTTAGTAATTATATTAACAATAAAAAAAAAATAAAGGTTAATTTGATCCCGTACGTCTTAATATCAGCATATCTACTTATAGGCAGATCTTATTCTTCAAGCTGATTCTTAAGTGTATCTTATTTCTCTCTCAAGTTCTCCGCAACATAATTAAATTTATATATTAATTTTTTGTATGATTAGACTAAATAAATAAACAAAAGTAAAGTTTTGAGAGCATTTATACAACATATAAAGAGTAAGAAAATAGAATTTTATTATATATATATATTGTTTTCACAACAAATAACTTTTAAAACAATTAAAGTTCTCAATAATATAGTAACTAATCGCTTATTGAATTGATAGCAAATGATTACTAAATATTTATTCCACATTTGTAATTGAAATTATGTCACCAAAGCTATCGCATTTCAACTCGATCATTATTACTAAACTTTTTTTTTTCAGTGTAGAACAGGCAATCGTACGTTTTCTTATCGCTTCGTAGACGTAAACACCGTTGAAATAATTTTCCTCATTACGGACGAGCACTGTCAGCGTATATCGAACATTACGATCGTCAGAACATTAACGAGTATTGATTCTCTGAAAAAGTGAGGTGTCCTATAACGTCGCAGTTTTTATTTTCTCCAGTGTTTTTCGACGTTATTTCTAACGACGGCGCATCGAACGTTCACATAGACGGCCGCGTGCTGGAGAGTCGCGACGGAATCGATAGAAAAGGCGACTCACGTGAGGACACAGGTGAAACCGCTCGCGGGGTGGAAGGTACTCCCCCTGTCAATCGAAACGGCGCGACATCGTATCGGCGACGGCATGGCAGTCAGACACACGCGCGCGTCAGAGAGGCGACGGATGACCGCGTCAGCGAGTCGCCAAGTCGAGGACAGACGCCTTTTAAACGAGACGACTCTAAGCGGGAAAGGATCGTCCGCGGCGCGCAGCGTCGCGCCGCGCCGGCGAGGCGCAACGGCGTTTGGCTTTCACGTGGAATTCTATCCACGGCGGGTCGTTCGGTCGGTCCGAAAAAAATCGCACGCGTTCGCGTGCTAGGAGAAACGACGACAACAACAAAGCTATAAACCGCTCGCTTCCTGCGTCGCGCCGGCCGTCCGGTTTCTGAATGCATTACGTCGCCGTCGCCGTCGCCGCGCGATCGTCGTCGTCATCGTCGTCGCCGACTTTACTACTCGCGCACGCAAACCTGACACGCGTGGCATAAATATCGGCGAAATAATATCGCCGCGTGCATTCCGAGAAAAAACGACGAGCGCCTGCTCATCGTCAGGGTATGCGTAACGCGAAAAGAAAATAGTTGCGCTCATTATCTATGCGCGAGTAACAGAGTGATATAATAACAAACGCGGATTACGACGAGCGCGATTGTAAATATATATATATATGTATAAACGTATCGTTGTAAATTATTTAATAGAAGAAACAACGTGGAGGTAAAAATAGATTATCGAGGCGAGCGCGATGCATTTATTAAGACTTTGATCGCGTCAGAGTGTCGCCGCGCCACGCGCCGCTGAGGCGGGGCAGGTCGGCAGGACGGATAAAGCTCGCGCTTAAGAATGGCATCCTTCCCGCGAGTAAGCTCACCCACGCGGGCTAGCTTGCAAAATTGTTACGGCGCGCACACAGGCGCCGTATAGGGGGTGTCCCGTTCCCAAATCCCTTAAATGAGCCGGGGTCGATCACTGGCGAATTTCCCAGGTTCGTGTGGATCGCTCCTTGTCAACGTTCTCTCTCGTAGAAAGAAATCGATTCCGAAAGAAGCGATTTTACAAGCGAAATTTAACAAGGCGGAAAATCCGGGCACGTGTACGCGGTACGTAGTAAGCGGAGGCATAAAGTCATCGGGTGTTTGCTTAAGGTGCGTGTCATATTAGAGAACGGTATACGACGAGAATATTATTGGCGCCTGCCTGGCAGCGTACCGCGGGGAATGCGACGCGTGTTGCGCCGCACGTACGGAATCCGAATAAAATGCGAGGGGGCGGGATATATTATATGTATACGTATACAATATATCCCCGATAATATGCACGTAAATACGTGTGTATATATAGATTCGTACACGTATATCGGGACATCGGGCATTGTGAAACAAGTAGGCGGCAGCGCCGCGAATAGTATCGCAATAAAATCGTTCAATTTATTTCGGTTCTCCTGCAAGCGAAGAGTGTCGGCCGCGGCACGAGGGTCTAAAAAAAGATTCCTCGCCTCTATTACGCGCGCGCGCGCGAGCGAGCGAGCGAGCGTACGGGCGGCGACGACGGCGGCAATGCTCGATCAAAAGGACACTTGGCAGCGCCTATATTTTCGTTGGCCCTTATCGACGTCGCGCCACTGCACCCCCCGTCGCCGCTGCAACCTGCCGATGCACCCCATTAGACTTTAATGGACGTTTGCTCGGAGAATTGGTATTAATAACCGAGACGTTTCGACAAGGATTGTTTGCTCATCCCGAATGGAGTACGTAAATATCTACGAATATTATTGGCGCGTAAATCTGTAAAAAAAATTCAATGACGATTAAGTTAAACTTGTTGTTATAAAGTATCGAAAAATAAATGACGTGCGAGGAATGAAATTCTAGTCTTCGACGCGAGCGGCTTATGAATGAAAAAAAAAAAAAAAGAAAGGAACCTTCGGTGGTCCTGTTGAACACGTGTATATAGATACAAGAATGTGCGGGACGTACGCGAGACGCATAAAAAAAGGAGGAAGAAGAAGAGGCCGATCGTAAAAGAACCGAGACGTGGGAAGGCAGGCAAAAGTGCGCGAACTAGCGCAACAACTCGACGGGCGCCGACGCTCGTAAAAAGAATCGGCGGCTACAAGATCGTAGTCACGAGCCTCTGAAAAGTTCATCAAAGTTCGACTCGTTCTCTCTTCAGAGGAGACGTGTCCATAACGCGGGACACGTGTTTGAAGTCGGAGAGGAGAAAGAGCGAGGGGAAGAAAGGAAGGTACGGTAAAAAAAAAAAAGAGACCGCGGAGGAGGGCTTCCTAGACGATTCTAAAAAAGGCGGCGCGACAGCGACAACCTCGGGCTCGATCCACGGGCTTCCTCGTCATTGTCCGCAAACAATGCGCCCGTAAGGAGATACGCGTAGACCGTACGAGCGTACATAACCCAAGCGTTACGCACGAACGCTATATACATACGTATAACGCATACGTGTGTGCGCGCGCGCGCGCACGGGGAGATACGTGTTAACGCTTTGTAATGGCAGAATAAAAGATGGCCCGACGCCAGTGAAGGCGCCACATACCAGGCGCCGCCTAACCACTCTTTTCCTCCGTCCTACTCTCGCGCGCGCCGCCGCGCCGCGCCGGCCCGTTCTCGCGGTTTGTCTCTCCTCCGTGCTCTCTCTCTCTCCCGCACGATGCACGTCCCTCTCCCACGACAGCCGTGTCTCTCCCTCTCCCTCTAACTTCATCTCCTCGACTCGCCCCGCGCGACAGGCAGACCGTTCACTCGCTCGCTCTCCTCATCGGCAAACATGCACCCTCCCTTCCTCCATATCTCTCTCTCTCTCTTTTTCTCTCGTTCCCCGCCTTTCCCCTCAAGGCACACTTTCCCCTCTCTTTCTCTTTCACGTTACCTTATCCTCCCCTTGCGCCGCGCCATATTCCGCGACCCCGCGTCCGTCCAGTCTTTTCTTTCTCTCTTTCTTTGACCAATTCTTTGACCCTATACAAACAGGGCCGCGTGCACACACGCGCGCGCGTACGCGCGGTGGAATGTGTGGGGGCTCGAGGCGTGCGCGCGCGCGCGCATATTCTGCACGCGTGTACGTACACGCGCGTAACGACGATGGTACATCTTTTTTTTTTTCGTCGGTTCACCGAACGTCACACCCGCGGAGGGCCCCCGATTTCTTCTCTCAACCCCTCCTCCTCTTCCTTATCTCTCGCTCTCGCACGCTCGTCCGAGATACGCACATCGAAACTGCGTTCGATAATTTTGCAAGAGCGCTCCGGCGCACGCAGTGGCGTCGGCAGCACGAGGAAGTCGAGGGACAGCGTGCGATTCGTCGAGAATTCAAAATGCACTGAAACTCTTGTTACCAATATTATATCAAAGGCCTGTTTCTTTATCGCTGCACTGCTGCAATGATGCAATAAGTTGTAATGGGACAAATATATTTTTTCTCGTTCTAACTTACTGCATCAGTGCAGCAGTGTAGCGACAAAGAACAGGCCTCAACACTGCTACGTATCAATTAAACTTGCGACAAATCCCAACATATTCTCACAAAATCGATTTTACATTATAGTTCTGACCTTCTTTTTTTCTCCCTTATATACAAGTGTTTTCTCCTTTCTATACAGCAGAAAATTTTATTACATATAATTTTCTATTTCCTAGGAAAAAAGGGGAGATGCGTGTCGCAGTGTCGTAGATAAATCACTGCGTCGTCGCCACCGTCGTCGTCGTAGTCGTCGTCGTCGTCGTCGGCGCGCCCCTGTGGCGGAAAAGGAATGCCAACTCGTAACGACTTTCGAGACGGCGAAAGTATGCGCCTAGACAACATGCACGCGCCGGAAGAAGCGCGCGTCACGGGTCCCGCGGGTTTCTGATCGCGCGAGTGATTTAGCATCGCGCGATCAATTTGGCACGCGACGAGTTCTCTCCTCGCGAACTCCGTTTTTCCGCATAGAGCTTTCTACGTGCTCGACGGGGATTAACATTCTCTCGCTCGATTTAGCTTATAAATTTG
Source organism: Monomorium pharaonis (assembly GCF_013373865.1). Lineage (NCBI taxonomy): Eukaryota > Metazoa > Arthropoda > Insecta > Hymenoptera > Formicidae > Monomorium > Monomorium pharaonis. Next base: position 2,596,409 of record NC_050471.1, on the reverse strand, counting down.
TCAAAGAGCATTTGTCAAAGATTAATTCTTTCCTATTAAATGTACCAGAATCCTTCTGATAATTATAATAAAGTCACATTTAGTTGAGCCAGCACAATTTTTTTTTAGTGAAATATCCGATCAATGTAATTGGAAGATTTATAGAAATTCAATTTAAAAAAAAGGCCAAACTCTTAGTTGAGTCTGTCAAATGTTCTGTTCCAGCTGTAAAATTGCGAGTCGAATCGTGGTAATCAGGAATTCTGTTTGTTCTTTTCAAAATACATTCTACCTTGTTCTTTCGATAACATTCTTCTCACCGTGGACTCCCTCACCTTGGCGCAACTTCGATTCTCCGTCTCTCGCGATTCGTAAACGAACGCGCAACGGATGGAAAACTATCGATCCCGGCCAAGCGAACATCCGTAATGGAGTGTCGTTGCACCGACGGAATTCCTGCGAACGACCTTCATATATTTGTTTCATTCCACGCGTATTCGCGTGATGCACGGCATGCGCGTCGTAATCGCACGTATCGCTCCGATCGACGACGGAAAAGGGGGTTTGTTGTCGGACTCTTTCCATTAGACAGAGTAGAGTCCATCGTCCCGCGGCGCGCCTAGAATCTCGGTAATGTAAGGGATTCCAAACAGCCGAAAGCCGCTATTGGCCTTATTTATTAGTCGTCGTGAGACCATCGAGAGAGCAACTTGGCATGATCAATCTCTCCGTTAATTTTCAATTCTATCAACTCCCTCGAATTTATAGAGCTTTCATGGAATTCAATTTTCCACGAAGACATACAATTCTGCAAAACGTAGCCTGATCCTCTTTCTCCGATAAAAGTACTCGCGAAAAAATTCCGAGATAACAATTCCAGATTGTCATATAGGTTTTCGATCGATACGTTTTACTGCTATAATTTTACTCGATTACTTATAAATTATGTTATTTATGCTCGTACATTATCCTCCGAATAGTATTTCCGAATTTACCAGAAATCTGAAACAATTCCTTCGTAATGTTTTATAATCTTCACGGAATACAACGGCGCTTCGCTTCGCGTTGTGTACGCGTGCGTGCGATGCGTGTACGTGGAAACACGCGGCCCCAGTTGTTACTGCCGTTGATACGATTCCGATAAATTCGCGAGACGCCACGCGGAACGTCGAGAGCGCCGTTTTATAGACGCGGACAGCGTCATCACCGTGTAACGATCGTTCGACATCGTCAAAGGAATCACGGAGAGGATCACGCTCGTTCGTGATAGCGATCTAACTTGTCAATGTGCACGCACGGGTGTATATGTGTGTGTGTGTGTGTGTGTGTGCGTCCTGCATAATAAAATAACAAAGTCGCAAGGTCCGTTAAATTGCCGGCGTCCGCTAAAATCGTCGAGACGCAGAAAGCGCGCGCGCACGCGCAATAAATTCATACGAGCGCGCGTCGTTCCTCTCGCAAAACTTTTATCTTCTATTAATAGTTACAAAACAAGTTGCGTGTGAGCGCGCGCGCGATCCTTTTAATCCTTTCGGCGCTGAACGGCCCGACGAGGCGTAACTTATGGCGACAGTAGTAGCGCGTGCTTCTTGCGCGAGCAAACGCCTTTCTATCGATCGACAGGTTCGATATCGATAATCGCGTAACACGTGTAACGCTCGATATCCGATAAATCACTCATATTTCGACGTGTAATTCTTGCAAAAATTAATTTCGGTAAAACGTCAATCACGTTGGACAAATCCGGAAGGTTGCGGCGTCGTATTTTTCGACCGGGCAGCAGTTTTCCGTCCGGCGGACGCCCGATATCACTTTCCGCACGAATGTAATCGTATAAATAGCATCGGAGATAAATAAGAGATGAGAAGAAACCGCCAGAGAGTTTCGTGATGCGAGCGATGCCATGACTTATCTCCCCACGATTTATCATTTCGCTTAAAAATGACAGATAGTGCTAAATGACTTGATCGTGACTCAGAACGTATCTATTAAGCGTATACCGAACAACTTTGAAGCCATGTTTGCATTTTATTCATTCATCATAAAGGACGGCAATGTCGTCTACTCGCCGTAATCAAGATAGATAACCAGGTCGGATTTTAGAAATCGCTCACGACGAGTGCATTCGACGTCGTTACTCTCCCAGCTGCTTAATATTCGTCAATAAATAATAATTAAGAAACGAACTTGAAAAAAAAAGACAATAAAGAGAACGAGAAAAAAACTGTCCTGCCTCACGTGAAGAGAAGACGTATCGATGCCACAGTTGCGTAAAAACTGGTCGTTTTGGTCGAAAGAACGGGCGAGCATAATCGTTTACTATCGGACGCCCGATCGACGCTCGTCCGCGTCGTCGCCGAGTCTCGCTCGAACGGGGCAATTGATGCGCGTCTGAAATTACGACGGCAAAAAATCTGGGGCACGAGTATAGCAAAATTGCTTGACAATCATTAGCGAGCGCAAAAGCGTACGTGCTCGCCGTTACGCGAGACTTAATTCCCGAGTCCGCGTTCCCCCCTCCTCTCTCTCTTTCTCTCTCTCTCTCTCTCTCTCGCTCTCTCGTGAGCGCTGCTCTCTATTTTCCTTCCCCCGTCGCGCCTCGAACGCTCTCTCAAACGCTCCTACTTGTTTTCTATATCTCTCCGCGCTTTGCTTGCCCACAAACACGCACCAGCGGAGCGCAAACGCGATACGCAAATGTCTGCCCGGCCTCGTCCGGACCTAAATACGCGGCGACGTTGTCTTCCCGCACGCATAAAACGCTAATAAGCTCGCGAGAGAGGCGAGCACAGGAATGTTCCCCGCAAATTCCTCGGCCCGACGGTCAGTTCGAATTTTTTGCAGAATTCGAAATTTCCGCAAAATTCTTTTAAAACGTTTGAGAATGTAAAATGATCTTGCAGACAAAATAACTTCGCATACTACGCACGACTGACGATTCGAGAAGATGTCCGTCGTCGCCGATGTTCTTGCACGCGAGTTCCTGGAAAACGTCGCAGCCGCGACGCGCGAAATTAGCTTAGTTTTTCCGGACGTTTACGCCGGTGACGCAAGCCCAGCGCTCACCGACGCGCGATTTCGCCTCGATCGTAATATCAGAGGCTGCTGCTGATTGAAACACTCGGCCGTGGCTCGACAGAGGAGGAGACGTGAGAGCGCGCTTCTCGGAAGAGCATGCGAACTTTGACAGATGGCCTCGTATACATGCGTATCTTTCTCTTTCTCTCTCTCTCTCTTTCTTTCTCTCGGAGACTCCGTTTATTTCGCCTCGTAGCACCGCCGCCGGCAGTCTTCGCGCACGCGGTATAATTTAATTATTAATTTAACGACGACAAAGTAATGATCGCGCGGACAATGAGTGCGTCGCCGATTATCTCAACGCGACGCGATAGCAGTGAGTAGTAATGCCTTCCCGTAAACCGGCGGGTCTGCCCGGGTTGCATTATAATTTATACGCACGCAGAATGCATATATATATATATATGTATAGTAGCGAGTTTCTTCTCGTTACGGAGGAGAGAATCAAGCCTCTCTCATGGAGCGAACGAATGCGCCTTCCCTTCCGCCCTTCCCCTTTCCCCTCCTGCGTAAATGCGCGAGCGCGGGCGCAGTATGCAAATTGTTCCTCGAAGATACTCGGCGTAATTATATATAGGTCAATAATGTTATCGATAAGGATCGCGATCACGTATGCGCGGCGCGACGCGTCTCTCTCCGGGAACGGCGAGGTACAGTGACGGTCGCCGAATCGAGGCCGCGGACAGCAGTGGATCCGTAACGCATTTTTGAATTTAATTCCTTGACATTTTTTCTCAACGCCGCGACAGTGAAAAAAAAAAGAAATCTGTACCGTTATCGGAATGCAACATTTAGTTAATTGACCGGCGTGATGACTTGAAATTGTGACAAAGTATAACGATATCTCGCTGGGAAACGCGATTTGAAGCTCGCATTTACGCAAACGATAGCGCGGCTCGAATATACAGTTAACGAAGCGCACTTCTGGATCTATTTTCGCTCGATCGAAAGATCGAGGCTGTCGACCCAAACGGATCTCACGAGAGCCGAGAGAAAGAGAGGGAGAAAAAAGGAAGAGGATGGCGAGAGAGGGACTGAACCGCTTTGCGCTCTCTCTCTCTCTCTCATTCTTCGCACTCGACTACGACGATGAGAACGATGACGACAACGAGGCGCAATCAATCCGTTATTTTATTAAGAGGCTTATTTCGCGCCGCGATTTCATTCCCCCTCAAGTGGCCTGATCCAATTCGATTTCATGGCGTTCTCTGTGCCGCGCGTGCATGCATGCATGCGTCGTCGTCGCTGTTAAAACGTCTTCTCCATTGACAGCCGGTTGTTGTGTGCGATCGTGTCCGTCGCCCTCGTGACATTTCTCGGTACGCGCGACACGAAATTATCCTTTAACCCTGCAACTGTACGTGGCACGCGCGAACGAAATTGCCGGCGAACGAGGGAGGCAACGAGGGAGAAAGAGAATCCGACACCGTCGCGCAGATTTATCATTTCGAAACGTAAACAGTGTAGTCTCCGAGAAGACGGCTCAACGATATCATTTTATTTCCATCGTCACATTTTTGCGAAAGAAAGAGAAAAAGAGAGAGAGAGAAAATATAGGAAAAAACGAATAGGAGAAAAAAAGAGGGTAAACGGCCGGCGGTTTTGCGAGCGAGCGCATGCACAGGTAAAAGGTTCCAGGAGAGCCGCGGCTGTTAACGAGCGAGGGAACGGTGAGTTAAATGAGTCACGGGAACGGCGAAGCCTAGAAATGATAGACCTCATCCGAACGCACCGAGGCCGCTAATTGAGGCGCTTTAACTCGTCTACTTGTTTTCCCGCTTAACGAACCGTTAACTCTTAAAGCTAACGGCTGCGTAAAAATTCTTTCCTCGTTCGTCACGACTATCCTTTGAAAAGCGTATCATTAGCATCGCGCAACGTTCGCCGCGTCGTTATCCAATGATATAACTCTTTAACGTGTCTTCGGAGGAAAGATCGGGGGGGGGGACCCCCGGGTGTTTCGTGCAATTCGCGCTGTTCGCTTTGCGCGTTCGAGCTAAGTTTCCCGACGGCGGAAGGAAGATCGTCTGCATTTCGCCGCTCATTCTCTTCTCTCCACGAGAAAAGTTGGAAATAAATCTGTCCCCTTTAAAAACTTCGATCCGGCTCCTCCCGCCAGACTTGCGGCGACCTTGAGTCTCCCGCGCGGGTTATCCCCGTGATGTACGAGACACAACTATTACGAAATCAAAATAAAAAGAGCAGATGACGGATAACTTTTTTTTTTCGAAAGTCTGCGGATTGTTGTCACCCGACGCAACGTCGATTAATACCAAAAATATATTTAAAAACTCTAAATTATTGTGGATTTCTATAAGAAATGCGATAAGGTATATACATTTGATGTAAATGTAAATGAGAGCGTTCCATATTAATTAACTCGTACAATTGAAAAAAATAGCTCCAAGAGAACTTAAATGTTAATTCAATGTGATAATTTAACTTTCAAACTCAACTGCCGAAACTGATATTTGATCTTGAAAGGCAATTTAGTTGCCCCGAGAGATTTGCTCAGAGGAAACGTTAACCCCCGGCTGATTCAACAAACCAGGGGCAGAAAAATATCGAGAGAAAGACACGATGTGTGTATAGTATATTCACGCTTTTGTTCCCGGGAGCAAGGACCGACGACCTCGAGATCCCAATTGAGAAAAGTCGTTCCGGGACCCGATGAATGGGAGCCGAGTTCCCGTCCGTTTACCTCGGTTATCGCACCAAGGGATGGCGCCAGCCAGCGTGCGCCCCATTCAGTAAGGGATGCGGAGAAGGGTGCTCCGGACCGGGTGTCGGCGACCGCGCGCGCGGGCGACTAGCCGGCGGAGGAGAGGAAACGGACAACCTGTTGCTTTCACCGTTCACGCCGGGATATATCCACGTGACTCTCCTCTCCTCGCGCGCGACGCAGAGCAAGGCACCCACACGCAACATGTTGCAATCCCCGAACCTCCACCGGCCGTAAAATATTCGCGCGCGACGGATTATCGGAGTTACACGCCCGAGAGAGCCGACGAGCGGCGTCGCGCCACGTAGGTGGACAATTTATCGTCGTGTGTTAAAATCGCGGAAAGCCGAGAGCTTCACGCTCGCGCGAAACGAGAAGATAATTGACCATGCGGTAGCCGTGTTTCTGCTTGGGGTTGACGATTTTTACGAGAGACAATAGAATAGCGCGATGAATATACGGTGACAGTAATACAATAGATATAATGACGAGATGTATGTATAAGAAGAGAGAAGAGGGGATACATATCTCCCGTTCGGTTGTACGTTAATATTCATGAACGTATACGTAATTCTTAAATTAAATAATTAGAATGATTCACTCTATCTCTTAGAATATATTTTTCAAATATGGTTTATTCTTATATTAAATCGCATTCTCGAATACCGTTCTATTTTTCAAAATTATAAAACGTATACGGAGCTTAAGTATTTTCAGAATCAATTATGAGAATCTCGAAAATTAAATTCAACAGGCAACAAGCGTCTCCTCCGGCGCGGCTCTGCGCTCGAGATTCTCGAGAGGCAAGACCAACGACGCATTTCGATCGATCGTCGGCTGAAGGCGGCACGACGACGGACGTCCAAAGCGAGCAGTACAGAGAGAAGGCGTGTGCGAGAGAGAGAGAGAGAGAGAGAAAGAGAGTCTAGCGCCAAAATAAATCAATAAAATAGCGAACCAAGTCGAGCACGTAGGCGCATACACGTGCATACGGACCGTGCGTATAGACCGTGTACGCGTGTGCGATGGATATGAGAATCGTGGCGAGGAGCGGCGCGACGGGCGAGGAGAGAGGAGAGCAGCCGGAGCGGGCGAACGAGCAGCTAGCGCGCGAGCGAGGTCGAGACACGCGGCAGCTGTCTGGCGCCAGGGGTCCCCCTGTTCCCTCAAACAGTCGCGCCGAATGCCACCCACCTTAGCCGACCGACCGACCGACCTATCGTGCCATTCTCAAACCTGCCTGCGTCCCGGGAGCCGGCTTTCCCTCCGCCCTCCCCTCCCCTTCTCTCCTTCCCTGCCCACCCTCCTTCCTGCCCGCGTTCCTGCGCGGCCTCCTTCCTCCCCTCGTCCTGCGGCAGATGCAGCAGCCCGCGTCCGATCCGAGACTTACGCACCACGTGTTTGATGGATCGACGCCGCCGCCGCCCGTATTCCACGAAGCGGAGAAATTTTATAGATCTCGACGGGACGATTGTTTGATGAACGAGTAAGCCGCGTCGAATAATGGTGGAAATAACTTTCGTTTCTTCTTCCCCTTTCGTTCCACGACTTCTAAATTATAATTGATGTTTTTATATCGTTGAATTTACGTGAAAAATATATACGTGAACCGAGCCTCGGAGAGACCCGATGCCCGTGGCGTCAGTTGGGAAACGGGCTCGATTGAATCCTTGATATTTCTGTTCTCTCCCGGAAGCGGCGTTCTATCTATAACTGGCTCAAATAAAAAGGCAACCGCGGGCGCGTGTTTATGATTCCGTGTCATCCACTTCGGTGCTCTAAAGCCTCGCGCGTCGCGCATTATATTGCCCGCGCTCAACGTCGCGCGAATATACGCGACATTCGCTAAGCCGACGAAAGTGCAATCGCAGTCAGGATGATTCTCGGTTTCCGGTAAATGGATCTGCTGCGGCGGACAAGCGGAACGTGCGTCTTTTTAATGCCGCTATGAAAGTTCAGAAATTCCAAGTCCGAGAAATGCACACATCTTTTATCACGAGACATTTATCTATAATTTTTACGATTTTATTTGCAATATTATTTCAGAAATTAAAGGAGGATCAAAGATAAATTTAAATAATTCGACGTATTGTAATTTAAGAGTTGACACAATTAAAATATAACTTGAGAGAATCCAAAAGATACGTTTCAGAAATTTACGTTTCACATATGTATAAACGACGTCCTCTCTTCTAGAATAAATTGCGTTCTACGCGATTACCCTCGGATTAAATGCGTGAACGCGCGCGCGCGTCGTTTCTTATTCGCTCTTGCAAAAGCGCAAGGCAGGCCGGACATAAACGCAATTTGTTGCCGACTCGGAAATATTTGACATCGTTAGAGCAGCGGCAAAAACAGATAGTAAAAGTGAAGACCTCGACGCACGAGAGAAAAATTCGCCCGCAAATATTATCTGCAATTAATATTCTGTATTTCCTTCACCGTGGTATGCAAATTCACGATCAACCAAGAATGAACAAAGTCGTTATACGGTTATATTAAAAAAAAAAATTAATTTTTTCCCAGATTAGATTACATTCTTTCAGCGTGGAGATCCAACTCTGTCTATTAAATATTCCTCGAAAACAGATTTAACAGCCGCACAAACAAATAAATACTCGCTCAATCGTTAGAACCAGTTTTCTCGGGTATATTTTTTCTTTTATTCCGGCAAACCACTTCCTTATCGCCAATACCATTCGCGCCTTCGATCTATGCCCCGAAGAGAAAAAGAATTCGTGTACTCGGGGGTCCGATGGCGCAACGTACGGCAGAAAATTATTGAACGTCGTTCGCGGTGAAACGAGAGTAATCGTTGCAGTCGGAGTCGGCGGCGAGAGAACAGAACGGAGCGCGCGCTCACTTTCCTCTGCCTCCGGCCGGGGCCAAAAGCGTTTCAGGCGTTCCACGAAGCGGCAACGCGAGAGCGGCCCGAAAAACGACGAGTCCGCGATCCGTGCGGTGCGTCATGCGTGAAAAGCTATACGCGCGCGCGTCAGCCTCGTGGAACGTGCGTGCTGAGGAAATTTCTTCGCCGCGCGGTCGACATTGTAAAATGTCGTCCTCGTCCCGTCGAGAAAATCTCGACAAGTCCATTATTACTTTTCGTGCATTATATTTCCCGCATGTATTGCAAATTAAACGTAATTTCTGAGAATTGCGATTTTCATATATATATATATATAAATATATAAAATTGTAAATATATAATGTGGAAAAGAGGGAGAGTTGACTCGCGCGAATCTCAGCGCGCGTACGCGAGACTTATATCTACAGGGGTAAAATTAACTTTGAATCCGCGATTGTTGCGACTCTCGCAACTCTCGCCGCGATCCGAAGGGGAAAGAGGCTCGCCTAAAATTAAACCCGCTCTTATTTTTCTCAGACTAGGGAAGCGAAAGAAATGCACGCGGGAGGAAAACCACCGATCGTGGCGCCGATCAAGGTTAACCACGTGGACGAGGGCGTAGTCATCGATCAGTGGCGTAGTCTTGGCGTGGATTTCTCGACTCGGTTGTTACCAGCTTAACGATTATTAACGATTATAAGGATTACATCGAGAAGGAAAAAAAAAAAGGGACGAGAGTTGCACGTGACACGACGAGAGACGAGGATCGTCTCTCACTTTTCCTGAAATATCAACGTCGCGTCGGGCGAAACTCGAACGATACATTATCGTCGAGATGACTCGACGGGACACCCCGTATATCTCTCGTCGTGGGGTCGGTGAACATATGGGGTACGTATAACCTTGAAGACATAGTTACCTTCTCCGTTGGTGGTAAGCGAGCCGGGAAGTGGCAGGGGCGTGCTGTTTCTGCACCGACGTTGATCCCCTTCGCTGGGCGCGCGATCTGAAAATAAACGGGCAACCCCTTGAGAAGCTGCTTTCCTCACGCGAGAGAGACTATTTCTTCCTCTCTCAATTCCTTTCCTCCCCTTCGCTCCCCTTTCCCCCCCTCGTTCGCTCTTTTTTTCATTCTCGCACATGTTTCGCTTTATATTCAGAACAAGAAGGGAGAGGAAGGGGAAAAAGACACACACACACACACACGTAATCATTGTTGTACTTGAAGAAGAGAAGAGGAGATGAATATGCGTTAAAAAGCGCGTATCTCGAATTGCAGCGACGCACGATTTTGCAACAGAGCGACGTTCGTCGTTATCGGGAGAGAGGATCGGACGACGAGAATTTTCCGGGACTGATGAAGAATTTCACGACGTGTTCGCGCGCGCGCGCGCGCGTGCACGTTGCATAAAAGGCTTATACTACTCGGTAAACAGCGCGGCAGCGGGAGGTCCCACGTAATTTCATACGTCCGCGCGCGCGGCTAATTGACGTAATACCCAGTCTCGGATTTCTCCGCTTCTCAACAGTAGACGGAGTAAATTCGATTCTCTCTCGGCACAGGTGCAGAGCGCGGGACGGGGCAAATGCGTCCGCCACCGAGCTGCACCGTGCCAAACGGTAAAACGATTCGTCACCGCGTCTTCTATATACAGTGGGGAGGAGTGAATCCAATAGTAAAATCTGAATCTCTCGATCCTTCCTTATTTACCGTCGGGGAAAGACGAATGGCCTCCACCTCGTCACTCGATTCAGCCTCTCGGCTAGCGATGGTGATCGATCGAGACGGTGACCGTTCGCGGGAATTCACCATCGTCGTCGGTCGCGAGGGCAACGATTAGGCGCAATAATTTTCTTCGGGACCAAAATTGAGAGACAGAAACGGCCAAGGTAATCGCCAGACGCATGATTCATAGTCCTCACGGAAATTGTCTCTTTCTTTCTCTTCCTCTCTCTCTCTTTCTTCCTTTCTCCCTCGCGGCGGCACAAAGGAGGTGACAGAATCGTCCGAAATAATTATTCGCTCGAGACGGATAATTTATTCGCGCGCACCGTGGCAAAAGTCTCGTATAACAAACAGAACTGCCAGTTATAACTCGCGACGAGACAATGTTAATCTGCCTGTCTTGTAAAATGTCCTACGAACGTCCGATTTTAATGTCCTTTAGAAACTCGTCTTTTCTCCCGCGGAGTATAATGGTGACTCATTAGTCTTTCAAAATCTATCATGTTATTTAAAAAGTCATCATTTATCGAACGTGCCCTTATAAAAAGCAATTTTGTTTTGATAGAATTATATTATTTCTTTATTATTATAATATTATAACGTACTTGTTATTATAATGATACAATCTAATCAATACGTGCATGTGTACGTCATGTTTTTCCAACTTGATTCTACTTAACGACATAAATTTAGTAATGAAGACACAAGTAATAGATGTGAAAACCAAATGCCTCGAGAGAGAAAATATATATTTTTTTTAAGCGCGCTGTTGCGTGCCAGCGGTTACATTACAAAAGATTTTGGGCTCGTCAAGCAGGCTAATAGTTTTAGGGATAGACTGTAGAAGGCTGGGTCCATTCACTAAAAAGAGAGGTGACGTCAGAAGAACAAGTCGGATGGGAGGGCGGTCGCATTCCTTTTGGATTCCAGAATCTCGTTCCTGCGGGAGAAGCATTTCCTGCCACGTCGTATTCAAAAGCATTTATAGAGAAAGCGGCGAGGGTAAAAGACGAGAAGGAATGGGGGGAGGGGGAGGAGCTTCAAGGATATCGCCAAGATAGAGGAGAGCCGTCTATTTTTAGGACTCAATTATTTAAAAATCCGCTGGCCTCGCCCTCGTCGCGTCGCGGGCGAATTTCGCGCAGGAGAGGTTTCTCTCTCCCTCCCTTCTCCTCGATCTCTTTCACCGAATCTTTGTCCTGTTTCCCACGAGAGAGGCTGTTGTTACATAAATAGAAACCAAAACTCGCTCGGCATTTCCTGATCGAATCAATTTTTTTTTTCTTTCGCTCATCCCGACCAAAATTAATTTTAACGATACAACGATTTGATCACGATGTATGAACGCACTTTAATATCAATTAACAAAACGACAGATGTATCGATAAAGAAATAACTTTCTCCCTTAATATTTTTTTATCTAACTGAAAGCTTTTTTAATGAACGAAACTGTGCGGACGACTTTGGACGGCAATCTCTGCAAATTTGCTGAACGTAAAATTGCACGATAATGATGAGTGTTCGTTATTATTTCAGGGATAGACCTTGCGATTTTTCAGACTCGCGGCAACGACGCCATGAAACTCGCGGCAAACAATCAGAGCGCGCGTGGGCGATTATCGGCGCAAATATTTGTTCGACCGATAAGGAACAAATTGACACGCGAAAACTCGCTCAGTTTATTATACTCGCCGATCGACCGTCCAATGTAACGACGACGCCGTCGCGCGTCGGGTGTAGCATAAATACAATTTATTTACAAAGTAAGGCCGGAGACGGGAGGCGGTCGGGAGACGCGCGATTTTGGCACACTCACGCGTCACTCCACAAAGGGTACGTAAATATAATTCCGCGAATTACGCGCGTGTCACCGTAAGCCGTTAAGTGCCGAATCTGCGAGATAGTGTCACCGCCGAGTTTGCAAAAATATATTAGCCACATGCGGAAGATTCGACCGGCGGCGCCACCGCGCTCGTCCGCCCGCTCCCAAGGTGAGCGGATTCGTGAATTATGGCCTTTGGCTTGGGAACAGTGTCGCAAAAGAGAAAGAGAGAGAGAGGAAGAGAGAGAGAGAGAGAGAGAGAGAGAGAGAGAGAGAGAGAGAGAAGAGGCCCCGCGTCGGTGACGAGTTAAGCACCGCGCGAGTTTCGGTCAGGTTTTGCGGACGTGAGGGCGCGATCCGAAATTTTGAGACCCGAGGCGAGTTTATCAGCGAGATTTCGCGCGGCGCGACGCCGGCGTCTCGAGCGTCGTGACACTGCGAGGCGGAGAGTGCGATCGACGAAAGCACCGTCGTTCGCCTCCTTCGCGATACCGCGCAGCGGACAAGCTGCATCGAATTAGGATCTCGCCGCCGGCGGATCTTCAAAAGCGGCATCTCGTGCGGGCTGCTGCGATCCGGAAATCGGCGTGCCTGCTTGGTTGCTTGCTTGCTTGCTTGCTGCTCGGCGCTGCCGGCGGCGGCGAAGGAGGCACCGGAATGCGAGAGAGCCACTCCCGCCGAGCGCCGGCGACTCGTGGCGGTCGGTCGAGGATGAGAGAGGAAGAGAGAGATTTCATCATCCCGGGTATGCCGGCTCCTAACCGCTTATAAACCCGATAACAGACTTCCCGATGAATCTACGATCGGTTCTTCTCTTCGCGAGGATTCGACGATAAATCACGATCGCTCGCGATAAGTTACTTTGACGTTTTATACTTGGAGTCGAGCGCGATGGGACTTTGCTCGAAAGTGGAATATATCGGGCGTTGTTTTTTTTTTTATTACAGAGAGAAAGAACCGATTGAAGAGACAGACGCGCGGTAGAAGACGCATATATATATATATATATAGACGACGAAGAGCGGAAAGAAGTCGAAGGATCGCGGTAGAGAAAGAGGTGGAGCAAAGTGCGCGCTTGAGTTTGCTCTTTCGAGCGAAGCGGGCGGAACGGTGAAAGACAGAAGGAAAGATCAGGGGGGGAGGGGGAGCGAGCGAGGAGCGAGAGAGGAAGAGAAGGTCAAAGAGAGAGAGAGAGAGAGAAGGACGGCAAAGGAAGGAGAGAAGGGATGTATTCAAGGACGTCGCGGCAAGCGTAAGAGCCAGGCGACAGGCGCCCACCGCCTTCGCTCCCCGGGATCTCGTCTCGGCTTGGCCAACCCCACCCTTCCAAGCTCGGCGGCGCTAAGGTTGACCCTATACCTCGCCGTGCCCTTAACCTCTCTTTCTCTCTTTCGCTAGTGGGGATTAGCAAGCGAGAATTATCCGAGTTGTTCGTTCTCCTTTCAAGGTTGGACGAGTACAAAAGTCGCCGCTCTATTAACGAAACAAGGGCTCGCGCTTCCCCACGGGGGAAGAGAGACCACTTAGGGCACGAAGGGAGATGTCCCTTTGATTTTCTCTCATCTTAATGTTTCATCTCCCTCCCACGATGACTCGCCCCGTCGTCGGTGAAATAACAAAGCCCAGCCCATTTTAAAACCGGTTGTGTATCCACTATCCGCCTCGTACAAATTCTTTCGATACAGGTGGACCGTTAGCAAATGCGTATAGCTGCACTTTCCACGATTTCTTGCAGCTTCTGGCGTTTATCTTCCTCTTTTTTTTTCCTTTAATCTACGAACGTCGGGTACTACTCTGGTCGCCCGTTTTCGACCGGCGGACTCCGAAACGAGGCACGATAACGCAACCCATTACGGAACAAAAATTGTGGAATCTAATTTAAGAGACAAAGAGAAAGAGAGAGCAGGATTAAAAAGCCAAGTCGCGTAAGTAACGCGCGACACGCGTTATTTGTCCTCGCGCGTTTTGAAAGGGACTGCGCGTTGTGTCCTTCGTCGTATTCGTTGAAATTTGCGCAACCGCAAGCTGGCCGGAGCTCTACGTCTGACACGGAGGAAGGTGGTACGTGCGAAAATCGGAGTAACGCCACGAATAAACATTTTCCCCGATCACACATACCCAAGGAAAAGCGTTACGCGTTGTCTGGGATAGATATGCGAAAAAAAAAGGCAAAGAAAATAACAACGGGTCGTCCGCGTCACGGTAAGCTAAAAGATTGCAAGGCGCGGTCCTCAAGCGCTTACGTAACCGTCTCAATTAAATAAAACAGATACGCGGAGAGTTATGAATAAAACGTCTGATATCATCAGTAGAAGGGAAGCGAGAGATCGCGCGCGGAGATGTGGAAGGAGCTTGAAGGTGATAGCTCGGGGCAGACGCTGCCGCGTTCTTTTCCACTGGGTCACTCCCTTATTTCCCTCCCACGATCGACGCGCGCGCTCGCGCGCATTCGCGGAATCTCCCCGCGGAGTCACCGGCGCGGCGGCGGTTCGCCTGAATCGCTCCGTTAGGAAATAATATCGTCGCGTCGCGCGAGCATCAGCAACAAGTGGCGGACTTTTATCCGTCGCGCCGCCGCCGTCTTCGGCACGCGGCACGATGGCCCAGTTTCCGCGACGGGGCATAAATTCGCGCGGGCGCCTCCGTCGTCGCCCGAAAGACAGATTTACGACGGAGGCTGCTAATACAGAGACGGAGAGGTTCCCCCCTCCCCTTCTTCCCCGCCCACGCGCCGCCGGGGAAAACGTCCGCTTCCTCGCCCGCGCGTTTTCTATACGCGACACTCTGTCACGCACGCACGCGTGAAGCGAGGCTGTCGTTATTAATTCGAGAGTCAACTTGCGATTGACGAGCCGCCGACGCGTATAAAGTTAAACGCTTGTTCCAGTCCTTTCGCGCTCGAACGGCGACAGCGCTCGCGCAATTTAGCGGAGATAAAAACGAGTGCATGAGAAAAATTCTTATTAATTAAGAGAAATTAATGGCATCTGTGTGTAGATTATGCTTTGCGTTGTTTCATGATTGAACTTCGATTAAACCTCGCAGGCGAGATGACGAGAAATCCATTTATAACGCGCTCTCAGGATTTATTGCAACAATAGTTTCGAGAACGTAAACCAATACTGGTCCAGATGGAGGCTGAACGGTATGGATCCTCCTTTATATAAAAGCGAGTTGTGCGTTCTCTATCGACAGGAGATATTGACCTCAGGCGGTATACACACAACACATCGAGCGTCCAGCGGTATTTCTCTCTCTCTCTCTCTCTCTCTCTGCTGTATAATATATAGACACACACTTAACGTCATCGCGAACGCATACAGCTCTGCTCTAATTGCAGACCCTGTTATTTCGTCACATTAAGCTTGTGGCACGCACATACACGTCAACGTCGACGAGATAGAGAGAGAGATGTTCATTCGCTACTATTTTTAATATTAAAAAAAAAACAATCAATGGTCTATTTTACAATGTAACGCTTGCGACAGTCTTCGAGATACCATTGTTTTTACCAATTACACGGCTGATATACACTTCAATCAAAGAATAGACAATCTAATTTTGTTTCTACAATTTATTCGAAATTATTATGTATATAAATTTGTACTCAAAACTTTCTTTAATAAAGGGAAATGCGGAATCTCGATTAATAATTAACGATTACTGTACAGAGTATTTTCGCTCGTGGCGTATAAAAAACAAATGATTACCCTTTTTCTTTAAAAGAGAATATACTGTCGTAGTCGTGCGTTCCCGCGAAATGAAAGGCGAATCTATCGATGATCGGTCGATCTGCGTGTTGTGAGCGTACTCACGCGTTCGCATCGATCCTGAGAGAACCAGTTTAGGTTTGGCCGCGGAAGGAGAGGAAGAGAGAAACGCACGGGAGACGGTAGTCGAATCCAGAGGAGGAGGAGGAGAGCGATGACGCGGGAAAGAACGAGAAGAAGACTTGATTGGCAGAAAGTATCGTCCCAGGCGATTCTTTATATCCGACAGCTCTTTGAGCATCTCTCTGTGATGCGTTTAAATTTACTTGAAGATGTATCTTATCAAGAGCTCAATCACAAGAAATAACGCAATCGGATTTTGGCAACAAAATTGTTATAATTCTTTGGAAAAAAAAAGTAATGACAAAAGGAAACTCGCAGCTTGATAATCAAAATTGTTTTGTTGCTAAATGTTAATATCGATGTCTCGTGTTTTTACTAGCGATATCGCTCAGCTTCCACCTGGTGGACTGGTATTGGTTAGCGGTTGATACATTGACCAACCGCTGGAACGGTGATATCTATGAAATCTATCGGCATACTGCGATCAACACGATCGGGTTACAGTAGTTATGATCATAAAGAATCGTGAGAGTAAAGTGCATATTATTTCGATTTGTCATTTACCCGAGTTAGTTTTATGTCTACATCTTTATGTAGTTGTAATATTAGATACATACAAACATATATGCATACATAATATAAATATATGTAAATTTATGCATTTATATATTTTCATAAAATTTTACAAAAATAGTTAATCCGTGAGATAATATTACTCTTCGCCTGATTGAGAACCCTCGATGTGTATGTGTGTATGTGCGTGAGACTAGAATGCTATCGTAAACCAGCCTCTATGCTGCGCGTCTGTTCTTGCTCAACTCCAATCTAATAAAATCGTCGGTTTTATTCGCGACGGAACGATCTATTTATCATTTCAGGAATCCGCAGTGGCGCGTAGCCGTGAAAAGTGTGAGAACCTCTGTGTCGTACGACCGGAATGTCACGTATTTGTCATCTTATAGATCTTCTCGGTAGCTTTTTTCCCCGCGCGTTTCCACTAGAGTTCTCGAGGCCCGAGGAAAAAAAAAGCATATCAATATCGTGCAATCTTATTGATCACATTCGTGCAAAAATTTATAAATAATTAACACACACTAATTACATTTGTGAACGATAACGTTGGAAAGTGCAGATTTCGTTAAAAAAAAAAGACGTATCACGAAGGGAAATAATCTGAGGTTGGATTAAAGGGACAGAGATCGACAAGTTGTCTAATGCGCTTAGACCACGTCGCAGGCTGTTCGCGCAATCTCTAACGCGTGTAGATTAACCGGCGTGGTTACCCGGAAATATGGGAACGTTGCCACTCGCGTCCATTCCGGATTATCCCCCAACCTTGCTTTGGGCTAGGTCGCGAAAGGCACGACACATGCGCTAGGAGAGGACGACCCCTCGCTGCTTGTACGGTAAACGTTTCCAAGTAATAAACACGAGTTATAGTCCGGCGAAAAGATTTAGCGCACACGTACATACATGCGTGTATATCAGACACTCGACACATACCCTGAGACACAGACATTCTTGACTATGGCGTGAAAGACGAAAGGTACTCACCTTCGGGTCTCAGTCTGTCGGCGATAAGGCAATACGGGGGTGGTGGCGACTCTGAAATAAAAAATGATAATAATGGTTAGGAAGATAAATCGATTAACTTGATATTTTAATTATATTTGACGTTCAAGTGATTAATAACGGTAAAATTAATATTAAATAAAGGAGCGTGTCAATAGAACCGTCTACAATCTGTGTTAATTTCGAGGTCTCTTCTTAAAGTTACATCCGCATCGATCGCGGGGGCACTCGAGAGGAACGGATTCAAGGCCCTGGTGACCTCTCGATTGAATCGAATTAATCGACATCGACGACGTGGACGCGAAATATCGCGATAAACGACGGGCGCCCGTTAGAGAAGTCCAGGCCAAAAGTGGCAGGTTCTATTATTAGCGCGGAGCGCCAGCGAAACCGGTATGCCATTTTTCGTCCTTTTACGTATCGCCCTGAAAGTAATAGAGGACAGACCGCGAATATCTCGAACGTCAAGGTAACCCGACGCTCCCCGTCTAGAGAACGAAATGCCGCGACTGACGAGACTTGACAATTACCTCTATCTTGGCATTCAATTTCTTTCAAATGGTTTTTGAAAATAATTTATATTTTTGCAAATTAAAAATAATTTTTTTCACACACAATTCGAAAGATTAGAAAATGAAAAAAAAATTTCGCGGAGATTATATTCTACAGAAAGTTGTATTTCGATAAAATGAATATTCTTTTCCTCTTTCGCGCGATTTTTAACTTTAATGCATATCGTCATTTTATAAGAAAAATGCATTTTATCGCCCGTGTAAGTAAAAATTTACAAGATACAACAATAATATTACATAATCGGCGATTGAAATCACAGATTGCAATCGGATATTACTGATACTGCATTCTGGCTCGGCGTATCTAAAATAACATTCGCTTTTCGAGCTCACTCCTCAAGCAAAGTACAGATTTGCCGCTTAATGATGGGACAGAGCCGAAATTCCTAGATAATAAGCGTGGCGCGGCGTCGACGTGTAATGGCCGCCTGTCGCGCCTACACGCGAATCTTCCTCGCGACTCGTTTCGCTCTTCGTCGTTCTCTCTTCTTGCTCTCTCTCTCTCTCTCTCTCTCTCTGTCTCGTGATCAAGCTCGGCTCGATCCCTCTCCAGAGTCGACCGGCCGTCGCGTCGCCGCCGCCGAGCTTTAATAAAGCCGGCGCGGCGTGTCACTCATCGACGCACTTCAAACTTCGGGCCAGAGTTGGCACGATTTGAATAACAAGATGGGAGCGCGATTTAAACGGCGATATTTCAGCCCCTAATTAAGGCACTTATATTAAACGCGCGGCGCTCCCGCGTGGCGGTTACGTAACCCGCGTCGGCCGCCGAGAGTCTCCTTCCAACCGAGACGCGCCTATTTCCAGGCTTGTTTATCCGATTGTCAGTCGCGGGAGATAAATTTTATTACATCCATTGAACCGCGTCGCGTATCGATCGCAAAGCAAAAGATACTGCACGCGAACGGTAGAAGGAGGAACGAAAGACGTTTTCCAGACCTTTGCCCTTCGAATAAAGAAGAAGAAACTGTACGTTCGTCAGCAAATTATTCTCTACAAATTGTGCCAAAAACGGTATGGGATACAAGAATACTATATAATTATTATAATTACTCTTAAAATAAAAATTTAGAGATTTTGTTTCATATATATAATTATATTTACATTTGTTAAATCAAACGATTAATTAAATTGATTAAAATGACAATTTATTGTTAGGCCTCGGACATCTGTATACAGTATGTGTGTGCATTCTATAAGAATAATAAAAATAATTCATGCTTGCATATCGCAATATAAATAACAAATTTAAAATTAATAATTCACAACTGCAACGTAATCTCAGTAAAATTCTCACCAACATAAACACATGTAATACTACTTATTTGTCATGTATTTTACGTTAGAAACTTTAAACAAGTAAATGTTTACGTACTGAGAAATAACGCTGCGTTTACATACTGCGCGATTAGAATATTTAAATTTGATAAATGACCCGGAAAACTAACTAGTGCACATCTGGCCGCTCGATCCTACAAAGAAATTGTGCCTTCGTGTATGAATGAATTTCGGAGTGCGGAAGAGGGGAGGGGGGAGAAGCGGAGAAAGTCCCTGCGCGCTTTACGCACTGAACCGCGCGCGGGGAGGGCGCGGCGATAAAAACCTGCGCTGCGACGATTTGCGTAATGACGACACACAGCCGCCGCCGTCGCCGCCGCTGTCGCCGCTGCTGTCGCCGACTGGCCGATAATAATCGATTCGCCAGCGTGAATTATTAACCGGTCGCCGCGGCAATGTGTGAACGAACGGCGGCGATGAACGCAGAAAAAAAAACGGAGGAGAAAAGAAGAGATAAAGACGGCGCGGCGTTACGAAAACAAGGCGCCACCGCGGGAGCGATTTACCACGCGATAAAACCGCCCCGCGCGGTTCGAAACGCGAAATTAACGTGCGCCGCCGATATCGACGATCGCGCGCTGTCCGGTGACAATGGTCGCGTCCGGTGTCCGTTTGCGAGCCAGCGAGGTTGCGCGTAAATTGAGCCGACGGGAAAAATAGGCGAGCGCCTCCGGTGCGGCGGCGAACGTCGCGCGGTGCACGCGTCATTGCATATTGAACACGCGCGTTATTTCGAGCGATGTGGGCTAAATGACGCATGCGTCACTCGCACGCTAAAATAAACGTGTACAATATAAAAAGAGAGAGGGAAAGAGAAAGATAAAAAAAAAATGTCCTTCTTGGGCACGATGCGATTTCTCGATGTCAAACTTTCCTTTTTCTTTTCTTTTCGTTTATATATGTAATACGAGTAAGGAGTAAGTATGTTTATTGCGCTTCGTTACGTCGCTCATCCGTGATAAACGTGCCGTCGAATTTTACACATCGCAGAATTGTGTACGATATGGAAGCGATAATCTTCGCGAATGGCCAACACGTGGAGGAGTTTTGCTGCGCGGAACATCATTTCTGTGCGCGGTCAGTCTTTGTTTTGAACAACGGGCTGTAAAGTATCTTCGGAATTCTACGCGATGCGCAGCGAGAGAGAACTCGAGATTCCTAGGAAACCTATTCCCGATCCGTCGAAATCACTAACACGCGCGCACCCAGAGATCGAGAATATAATAAACATTGGTACCAGCCAAGATTCCCGACGCCCTCGCTGTCCCCAATTCCGATGAGTCTCAAAAAATTTAAACGATCGAAGGTCAGCACTGCAGCAAGCAGGCGTACTTATGCTACTTTGGAGCCCTGAAAAATACAAACTACAATCGCAACAAAGTAGCAACGTCCTCCTGTGTGAATCATCGTTGAGGAATCGTCATTGTCATTAAAATAAATCTAAAAATTAAGTTGTATTTACGCACGGATAAGATCTGGCTTGCCAATAATCGTTAACAGGTGTTAAAAAATGGGAAAAAAGTGATTTTCGGAGCAGAGTATCGGAAATCCATTTAACGCCAGGATTTTTATCAAATAACCAATAGAGAGAAAGAGAGAGGGAGAGAGCCCGAGACTAATCGGAGAAGAATCGGTGCGATCTTCCGACCGCACAACACGACCCGAGTCGAGTAGGGTCGGAGCTTCGAGGGTATACCCGTCGCTCGCTCGCTCGCTCGCTCGCTTTGCCTGCCTGCCTGCCTGCTTTCGTGAAGTTCGACTCAGTTCGGTCAGCTCCTCGGCTAATGCCGGCTGGCCTCGACAATTAGCTGGCGCCAGCAATGACACGCAGCGGCGCCGGGCTGCGATCCCCTCTCTCTCTTCGCGGCCGTCGCGTCCCACCTCGTGCCCCCTCCCTCCCGCCGACGACGGCTCCCTTCCTCTCCGCTCGCCACCGCGTCGCTGCCCTTCCTACTAACCGCACATGCTCGACGGCGCCCCGTCCTCCGAGAGTCTGCTGTCCGCTCTTTCCCCCTCCCCCTGCCGCTAACTCTTTCGCCTTCTCGCCCGCTAAACTCGCCTCGCTTTCTCCTCGTCACCATCCCTCCTCCCTCTCTCTCTCTCTCTCTCTCTCTTTCTCTCTTCGCTTCGCGCGTCCGTCCATCCGTTGCGTCGCGTCTGCTCGCGTTCTCCTTCTCTCGCCGCCACCATCGCCTTGCCTTGGGTCGACCAACCCTTCCCACTCTCTCTCTCTCTCTCTCTCTCTCTCTCTCTCTCTTTCTCTCTCGCGCTACCGTCGTCTTTCCGCCAGCAGCGCGACTGACTCGCCCAATATACGTTTTATTTTTAGATTCATTTCCTTCTGGCCATAACTTTGATTGTGTGTGGCCATTGCTAAGTGCGAGCTCTCTCGCCTTCCTCGTCGTGTAATACGGGCCATCCTACCTGCACTCGCTTGATTTCTTTCTCCTACTCCTCCTCCGTTATATGCGTTGTTTTCAAATTCTCTTTCTTTCTGTTGTCGCCCTTCTCCCCGCCTGCCGTCAACGCCGAGAATCCGATCTGTCTTTCCGGAGCTGATGATGCGACTATTTCGTCGTCGTTTACCGCGCGCTTTCTCCCGCCTCTCTTTCCTCAAATGCGCCGGCGACTGCGCGCGCGCACGTGCTATTATTAGTGTGTGGAAACCTCAGCATGGAATTCGAAGGATCCGCTCATTTTCCTCGACGTCGCGCGCCGTTAATTACGAAACACGGCCGCGGGGGAAGATCGTTTATCTGCCGCGTGATCTTTTTTTCCGCGGCGGGCGGCGGAGGTGTCGCCTGGCGGCGCGGTCGCGCCTACGCTCGATACGATTTTCCGAGCAATAAACGCTCGATATTATCGATAAAACGTGCTCGCCGCGGCGCGCTCGACTGTAACGAATCGACGTCGTCGACGATTAGACCGGCCACCGGCGCCGCGCCGGTGGGCACTCGCGTGAATGGTCGCGCGTTACGGTGTCGCGCCTACGAGGAAAAAACCAGCGGGATTTTTCGATCGCGCTCGGCGATCTACGTACGGAGTAATGTCGTCTCTAATCTCTCCAACGATTAGGGGAATGTCGATATCGGACACTCGCCCGAGCTGATCTCATTAGCTTACGGCTCTGCCGTACGTGTTTGTGTGTGCGTGACGCGAGACGGGATTCTGCGGGATTTTTAACGCGTGGCGCCCCGTTCGATTTATCGCGACCACCGTGCGCGAGAACGAGACGAGTCGTTATAACGATACAATCCGCGAGACAGGAGTCAACATAATTAGTCGGACGTTTATTTATCGGCTCGATTAACGTGGGGCTTCTCCGCGTACGCGCGGAGGATCTCCCTATGCCACGAGAAATATTAAATGCACATGCCGCCTCGTTAATCTTATACGGGCTAAACCTGTTGTTGTTATAGAATATTATATAAAATTTTCTATTTATAATACGCGGGACCACGGGCGTGTCCCGCCCGAGTGTCCGTTCGAGCATGGCCGGCAACTTATATATGAAGTGTGTGGAGAATTCCACACTCGGATTAATCTGAGTGTGGAAATTCCACACTTGGAATTTGACCAATTTGTTCCAAAATTATTTATAAATTGTGACGCGAGCCACCGCCACGAATTGTAAAATTATATGGTCGGGATAGCCAAAAAAATTGCAACAAATTTTTATAAAATGGGGCTAATTTGAAAAATCAAATTCCTTGATTTATCAAACCAACGAATGACATATAATATTAGTGCAAGACAAGTTCAAATCAAATCTCTTTAAATTTATTTTGAACTTGTCTCCCATTTTATAAAAATTTGTTTGTTTTTTTTTGCTACCCCCTCCCCCTCTTAACCGATAGCAGAACTCTACACTCGAAATTTTGTTGAGTTGCCGACCCTGCGTTCAAGTGCGAGTGCACACGCACACGTTGTGTCCAACAGGCGCGAGTTAAAATTAAACTAAAAAACCAGATTTCGTGGTATACTGGACGTAATTCCCCGCGCATTGTATAACTTTTCCCCGCCTGAGCGATCGAGTCCGGCATTATTATGTTATTTGAATCTTGTAAGTTGTAATAAAAAAAATATATATTTGAAAATATGTCTTTTTAAACGTACTATACTATTAAATTTTTGATAACTCTATACACGTGAAATATTTAGCAATCGCGACAATATATTCTTTGATCGAAATACCGTATTGCCGTGGTTCACACGATCGAATTCGCTCGGCTTGGCGGCGGCGACGGCGGCGACGGGTTAAACGATCGCCGGGGTTACGTAAAGGCGCATTTTGCTGGCGCCTGCTCGTTCACTTCCTCTCTCGTTCCCTCCCGCTTTATAGGACGCGACGCTTTTTTGCGGTCGAAGTCACGTCGCCGAACGACGCCGGCGAAGGACCCGGGACAGTCACAGGCCGGTGCCACAAGGCCCATAAATGCGATGCTTTCTTTAAACGTGACGAATATACGGCGTAAACAGTACAAAGACGTGCGTCATACCCAGCGCACTTTACGCATTGTAAAAAATGTATGTAAAATTACAGAAAAAATAAATTATGTAAAATACACACAATTGATCGTGAAATATACACTGAGAAAAAAAATGTTAATTTGACTAAATTTTTCATCTAGATTAAATTTTTTCAGTTTAAGTATTTATGCAATTAACTTCAATACATAAAATACTTGAATTTCAATTTAAGTATTTACTATATATATTTGACTGAAATACACAAATAAAAATAGTTGAATTAAAGAAATTTAATTAAGTTGAAAAATTTCGTCAAATCAACAACTTTTTTCCTCAGTGTAGGTATAACATTTTTTTGTAGCGGATATTTTGAAAAAAGATAAACCGAAAACCTAGTTCTTGAGAGATGTTTACTGCCAGATTAGACACGGCACCGGCGATGGGCGCCGTATGCGATTTACTGTCGCGACGCAAAGACACCAAACGGCCGAACACACGCAGTTAGGAATTTTACAGTGTCCTTCGTTGTTTTATGATGGCTAGGACAAAGTGCCCTGCCATAGGGATAAGCGTTTCCCTGCGAAGGGACTCTCTCGACAGCCATCGGACTGGACGCATTTCTGCACTAAGATTCGGGTACACCAAATATACTTGATGTAATATCTAAATGTATAATAGAGTAATTTCTATTCATGACAAACCGCCCGTCTATCCACAACACATGTCCGGTATATATGTAAAAACATTCTGAAAGGTGCCTTAAACTTCAAAGTTCAATGTTCACGTCAAAAAATTACTAAATGTTTTGTATTAGCAAGCTCAATTTGACTGATGAGTAATAAAATAATATCGTTGTGCTAATTAAAAAGGTTGCTTGTCTAATCAAACATTTTGCTGAGATGGCAAAACTTTAATTAATAAAACGATATTATTTGATTATTATTCATATATTGACCTAATAACGCGTCTCTCTGATTTCGATTAAAAAATTTTTTTGTTTTGCTTTGCACGTATTGTATTTCGAACGCAATAAGGAAAATTATTTGAAACTTTATTAAAACATTTTCCTAACATTTACGTTTGTATATTCCCCTCATTAAGTTTTCATGGGAATACAGCTTATGCTGTCGAGCTTGTAAAAAGTTTACCTCGTTATTGGTTTCCGTTTTCTCACGATCCACGTTCGTCCTTTTAAACACATTCATCTGGTTCCTTTGTATGTTACAGAAATTCCTTGACAGGTATGAATAGATGATGACAATTTGGATTCTTATGGGAAAGCCGAATCAGGTAAACGTAAAATAAATCTCTCGAATGGGTCACGTATAATTTTTTGCACGGTTGACTTGACGTGAACTCTAAAAAGGCACTCGAAAAGGAGAAGAGCTTAAAAGCCTCTCATCAAACTCGAACGCCTACCTGCTGCTTTCAGAGTTCGAAAGGGAGAACGAGTTTAAATGAAAAATATATGTCGACGTTTTAAAACTAAATTTTATATGTATTCATTAATTCTCACAATTAAAATTAATGATGCCAATTATAATTTAATCTTGTGAATTTAATCATGAAAATCGAAGAAGAGATATTAACTTTTAGCTATAAGCGTTACTTTATACACCGCTGTCGTTGCTAACATTTTATATTGTAAAAATCTAATATTGATGTGTGCGATAAAATTAGCGAAATTTTACCCGTAATTTTACGGCAAAATATTCATCTGTCGTGGAAGTAACAGGTGTTTTCATTTCCCGTTTGCTCGGATTTCACGGGAATGGAAAATAGTCGGCGCCTCAGTGTGGCCTTCCACCTCGTGTACCGTCTATATTTGTATACATTTTGTACGTAAGCAGGTAGAGCACATCGGCCACCGCGGCTAACGTAATAATAAATTCTGTTTTACATTGGCCCGAGCCTTTAAAGGTCGTTAACGTTAAGCAGGTTTGAGCAGGTGACGATTGGCGCACACGGTGTTTGCGGCTTGGTGTTGTAACGTTACGACGTTAAATTATTCCGCCGTTTAGACACCGGCGACAACGGCTAGACACGTTCGGTGCATAATAAACAGACATCGTACGGCGAACAGTCCTCGAAAGGGACGCGCGTCGCTAAGGCGGCCCAATTTTTTTAGCCACTTTTAGCAATTGTAGATTTTGAAATTAGACGTTCAGCAAAATAATTAAAGTTTACGGCACATTATTTTTCTTTATGCTGGTAATAAATGTATAGTAAAAAGTTAATTTCAAGTGTCACCGTCGATTCGATCGGGCAAGTTTTTTTAGCCGGCGAGCAACGTCCGACGTCGAGAGTCGAGATACATTAGCGCGAATCAGTTACGTAACTAACTCTCGTGCTTATCGGAAGTTGCAATCGTTCTGTTCGATTTTATCTCTCGCGAGGTGCAACGCCAATAACGAGAAACATAGGAAGAGAGAAACGTTTTTCGCTTACCGGATCTGCAGAGCCGGCTCCAGTGGTAAGGGTTGCAGCATATGTATACGGGATCTTTAGCGGAATGACACATGGGTAGTCTCTTGAGCTCCGAGGAATGCTCGAGATCGGGCCACCGCCAGATCTGGCAGCAGAGCAGATGCGGATCGCCGGCGCCCCTCTCGACCGCCGACCTCCTCATCGGCGACGAAGCGGACGAGGAGTCCTCGGACGCGGAGCAACAGCTCTCCTGGTCGTCCTCGACCGAGGACGAGCGATGGTGCCTGGTGGAGCGATGATGACGATAGTGACGATAGCGGCGCTGATGAAAGTGACGATGACGATGCGGCCTGCTGCCGCTGCTGTTGCTGTTGCTGCCGTGATACTGTTGCTGCTGCTGCTGCTGCTGCTGGTGCTCGTGCTGTTGATCGCAGTACGACGGGTACTGATCCGATCGGTGCCGAGCACGCTCCACGAGGACGCACGAGCCCAGGTCGGCGCCGTAGCTCTCGACGGCGGCTAGCAACATCTCCAGCTGATTCTCTTTGAGCGACTTGAGGAGTTCCTTGCACCTCAGCAGCCGGCCGTGATCCAGCTGCTGCAGCTCGTCGTCATCCTGACTCGTGTCCCCGCCGCAGCAGCCCTGATGCAGTCTGCTGGAGGCGGTGCCACGTCTCCCCGCGTAGTCCACCGCCGCTGCTACCCTGCCGCTCGTTGTCGTCGCCGTGGTCGTCCTCCTCCTCCTCGTCGTCGTCGTCGTCGTTGTCGTCGTCGTCACTTTGTTGTTGTTGTCGTAGCCGGCGGCGGCGGCAACGACGGCGCCGCTCGCGTTGCTGCTGCTGCTGCTCGTGCTGTGATGAAACGTACGTGACGATGAATCCTCTTGAGCTTCACACTCGGTTTCATGCTCCCCGCGGACTTTGGCCTTGGAGAGCAGACGTTTAGTGAGCCCTGCCCGTTTGAGCCCGCTCCAGAACATCAACATGAAACAGGATTTGCGGTACGCGCATTTGGTGGCCAGTCCTTTTCAACGTAGCCGCCGTAGGAAAACAAAAGGAGAGAGACGGAGGGCCGCCGGATCTCACGCACGCACACGCACACACACACACGACGGAGGCTTCCTCCTTCTCCTTCTCCTCCTCCTCTTCTTCTTCTTCTTCTTCTTCTTCTTCCTCGTCTTCCGCCGCTCCCTTCGCTCTTCTCTTCAACAAGCATCAAATACGCACACCGTCAACGGAAAACACCTCTTCTCGGCGCACACGAAAAATCGCAGAGAGAGAGATGATGGAGCTTATATTCTCTTTTTCTCTCTCTCTCTCTCTCTCGCTCTCGCTCTCAGACACACACGGACACACAAAAGCACACGGCGACAACGCTCGCGATATTTATTTATGCCCGCGCGCGTATCTCGCGCGCACTTTGGATCACGGTCCCGAAATAGTGTGACAGTCCAACGCGGTGGCGGAGCTCCGTTTCACGATTCTTCTCTCTCTCTCACACTCTCTCTCTGTCCGACGTAGTAGCTCTAGCGTTTCTCTCCCGGCGATAACAAGTTTTTCGGCCGCGCGAACCGACCTTGAACTCTCATTTACCTCTCGTCCTTTTCGAAGCAACGCGGTTCCCCGCTTCCTTTCCTCTCGACGGGCAGCAACACCTCGCGACGCGACCCTTCTCGAATCGGAGGACAACAGTCTGCAGGATGCGGCGACGGGCCACTGTCGGCATCGCGGCGGCGACGGACGCGCAACACGCACCATGCGGCGCGCGCGATTTAAACGCGCGCGCGCGCGCGCGCGCTCACACGTCGGGCTCGCTACTGATAGATCGTCAATCGTATGTACGCCTCTTATCCGACACGAACATACGCACGCACACACACACGTACACGTACACGCGCGCGCGCGTACGGAAGAGAGAGGAGGTGGTGAGGTGAGGTGAAGACGTCGTCGGGGGAATCGGTCGGCGGCGCACGCACGACACCCGGCCTTTACTTTCCTTCGGCCGTCGCGGCGGCGGGTATCGAGGGCGACGCGCGGTGCCTTAACCTCGCGACCTGGCACACCGACGCGCACACACAGGCACTCACACACAGGCACACACACCAGTGTCCCTCTTCAGCAGGAGGGGAGGGCGATTCTCGCCAGCTGTTGACGCTGCTGCAGCGGCAGGAAGCACCGCGAGGACGACGACGACGACGACGACGTTGCGGTCGCGCGACGGCAGCAGCAGGAGTCCGATTTCGATGATATTTCTCGCGGGAGAAAAAAAACGCTGGGAAGACGACGATGACGATAACAACGTCGCAGTTCCCGTTCCCGGCGAGCCGGCGCTCGTCGGGCCGTCGGCACCAGTGCCGGCACCACCACCACCACCACCACCACCGCCGCCGCCGCCGCCACCGCCACCGCCTCTTCGCCACCGGCGGCACCGCGTAGCGACGATGACGACGACGACGACGACCGCTGCCACCACCACCACCACCACCACCGCCGCCGCGACGACGCTCCAACAACCTCAGGCTCGCTCCGTCGATCGTCCGCGCTCCGTCGATCACTCCCCGTCATCCGTCGTGCGCGCCTATCACCGAGTGACATTTTCCGCTCGCATCGTCCGTCCTTCTCTCCCTTCTTCTTTTATCTCTCACGCTTTCACGCGCCTGCCGCTTCTACGTGTAACTCCTCCGTCGTGCTCCGACTCCTTCACCGTGACTTCGCGACGACCCAGCGACGACTCCAGACACCCATCGCCGCCGTTCCGCTTCCTTTACACTTCCTCCGCTCGCGACAATGTCCCTGTCACATTCTCGAAATCGCCGCTGCTGCTCACCACTCGCGCGGGGGTGGAGAAGGGGAAAGAAGGGGGGAAGACGTATGTGCTCTCTCGCGAGTGGAATCTGGACGTATATAACTCGACGGAGGGCGAGAGAGGTCGTACGTACGCGGCGCCACGGAGAGCGGCGCTTCTCCGATGACTAGCGGATTGTCGGTATCTCTCGCGGTCACGAACGCCCCGGGTTCGCTTGCCTTCCTCCTCGCGAGCTTGTCCTCCTGCTCCTCTTCTCTTCCTTTCCTCCTTCTGGTCCTTGTTCCCTTCCGTGCGCGCGCGAGTCGTTCTCTCTATCGCTCGGCGAACTGTTGCACACGGGACCGATCGCGAGACTGCGTGCGACGTGCGACGTGAGACGCGACTGCTCCGAACTCCGACTCGGCCAAGCTCGCCAATGCGACTGGCACGCACGCGGTCCGCCGTCACGAGCGCGCGCACCGATCTTTCCCCTCTCCCTCCGTTCCTCCTACTCCTCCTCCATCACCACCACCACCTCCTTTGCGTTGCTCTATCTCTCTTTCTCCGTTACGCCGGCTCGTCCCGTCGTCCGTTCTATCCCGACCGGCGGCGCGCCGATACATCGACCGTAGCATACTAAACACGCGAGAGCGAGAGAGCGAGAGAGAGAGAGAGAGACGGTCAAACATGGCCGCGTCGGCTACGGTAGCGCTACGGTCGCCGAGTAGCGGCGTTGAGGAGACTCGGCGTCCGTCCCGCTCGCCTCGCTATGCCTCGTCTCGACGGCGACGGCGCCTCGTCGGAATTGAGGTACATAGGCCGTGCGAATCTCGGCGAAGCTTTCTCTCTCTCTCTCTCTCTCTCCCCCTCCCCCTCTCGCTCGCTCTCTCTCTCCCTCCGCTTGAATTTGAATCGGAACTTTTACGGCGTTATGCAAATAAACGTGAATCACCTCGCGAAGCGTCTCGATTCGAACTCGAGAGATCGAATTCGAATATGCTAAATAATTTTACGTCTCTATTTATCGGGGCAGCGGGATTACGGTCACGCGTGTTTGCGTATTCAAAAGCGCACGTCTCAATGACGATAAAATTAAATCTTTTCGGTATTACGCAAGCGATGGAATTCGGGATGCGGTCGTGGTGTTCGTGGAACAAGGGTAGAGGGGGTGGTGGGAGTGAAAGACGTACGGAACGGACGGAGACGTCGTCGGTCGGCGGAGGGCAGACTGACGCCGGCGTCTCCGCGTATCGCCGGCGTCAGTCGCCGCGCGCTGCTTGGCGCTTCACCTCCGGGGTCAACATTCCAGGACGAATTTCAGTCACGATATCGCCCGCGAAGGAGATACCCGACCGTTGTCCCGCTCGTCGACGAGCACAAAGAAGCACCGCTATATCGAATGACAAAGGGAACGACAGGATGACGCCGCACGGCGCGACGCGACGCGACGCGACATGCCGACTACGAATTTTTGAACAACGCGCCGTTTTTTCAGGCTATATCGTGACGCAGTCTCTCTCTCTCTCTCTCTCTCTCTCTCTCTCTCTCTCTCTCTCTCTCTCTCTCTCTCTCTCGGAGCGCATGAAAAATAATCGCGGAAACAATAGATGATTCGGTTACGCGCGTCGGAAATTTTTTGCCTTCCGAGGTAATAAAAATAACAGTTATTTCTCTCTTAAAGATCGCAAAGTGTACTTACCAAACTCCGAGACCGCACTGTCCACCGCGCTCATTAATATAGATGCCTAATCTGCAACACAAATTTATTATGTACTTTGTTTTATTACCTGTGCGTTTATATTTAACCCGGGAATTATCACTCCATTTTCAATTTGTGTCAACACGCGCGCGAATCATCCGGAATAATTTTTAACATTCTATTTAAAGATTAATGTTATTGACTGTATATTGCATATACTATATTGCATGTATATTAATTGTTCCATTTTTATTAATATAAAACTGCAAATCGATAAGATTCACTCATTGAGATTTAGAAACATGATGTATAAAAATTATGTAAAGAAAAGTATTTTTCAATAAAGATGAAAATGAACATTTGTTTAAACACGATGTTAACTTTTCTATATTTTATAGCTTTTCAACTCAAACTTCAAACTCATGTTATTATTTTGAGAATTTACATTATAATATTTACTTTTACATAGTTCAACTTGAATGTTTATATTGTGCACTACCTGAGATAATTTCTAATGCAATGGATTCTGGATTATAGTAGAAAGAAATTATATACCGTGACATAAGTTTAAAATCACCCCGGATGACTATTCTCGGATTAAAGATCATGCACTTACCAGTTCCGAAAACCGCGTCGTCGATCACGCTCATTAATATAGATGCCTGATCTGCAATACAAATTTATTATATATTTTGCTTTATTGCCTATACATTTTTATTTAAATCATTACTTTTCTCCGTACCGCCTCGAAACCCATTCAAGAATGAAACTCTCGGAGATGACGACCACCCGAGATGCTCGAAAAGTTCAAGTTGATTTTACTTAATCGACCACTCGATATCGCGTACATATATATAAATCTCACAATCTATACGCGTCACTCGAAAGGGAAAATGTCGCGACGCGTTTGGAATTGTCGCGTCGGCCGATGCGAGGCCGAGTGGTTGGTCAAAATACTAAAAAAGGATCGCGAATAGCACGTCGCGCGGAACCCGAAAGGGATCGTCGCTCATAAATTTTTCTAATTTTAGAAACTCGTTTCGCGCGATCTCGTGAACGTAATTTTGTAATAGGCCGCATAGTTTCGCTCTCCGGCGACGGTTTTGTAGTTACGGGAGCCTGTAATTTCGTTTTTTTTTTCCTCCTCTACAATCGACTCTACGCCCCTGTCGTAACGTACTGCACAACACGTCGGGGCCTCCTTCTCGAAGTGTCATTACGTTCCCTTCCGATATTCCCGACGGTCCATATTTTGGCGCCGCCGTCGTTCGGTAGCGACGTTTAGAGAAATGGGACTGTGTCAAACTTGTATTGAAATTGGAATTCCCGAGCGAACGTAAAGTTCTCCCTGTCATGTATACGCGACCGTCGTAATTCCCCGGAGTCGCAATTTACGTATGAAAATTAAAATAACGAAGCGACTTGATATCTCGTTCCTTGATCGGTCACGTTA
This sequence comes from Monomorium pharaonis, assembly GCF_013373865.1. Taxonomy (NCBI): domain Eukaryota; kingdom Metazoa; phylum Arthropoda; class Insecta; order Hymenoptera; family Formicidae; genus Monomorium; species Monomorium pharaonis. The sequence continues at coordinate 2,564,086 of NC_050471.1, read as the reverse complement.
AAAACATGACGTTGGATATTCGTGTCGTCGCATAATTGGCACCTCTCGCAGAGATTTTTTTATCCGAGAACTGCGACTCGAATTTCCGAAATTGTTTCGACGATGAACGCGACAGAAAATATTAGGTGATACAAATATAAAAGAGTTTGCCGAGCGGAGCGTTTCGGAAAACGAAACGAGCGATAGTGCGAGATTCAAACGGGATTTATAAATTAAACTAATATATGCATGTACGCGTACATTTTCCCTTTGGCTTTAATCGACTGCGACGGAACGAATGACAGCGAACGATGACAGAAATCAACACTCGCCAGACGCAAACCTGTCCGCTAATCGTCTCTTTCTCTCTTTCGCGACGAGTCGCGACGTAGGTCTAGACGCGTTATTTCACCCGTCGGAGCCCGCTCCAAAATGATATAGAATTTAGGAAGTTATTTAGTTATGTACGTCTGGCGTCCTGCGTTGACTAGTAATCAGACGCCTGGTCTCCGCGCGAAATGCAGTCCCGCTCCTTCTCTCTCTCTCTCTTTCTCTCTTCTGTCCTTCTCTTTCCGTCTTTACCTCTTCCTTCGCTCCACATCTCTCGCGCTCTCGTTCCTCGCCCGGAGAGAGAATTCCCCCTCGCTCTCCCTTCCGGCTGGTAAAGCTCTTTTAGTAAAACTCTTCAGGGCCGTCTGAGTTTCTCGGTGCCTGGATATCTCGGCCCAATTAAATGTCGATCAACGCGGCCCAAGGTACACGAACGTCGGCTGGAGGAGGAGGGAGGGGAACAAAAGGGATTTGTTCGAACGCGGCTAAGGCAACGAGCGAGAAGGAGAGTGCAGGGGAATAGGACGAAACGTTTTTTTCCACATATCCGCGACGAGACGCACAAATTATTCCGACTCGGGAACACAAGGCGTCTCTTCGGCGATCCGGTGTTTACTTTGGCAAATAGATTTCGCGGGAATAAGTAGGAAACACAAACGAAGGCCTTTTACGAACGGATGTCGTAATTCTGCTAGCGTGCGTTTCATCTTTTTTTTTTTTCTAAAGTAAGGCCGAACTTTTAAGTAATCGTAATCAAAATTTACGAGCGAAGGATGACAAAAGCGACGAGCGTCTGCCGACGACTTTTTTTCCATCGGTATGCGCGAGCCAATTTAAAACACGTTGGAGGGAGGATCGTCGTTACGTGAAATCGCGCGTACCGCGAGCTCCACCGGATGAGATTTAAATCTTGGCGGACGTGCCGGGCTTAAATGAGGCGGCCTAGGATCGCGCGCGCGCGCGCGAGCGATCGTACTTTTATTTCGTTCTATTTCCAAACGCGAAAATTACTTGCGTGCCCGCCACCGCTTCGCGGGACATGGCGCCATTCTTGACATATCGCGACGACCGATGGCACGACCGGCAGACGGACGACCGGCGCGGCGGTGCCTAATGCGTCGGTCGCGCGAGACGTCGATGTAATATGTCTCGTCGTCGAAATATATATATATTCCACTCTACTTAAAGGCGAGAATTAACTCTCGAAATAAATCGTACAGTTCTTTCTAACGTTTACGATGACGTTTCATAAATTTTATCGTCGAGCGTCGTGACGCTTAATTGTACTTTTGAAAATTAATCGTTAAACGTGTCTCGGATGCAACTCGCTCTGCGGGATTATTATTAACATAAAATCGCGCGTATGCGAACATGCTCTTAAAATCTACGTCGCCGTAAGAATCATCGCGTCGGGGAGACGCCGGCGCGTAAGCACCGGCGCCCGTTAAAACAATGCAGCGCGGTAGGAATGTCCGGCTCGCGCAAATAGAACGAGACAGGGACCGTCCGTCCTCTCCGGTCCGGAAAGGTTGCCGTGTCACCACCGCGTTCGTTCCCGACCAACGTCCTCTCGCTCGCGCGACGCTCTCCCGATGCCTCGTCGAAGGGGGGAGATTATTAATGAACCAGCGGCCGCGGTAAACCTACCCTCCGCCAGTTATCGTTGGTAAACGGCGCGCCTGTCGACTTTAATTCATCGCCGCGGTTATCCGTATTTATCCCGAGTGCGACCGAGTATTTGAGATTCTGCGTATCGCATCGGCTAATCGTCGCGACACGCGTCTTGCGAAACCTGCACGGTGAGATAATCGATGCGCGAGACGAGACGCGGAAGACAAACAAACATTCGCGACCGACGACGACGACGACGACGACGACGAGTAACCGTGAAAAGCCCGACATCTCGGGCTGCCGTGATGAATAGCTAATTTGAATTTTCGCGACGTCGCGGGGACTAATAGAAAGATCACGTGAAAAGCGAGGAAAACCGCGCGAAATTCATTCCCCCGGGGACTTTCCGAGAACACTCGGCGCTCGTCGAGACAGAGGAGTATGATTGACGACGCGCTGACGTTGTCATGCCGTGCACAAACGAGGGAGCGGCTTCTCTCCCCCCCCTCTCTCTCTCTCTCTCTCTCTCTGTCTCTTTCTCTCTCTATGAAAAAACATTTTTAGTCGCCGCATTTTTGCGCCTCGGCGATTACGAGTACGAAAAGCGAGGCGAGAGGCAGAAGCTACGAGTCTTGCTAAAAAAAAATTACTATATGTCAATTCTATAATCATTGTCTATGTAAGCGAGAATAAAAAATCTTTAGGGAGTTTGATGATCTTACGTTTGAGCAAAATATTATATTTTTACTTGAATATTATAATAGTTCTCTACAGAGCACAATATAAATATTATTTTGAATAATAAAGTATTGTAAAAGCCATTCTAATTTTTGGTTTGATAGATATCGTTATTTTTTATTCAATATTTTGTCTCGATTCAATGAAAATTATTATTGAATAATGAAAATATTTATATTGCTTTTTATCAAATTCTATAAAATTCTTCATATGAGCAAATTATCTCTGTTCAAGATTAACAAATTCTTAAAAAAAAAAAAAAAAAAAAAAAAAAAAAAAAAAAAGAAATCTCCATCAGAAGGCTACGCAGTACTTCGTTTCGATATTTAAAAAAATATCGTAATCTCCTGACAGTCACAAACTGTTGATTTGGAAACGTGCGAGAGTGGGAATGTTTAATTTTCCGTAAATACACGTGATCTCCGTGCGATCGGGTGGATATTGCAGATGGTGTTTATCAAAGTCACCACGTGACGCGTATAGTCAGGTATAGCGTAACGTTTTACGTTAACTCTACGTGACCGAAAGCGGCGAATTCTTTTGGCCCGGCATCCCGGACTCCGTGAGTATCCAACACCCTGCTCCGCGGAGGCGCCGATGTCAACGCTCCAAATTCCGCGGTAGAGCGATCGTCGTCGTTCTTCGAAGCGGCGAGCGGGCCTGCTCACGATTTCGCTATAATTCATCTTCCGCGAAGCGCGAAGACGTCTCGGGCTATTCTTGGGACCGGCGACACGGAATCTTTTTCAGTAACCCTCCCTCCTCCCGATGGACCGAGGCGACGCGTTGGAACGCATGTCGACGATGACCAATCATTCGAGGCTTCTAGCTGTTTATCGTTGCTGCGTCTCTCGCTCGCACGTATCCGCGTAGAATCCGCGAGAACACGGGAACATTAAGCGGAAAACTTGGACGGATTTTTACGGCGCATTGTTATTACAGCGCTGCCGATGAGAAAAAAATATTCTAGTAACAATATACGTTAATCTGCCATGTAAAGGAAGCACGCGCGCGTGGCGCTGAACGATCAAAGGTTACAACTCAGCACTCTTGTCCACGAGCGGTGGTGATATATATCGGTCTTATCAATAGTATCGAGTGTCTCATTTGCAAGTGAGAAACAAAAAAAAAGAAGGAATGAATGCCCATTGTAATTGACGGCAGATTTACAAAGGACAAAAAGCGCTCGACCGAGACCGGCGCCCCATTGTTCACGCTCGTCGCTAACAACGTTTTGTGCACCTGTCAGTCAGGCACATGGACTCTTCCTTCCCCCCTCTCTCTCTCTCTCTCTCTCTCTCGTTTCTTTGCCGGTTATGGAAATTTGGCTGGCATTAACGACGTCCGTTTGCAAGTGGAAAAACCCGGCCGGCCGACCGGCACCTTCGGACGGCGCGACGCATTGCACGCTCGGCCGCGTAATCGTCTGCATCGCTGGCGCCGCGTTCCTACTTAGCTCCTCGTGGATTTAAATATATTCGATCGATTGGCCGCGCATACGATTAACGATTGTTCCATAAAAACGAGGGACACACACGCAGGCGTGTATGCAGGTACAGACACGGGCGTGGAGACTCGCCGGTATACCGGCTCGCCTCCGCGCGGAGATATTTCTGCCACGGTGGTTGCCACGAGGAAATACCCGCGTTCGAGTCGCGGCGATAAAGTGTAACTCGAGTCAATCCGAGGTCTCTCGCAGAAATGCCAGGTCAAAACGCGTACAATATCATTTTTTACGGCATTGCAAAAAATCACCCTCGAAACTTTCCACGTGTCTCGCAATGACGCCGCGTGCACGAAAAAACAATTAATAATAACCCTAGTAGGACAATACATTGACAGGATATTGGCTAATATTAGCTAAACGTTAGTTATATTGGGAATGCATTGGCCAATGTTTTCCCAATGTAACGCCAATGTTAGTCATAAAATATGCAATTGTTCAACATTGGCCCAATCAATTTTTCATATTGGACATTAATTGTATTCTATACTTCCCAATATTGCGCCAATGTTTTGTGCTACTAGGGTAATAATATAATAATAAAAATAATTCTTAATAGGTATCGGAAATTGGTTCTTTTTTTTTACGCAACACAAGCGTGCTCTCTGCAACCGAACGGATACACGGTGGCCGATCGTGCGCCTCGTTCCCTTGCCCCTATCGTATCTATTTTTTTTTTTTCATACCGGACGCGAGGCGCCGTTCCACCGGAAGTCTCTCCTTTGGCGCGACGCGAAAAACCGCCGGCCGCCTGACGACGGGAACACCTGCGTCGACGTCGCGTCGGCGGGCGCGAGAGCGTAGCCGACGGCCCTGCTGGTGCCAGCAAGTAAAAGCGACGGGCGGGCAAAAGAAGGGGAGGACGAGAGGTATGACGGGACAGGTGCGGCCTGTAACTTCCTGGATGATATCGGCCGGTCCGGACGCGCGCGCGCGCCCGCGCGACCGGCGCTAGCGCTGACGCTTACGTTAGCGCTGGCGCCACTCGGATCCGCGCCGTAGGCGCCTGTCCGTCCCGGCCGCTCCTCGCCCCGTCGCCGCTACCCCTTCCCCTCTCCTGGCTTCTTCGGTGCTCTACCCAGCGCCGCCGTCGCCGCGTCAGCATCCGTACCTCTTTGGCTCGCTATAACCCGCCACACGCACACCCGAGCGAACCCGGCAACCCGAAGCGCATCGCGTAAAACCGCCGTCGCCGCGGCGAAAACGACGCGCCTACCTTTATTCGTGCACCGCGGGCATCATCGCGGCCGCCTGGAAAGATGCACGAGATGATACAGAGGGAGGAGAAGGCGCGCGCACGCATACGAAATTATACCGCGGCGAATCTAATCTTCCAACACCGTTGCCTCGATCGGTGATTTTCATGCCGACGACGCGTGGTGCATCGCTGAATGCATCGCGCCGATGGCGTCCGGAGAGAGAAAGAGAGAGGGAAAAAAAAAATCCGTCCTGATGAGAGAAATGAGGCCTGTTCTTTTTAGCTGCGCTGGTGCACTGATGCAACAAATTAAAGTGAGACGAGGATATATATTTTTTTAAATTCCAACTTGTTGCACCAGTGCAGCAGTGCGGCGAAAAAGAACAAGCCAATATATAGATAAAAGGGCGCTCTACGAGCTACACGAGATAATGGGGCAATTTTTGAGAATACCAGGAGAGAGAGAGAGAGAGAGAAAGAAAGAAAGAAAGCCGCTCGAGCGTTGAACTCGGAGGAATTTCGTTTCTCCGGGAGCTGCTGCGCTCAAGGTAGAGATCGCTCTCTCTTTCTCTCCTTCTCTGTCGCGACGCGCTGCGTTTAAATTTGCACACGGCAATTCTAAATACAGCGGTTGTCGTGGCGCAGATAATAGGGAGAAAATTGATTCTTCCGAGGCGGCGATATTTACAAATCGCGCGCTGCGCGTTGCGGCATTGCTATATTTACACCTGCCACTCACGGCTCGCCAATTAACGGAAAGTATGCAGGTAACGATTACATCGCTCTGCCTGCCTGCCTGCCTGCGAGAAACGCATTCCGCAATCGTCGCCTCTGACGCAACCGTCGCGCGCGATACCAAACGGATTTGAAATCCGACATTATTGTGTTGAGGCAACGCTAATTTATTCGGCGGCTCTCTTACGTAAGTGAAGGAAGAGAGCGACGCGAGATGTGTGCGTGTGTTACCCCGGCATAATTATCGCCTCCCAAATGCGGCAAATATTTATCTCTCTGGAGTGCGAGCTAAATTCCTCTTGGCATCCATTCCCCTCTTGCCTACAGGGAGCCTCGTAATCCTCTCCGTTTTCGGATTTTAGGATAGGAAGGAAAAAATGTAATCTCCCTCCTATCTTTCTCCCGGCGATACGTATCTTCGCTCCAGAAAATATTTACCGCCCCGGTTTCCGTAACGTTTTCGTAACGCGGAGCGCGTCGTCGTCGTCGTCATCTCTTACCTGTTACAGACCTTCCGCTATTGGCCGAGACATCGCGCCACGTGCTACGCCGGCGTACAAAACGCCGCGCCACCGGCCGCCGCGATCCTTGGGATCCCGGGTGAGACGCGCCGCTGAACCTTTATGCGTGTTCTTCGACAAGATTCTCCGCGCACGTATCTGTAACACATATATCGATATCTCACACATTTTCCACATGTCGTGTCGGAAATTGAACGCGAAAGCGTTGCGGGTTTTGCACGGGAAACGAGCTCTTTTAACACAATTTGCAATTATAATACACTGATGAAAAAGAGTCTCGCGTGCATCAATTGGAAATCTGGTAGACTCGATCGATGCGTCTGTTCAAACACCGACGTGCGAGAAATCTCGTAGGAATTGTTGGATTTTGGTATAATTAATCGAGCGTTTTGATTATAAAATCTCAAGTTTTATCGTAAATTCCTCTTGGATTCACCAAAATATATTGATACAATCAAATCATTTTTTTCAGTGTATATTAATGCAAATCATTGTGATTTTTTTTTCTTTTTCGTAACTTGTTTTCGACAAATTAATTTATTCCACGCGTGTCCGATTGCTCGTGTTTTTCCGGCAAGATCCACGAACTGTCGCGATCTCCGTGGTCCGGTGCTAAAAAGCGAAACTTTATACCTGTCCATAAATAAATTTGCGCGGATAAAAGGAAGAGAAGGTAAACAGTAATTCCCGCTGCGAGGTTTCGAATTCAGGTTTTTCGAGCGCCGGACTGACTACTCGTAATGATCTATAAATCGCCGCGTGTATAAGTGACAAAACCCTGTTTGTTTTTTTTTTTTTAATTTTTATTAAAACGCGCGTGGCCCCAACGGGGAGAGGCACCCCGCGTATCTCATAGCAACGGGCCCAGACAATTCACCCGGACCGGAGACAGGAAGAATTAAGACAATGGCGGAGATCGGCAGCAACGCGCGCCAATTCACACTTGACTCGACTCTCCGATCGTCGAGGATCGACTGGTCGCGGTATCGGCCGGTCGTCGCGCAATATGTAGTAGGTACTGGAGTCGCCGCCGTCGTCGCCGCCGCTGCCGCCGTCTCTCTATGTCGTCGTCGTCGTCGTCGTCGTCGTCTACTCGGCTAAGGGCGGCCGGCCGGCGGCCGACGCGAAGCGGCGCGACGTGAATCCGCGCCAGCAACGTGGCGACGCGGTTCCTGACGCCGTCGTTCGGCGGATACGTGCGCGCCCCTCTTTCCTCCCTTCTCCCCCATTCCCCTCCTTATATGTACAAACGTGGCGACGGCGACGACGAAGATGTTCCGATGTAACCGTCGGATACGTGCGCGCGACGCCTGAGCGGGGGTACAGGTCCTGGCGCGCATGCATGCCTCCAAAGAGAGAAAACCGCCACCGATACGCACCAGGGTGCTTGACCGAGTCAAGCCGAACGACTCTCGTATATACATTTCGGGGCGACTCTTCTTGCTCCCGCTTCTCGCGGCGGATAAACAATGTCATTTGCAGTGGCGACGGCGAAGAGAACGACGGCTGCTCGATATTCACACGCCGAGGAGTCGGAAGAGCACCGGCTGCTACTCGCTCCGTCGTCAGCCGGAAGCTTGTCGAGTCGAGTATGCCACATCCTTTCGGAGCTTGGACGTGCGACTGGTTATGTAATAATTGCGCGTTGCGTATTTAAAAAATTGCAATTTCTGAAAAAGTATGATAAACAATGTATAGGACTGTAAAGTATTTGTTAGTTATTTGTGTTAGTATTAGTATTATTATACCTAAAACAATTTTTTTGCTGATATAGAGAGATTTTTTTATATCACAACCAAAATGTATCGGTACCTTTTCACTATCAGCTAGATTTATGGTTGTCACGTATGAAATTTGAAAATTCTGCTTCTATCAGCTAGATTGATTAGGTGCAATACATATACATATAATATTTGGTAATTATTTATCTATCTTAGCTATATAGATTTTACACACGTATATTTTTTGTTGAAGTTGCAAGATCATTTTTTCTAGTGTAAATTATCAGTTTAATATTGCAATATTATTATTCTGAATCAACTTAAAAACTGTGTTTCTAAATGTATAGATATTATTGAGCACCAGAATCTACGGTGACTGTCTTATTTAGATTTTAATTCCGAAAAATTACGTGACATTTTATCCTCCTTCTTTATGTAATCGAAAATCAATTTCGTATCACTTACATTTATATTTTAGAATTGATGAAATCAGATGTTTTATCGCGTCAGAATGTTTTCAGTATTCACAAGCGCGCGGCGCCGCTTCTTTCCCCTCTTTCACCCTGACGTCTACGAAACGCGGCGCAACCCGCGATTCCGACATTATTCAGGGTGATTCCCGATTCGAAACCGAGGTACTTTACGACGCGCGAATTAAACGAACGCCCGTGGCGTGCGAGCGCGATTTCCTGCGCCTTAATGGCGGGAAGCGAGTAAACACCGGTACCATTCTCGTTTTCGTCGCGTTGCTTACCCGCTCCGAAGCCGAGCTCTATTTCCGTCGAGTATATACGCACTTAAACCTCTTCTCCCTTTCTCCCTTCGCGCGGATCTCAAGAAAGGAACGCGGATAACGAAGAACACGAGTTTCTCTCCTGTCAGAAATAGTAATGATAATTTTCAACATTCCTGAGAGATCGAGAAGTTTCTGTCGCTGTTTATTTCGAGATAACTAAACCAACAAAAAAAATATCTTTAAATAAAAGATATATTTTATTTTCTTAAAAATGTTCTACAAGTCCAGGTTAAAAAAAACAACAACCCGATGTTGTGTTTTGGTCAAAATATTAAAAAAATGTCAATTAAATGTCAGCTTGCTACCCGAGATTGAATTAATCGTTGGTTAAAGTTTAATCGAAGTTGGACGAGGTGGCTCTCGTCGATCGTAAAGTATTTGGAGCATTAAAATATTATAACAACCTACGTACTCTTACGTATTCATTTATTCTTCCTACGAGTTAAAAGGTATACGATCGACTCTATCCCGTTCGCCGTGTTCCATGACCGGAAATTTCCGATCGCACGAACGTTCGGAAGCCGCGTCGGCGTCGCCCCGGCACCGCCGCTAACGACGGCCGTCTTTCCGCCCCGGACGCCGCCGGTTGTGCTCGGGACAACAAGTTAGAAAAACGGAATGACGCCGTAGTGTGTCAGGATATCAATTCTTTCGTAATGACACGGGCGCAGCCAGTCGGTCGGACGTCCGCCCCCGTCCCGGGGGATGGGGGACGAGGACGGAGCGCGACGGTGATGATCCGGTCCGTCCGGCACCGGCACCGGCTCCGTTCTCCGTTCTCCCGTTGTTTATCAAGCTCCCCTTCGCATAACAAGCATCAAAACACTTGGCGCCCCACGCTGGAGCCGTCGTAGTCCTTCCCTCCCCCCCGTTCCGCCGGCGTTCCCCCTGCGGGTGCCAGCCGCTTCTATACTACTTTCCGCGGATGTTGCCGGGGGTAGGCGCTCTGGCATGGGCTAAAACGGCGGGTACACCCCCCGGGGAAGGGATGTCTCTCTTTCTGTCTACACGAGGCGCCGTCTATACCGACCTCGGGGAAAAAAAATGAGTTATCGTGCCGCATGTACGAGCGTTGGTGGCGATTGCGATCACCGGGATTTCCCCGGGCTTTCCGCGCTGTAAACTACGCGCGATCAACGGGAAATTATAGGATTGCCATTTGGGGGAGGGGAGAAATTAAGCTGTATAGGTTTAAAGCTCGTCCAGAGGAGATACATGATTGGTATTCGCTCCAGCGCTATAAATACGAACATTTTTGCATCTGGGGGGAGATTTAAAAAGCAAACTCTCAACTTTGTCCATTTTCAGAAATGGTTTTATATCGCAAGAAGACGCCAAATTTTCAAGAATCATTATTGCACTTGGAACTTGATCATTTAAAAGTTTCCTTCCGGTTTATTAACAAGTCTGATTCGATGTGTGAGAGCAGGAAAACAATATCCCTCCTAATTTACAACACGGACAGATAACATCGTCGTTGCCGTCGTCGTTCTCCCCCCTTTTTCCTCCACCTTCAATTATCCTCGTACAGAACGCGATACCGCTGTCGACACGCCTAGGAATCGGGGATTTCAGATGACAATACCGAATGGGGATGAGCCTGAGTGCATCGTGAAAGATATGGAGAAAGAGGGGGCTGGGACGAATAAGGGACGAGGCGTCCGGTCTTGGCGTCGTCCGACGGGCAACGCTCGTCTCACCCCCGTGCGTCGTGGCGGTGCCAGAAGAAGTATTCTTGCATTGGCCGTCGCCATCGTCGTCGTCGACACCATCGTCGTCGTCTTCGTCTTCGTCGGTCGGCCCGGTGGCGGCGGCGACGACGACGGCGGCGGCGGCGGCGACGACGTCAGCGACGCCGCTCCACGCTTGGCGTCGAGGTTAGCGCCGGCCGGTCGCTCGAATCGGCGCCTGGCTGTCTCTTTCTCTCTGTCCCTCTCCCTCTTTCTCTCTCTTTCTCTCTTTTGTTTGTCTGCAGCCGGGACTGGAGAGAGCAGCCGTCGTTTCGTCGTCGTCGTAGTCGCCGTCGTCGTTGTCGTTCGTTCGACGGCGACGACGTGGCTCTGCCAGCCGGCTGTCGCCGTCGCCATCCCTTCCCCCCCCTTCCTCCCCTTCCCTCCGCGAGCAACCCTTCGCGTTCGCATTTCGGGTCTCGTACCCCTTCCCGGCGTCGCCCCCGATCTATTCCGCATGGTACGGCATGCGTTTAGGTAATGAAACGACGCCGTCCGCGAAAAATCGCTCTCGCGTTTAACACCGCTAAAGCCGCGGTCCGTCGTTAGCGAGCGTTGAAATTACCGCCGCGCCGGTCTGTCGTCGTCCGCGCGCGCTCTTCCCTCTCTCTACCCCGGCTATCCATTCGTCCGTCACTATTCGTATTAATTAATCCATATTTAGCGTCATAGCTCGTATTGTCGCGCTCGACTACAGAATTTTATTTGATGACAAACTCCCCCTCTACCTCTCTCTTTCAAAGTTCAAATTTATTACACATTAACGCCATGGTGTATCGAATGAGAAATAATAACTCCAAAGCAAGACGATTTCGTAAAACGTGTGTTAAATAAAAGAGTTTGTTGGGAAGAAAATTTATCGATCGTTTTCTTAACTTGAGTCGAATGAGAGTTAGGTCGAATATACTTACAAATGAACTGAGAGATTTAGGCTGCGTTTTGTTTCACGCATGATGCACATAATGCATTGTTCTTAATCTTTGTTTAACGTGAGACAAACAAGAAAGATGAATGATGCATTATGCGTGAAACGGAACGCAGCTTTAGAGGACAAGATCATCTTCACTTCATGATCGGTCCTCACGTCGTTCGTATCTTTTAAAACCTCCGCTAATGTATTCTCGCGATCAATAATTATTATAATAATTGACGAATTAAAGTGATTAAGTTGCATTCAATTCGAATCTTTCAACTATCCCGTACAGAGAATTATTTCGCTACAAGAGAAACATCGGACTACTTGATCGGACTTGTGTGATCTTGGACGTTGACATGTTCTTGTCGGACTCGTGTCAAGATTACCTTGAATTTTTTAAATGTCAAGTATCATTTCTTGTCGTATATTCTTATAGCAAAAACTACTGTAATAGTTTATTTAGGTGCAAACTACGTCTGATTTTTATTAAATAAACTTAACGCTAGTTTTACTTGTTTTTTATTATTTTGGGAGATAACCAGTATTATCGAGACCCTTTCCGAACGAATCCTAGACCTAAAATTTTCCTATCTTTAACTTCGATATTTTTAAGCTCACCTTCTATCAAGTTTCGATCGAGGATCGAGTGGCTTTGAAGGTTTTTTTTTTCTTTTAACGTACTTATTCTCTCTGTCGGGAGGATGGAAATCGATCGCGGTGCATCGCGCCGTCGGGGCCCGCGGCTAAATATCTCGGCCCCATCGTCATAACAAACAAGGCATCAATCCGGTAACTGACGCTGCTGCGGCGCGCGCGGCAACTCGTTCGCGTAATTAGATCACGATCCTGCGGCGCGTAATCGAAACCGAACGCGGATCGTTTCGTAGAGCGTTTCGCAGGGCCGACCGACGATCGTAATGGGACTCTTGGGGCCGAGCCGAGACGTGATTCGTGAGCCGGCGATCATCTCCCATCATCACGAAGGGGTTTTTGGTCCCCTCTCCCCCACCGAAACTATAGGGGCTGTGTTTTATGAAAGGGGCTTTGGTACCCGGCGCCGCAGCCGCCGCTGGTGGCGACGCTTATAGACGTTCCTCCTCTCTCTCGTTTCTCTTCATTCCCTTCTTTTCGCTCTTTCTCCTTCGTCGCCTCCCTCGGTGCCGGGCCGACGTGGCGTCCCTTAACCCAAACCATTATCCGTGTACCGCACGATTATAGGGCAACGGGACCGACAAATAGTCGCAGGCTGAATCCATAGGCGCCAACAAGAAGGGATCTATAATTCTTTCCGAGGGCGCGCGCGTTTTCAATTCCCGACGATAAACTCACGCAGGCCGTTATCTTTCAGAAATGTAAAGCTTCAGCTGGAAAAAGATTATTGTAACCGACACGCAATTGGAAATTTCTTTAAGGAAACCGGGAAAAGTCGCCGAATATGAAATCATTCAAAATTAATCAGCTGTAATCTAATCAAGAAAGTATTGTATCGTAAAAGAAGACTTTCGCATTTACATTCTTATATTATTCTTCACGCTTGTGCGTCGTTTGTATTTGAAGAAGTACATGGTGGAGGGTTTCGCGCCGTCAAATGAGAATTTTTCCCCAGGCACTTTCGTCTGCCTCGAAGAATACGATCTCTGACGACGCCTATGCGAAGCATCCTCGGAGATGATCCTTCTCCGCCCTGCGGAGCCGGTCGGCACATACGGTTCTTCGCTACGCAAACAAACCCACGTACTCTCGGCTAACAATCCACTTCGCCAGCCGTTCGTCGCGTTTCAGCCCTCGTTGCAACGTGCCACCGAGACCGCTGCCGACATCCCCGCCACCAGAACACTCGAGCCTACAGCCCGAAACTTGCTACATCCCATTTAATTTTACTTAACAAAATAAAAAGAAAGAACGTAAATATTAGCGTCTTTTCCATCCTCATTTTTATTACATCTTTGTCGTTAGGCATCTTGGAACAACTGAGGTTTTAAATTGAAATCTACTAAAAGTGAATGTATAAATTTTGTTGCTCATTAATTTTTTTTATTTCTGAAATGTACTTTAATTCTTCACAATTCGTATCATCAACATTTCGATCAGAGAGAGAGAGAGAGAAAGCGCTCCCCGGATAAAACGCCGTCGTCGCGGCGCGAGTTGGACTTCGCGATTTCCCCGGGGCAGCAGGTGCAACGCGCAGGCAGGTGATGTAACGCCTACGCTCGAGGGACCGCCGATAAGGCAGCTCGCGCGATCTCCTCTCCTTTTACCTGGCCGTTCTCTCGGCCGAGTTACCTCAGGCCGATCTCGTTCCGCACGCGTGCCGTGCACCGGTCAGACTTTTACGGCGCGTTATCGCGGCGCCGCCGCCGCTCTCGTCTTTCCTCGCCATGTCCCGCCTCGCCTTGCCGTGGCCGGGGATCATCATCCGACGCGAGTGCGTCGCGTTCGTAACAAACAACGCGAATTGAAAACAACGGGATCACTCGCTCCTTCGATCTTGCTAAGCGCGACACGCGGCGTGGCGTGGCGTGGCGTAGCGACGACGGCGACGACGACAACGACGGTGTCTAAAGTGCGCCGCGAGGATGATGTACGTGGGTCGCGCACAGGCTCGCGCGTCAGTCGCCCGCACTTGTTAGTCCCACGAGTCCGGCGAAGCGGCTGGGCTCCTCTCGCCGATTCTACGCGCGGACGACGGCAGCGGCAGCAGCAGCAACGGCATGGACGACGAGCCGCCGGCGGCCACGTACCTTGGCCTAGACCTCAGCACGCAGCAGGTAAAGGAGAAAAAAAAAATCGACGCACGTCGCGCGGAAATTGATCGACACGCGGCACACTTCTCGACGCGTTAACGCAAAAACGAACGCAGGACGAACGAGCTCTCCCTAGAGTTACTTTGGAATCTTTATCTTTCAATTTTTTTTGTTTTTTTTGGGGTTTTATTAAGAGATGTCAATTCGAGGATACCGCGACGCTCGTCGGAGCACTCGCGCGTTACGGTTTCACTTCGATGACCACGTGGAACTCGATCGATTCGATAGCGCGACGTCCGACATGGTGGTATTGACACAACGGTGTGATCGATGTTTGAAATCGTATTTTCTCGACAGTTTCGAGAAATTCCGAAAACCTCGCAAACATTCTTTATTCGTTGTTCGCTCTCGCGTTCACGTCTTTTCAAAGGGGTATAAAAATTGGAATCGAAAATTAGAGCGAAATCGAAGCTTCGATGTCAATTATGTACATACGTTTCCTTTACTCCTCCGCGTTTGTGTAAGTTACTCCAGAAAATTGGAGTCGCGGAAATTACCGTCGGTTTCCTAAGGAGAGAATTTACTTATTAAGGCTCGCTTTTTTTTTGCAGCGTTGCACGTTCCGTAATTATATGCCGAACCGACGCATACAAATCTCGTTTCTCTAGGAACAATATGTTCACGTCGCATATGTTCCTGGGAAAAAAAGGTTACAAAGGAGCGGCGCCTTTAAAACGCGCTAATTGCCGCCGTAATCGCGAGAGCGTAATTCATAAGCGCGAGGGTCTTCGGGATTTCTCATCTCGCACGTCGCACAGCCACATCCGGCCCGCTTAATTCAATTTCGCAAATCTTTCTTCCTTTAACCGTTACGCGATTCAATTATTAACGCTCGTTACTTGGTCGTCAATGCCCCCATTCACTCCGAGAGTGATAACCTTAGGAAGTGTGTTTACGAGTTTCATTAGCGTCGAATAGAGATGACCCCCTCCTCCCCCAAGGCGGGGGCGGGAAAGGGGAAGCTCGGGCCTTACTCGACGTGCCGTGTTACGGCGTCTCGAAGTATGTCAATACGGCGGCTGTAAAGTATTTTACTGCAGGAAACCCGCGAGAGAGAGCGAGTCGAAGGAGGAGGCGCTTCGACGTCTTCGGGGAGGTCACTATTATCTAATAGCGCGATAACACGCGGGCAGATATAAACGCATGAAAGGCAGAGAGGCGAAATCTGCGAAAACGGCGAAAAAAAAAAACGGCGAGATAGAAGTATTATGGCTGATAATTAACGTCGCATGACGCCGCAATGTAATAAAAATCCGCGAGGTTCGAGCAACCGAATTGCACCGGCGAAATTATAGATAGATGCGTATTAGTTTTTCTTGCACCGTATTATTATTATTGCTGTTTATTCGAACGCACGATCACGCGAGGATTAAAGATCGTTAGCGGTGCCCATCGCGCATCCACAGACTAATCGATCCCGATTTCTGATTTCAGTTGAAAGCTGTGGTGGTTGACGATAATTTAGCCGTTCTTCACGAGACCAGCGTGCAATTCGACAATGATCTACCGGAATTTAGGTACGACCAAAAGGAATTCTAAATGAGAGTGTAATCTTGCCTTTTGCTTTGTCACAGTTGAATTATCTGCCCTTCCTATTAAAAATTAAATGTAAAATATTTTTATGTACATTACATTACATGGATGATAATAAGGAAGATGATAATGAGAATGAAAATTCTTTATTGAGATATGCGCTGACGCGAATTAAACACACGCGACAGTTTGTATGACGAGGATATGTTTTGAATGTTATACAGGACTTACGGAGGAGTTATACGAAAGAAGGATGAGTCACATGTCGTGGTGGTGCCTTCTCTAATGTGGGTCAAGTCCTTAGATATGATACTAGACAAATTGCGCGTTTGCGGCGTCGATTTTGACAAAGTAGCGGCTATTTCCGGTTGCGCGCAGGTAACACGACTATATTCAAAGTAAAATATTTTTTGGAGACAATTTTATAAAGATGTAGACACAAGACATGTTTATTTATATACTTTAATGACACGAGTAGCAACACGGCACGGTTTACTGGGGCAAAGGCAGCCGCGATCGATTACGGCGTTTGGATCCGATAAAATTCTTGCACGAACAATTCGCCACGTCGTTCTCCGTGACTCACTCGCCCGTATGGATGGATTCCAGCACGTCAAAAGAGTGTAGTGTTTTGGAGGAGATCGTGGGTGGCCCTCACGTAAGCATCGCCTGTTACCCGCCTTGCCTATAATAACGATGGATTATACAACGTATACGAAAATATACACCGAAATACATCTAGCGATATATGTTAAAGTTTATACGAATGCATACACGTTTTATTGGCTAACATTAGGAGCTTTCACAAGGAGTTTATTTCGCGTGATGTGAAACATCCTAAACGGCTGACAGTTGTAACTACGCGAGAACGAATTAGCCAAATATTTAAAGTAGCCGGCTTGAACTCGTTGTACACACACGCGAGAATCGGACGTCGACAACGTTTAGTTATCCGGTGATCTGTGATTTCAGAAATTAGCAGAAATAACGGGTTCACGGGCGTATGAGAGATTCTCGGGACCACAGATAGCGAAAATAGCACGCACGAAGCCGGATGCTTACTGCAGCACTGAGGTATTACCTACTAAAAACTCGTGGCTTCCTTCGAAAAAATGAAAACGGCAATGAAATTCGACTGAGGTATTCGTTACGTATGACTGTACTGATTGAGCTTTACTGCTACTTGTATACGAATGTGTTTTTGTTAGTTTTATAAAGTGTAGATTAGTTTACCAATTTTGTACTAATGCATAACAATTAATCTCGAATTTGTCTTAACTCGCCATTGGTTTAATCCGCGCCCTTACGATTAATCATTTTTCATTTCCCTTTAATATTACTGACAGCAGTTATCTAAAGATTATTGCGACGTAACCGCCGTGATTTAACGCCTCTAATTTATATCACGATGATTAAAGCTGAGCGTCATATACTTTGTACTGCTTCTAAAATGTCTAAACCGAATATTATTATTCACGTATGTCCCGTTCTTTTTTCTCCCCTTTCTCCAGAGAATCTCGTTGGTGAGCAACTTTATTGCTTCCTTGTTTTTGGGCGATTACGCGCCTATCGATTGGTCGGATGGCTCGGGTATGAATCTATTAAATATCCGTACAAAAGACTGGGATGATATGTTACTGGAGGTAAAATAGTATTGTATAAACGTGTTCAACGCTTTCTCACTGTATGTATTTAATGTACATATTTAATAGACTTGCGCAACGGGGCTAAGAGAGAAATTGGGCGAGCCTGTTTCGTCGTATAGCGATATCGGCCCTATATCACCTTATTTCGTGGAAAGATTCGGCTTCAACGAGAAATGTAGGATAATTGCGTTTACCGGTGATAATCCGGGTTCCTTAGTAGGTATGCAACATCTCACTCGTGCGTTTGATTTTTTTATATACGATAAACAACAACCTTAGAATATTCTGTTATACTTACGACAAGAATGATACGTAGGTATGAGGCTAAAAGAAGGTGATATCGCTTGCAGTTTGGGTACGAGCGATACATTATTTCTATGGTTGAAGGAACCCAAGACCATAACAGACGGTCACGTACTGTGCAATCCAGTGGACGATAAGGCTTACATGGCATTACTTTGGTAAGCGTCTTCTATCAATTGTTATAACAATTTAAATACAATGACGAAAATTTTGTATTACAGCTTTAAAAATGGTTCCCTGACGCGCGAAAGAATACGGGACGATGCCGCGCAAGGTAGCTGGCAGATATTCAACGAATTATTAGAGAGTACTCCGCGAGGAAATTTCGGCAATTTTGCCTTGTATTTCGATACGCAAGAGATCTTACCTTTTGTCATTGGAGATTATCGATACAACAAGGCTAATGATGAGATTTCTCGATACAGTTCGAAGGAGGTGGAAGTGAGAGCGCTGATCGAGGGTCAATTTGTCGCAAAGAGAGCGTACGCTGAAGACTTCGGATTTGTTATCGGTAAGCACTTCTCTGTAAATTTCTCTTTTACTTCGCAAAAATTTCTGATAATTTTTTTTTAATCAAAGGATCAAATACTCGGATAATTGCAACGGGAGGTGCCTCTATAAATAAAGCTATACTGCAAGTACTTTCGGATGTGTTTAATTCGCCAGTGTATATTTCGGTAAACATATTGTAATAATAATGATTATTATTATTTTGAATATATAATTTGAAAATACTTTATATTTTTATAATTTTTATATTGAATAGGAAGCAGCTAATTCGGCTATGATGGGTGCAGCGTATCAAGCCAAACATGGTTTACTACGAAATAATTGCAGCTTCGACGAAATTATACGCTCTGCGCCAGAATTAACACTGGTATGCCAACCTTACGATGATGCCGAATCGGTAAGTTTAATGCATTTTTACTCTGTCAAGATTAATTATTATAATAATTAATATTAATTAATTTTTTTAGATTTACAAACCCATGACCTTACGTTATCGCAAAATTATAGATCAGATATTAAAGAGGAGGAGCGAACAAAAACATGTATAAATTTTGTATAAAAAGCTCTAAAAAGGCCTTTTATAATATATGCATGATATTTCTTGGATTAAATGCAAAACGATAGATTTGTACTATTAAAAAAAATTTTCTAAACATATTCTTAAATTGTTTAGAATAATGAAATTTATACAATGTACTTTTTATTATATCTTAAAAGAAAAACATTTTATATACGAATGAGAATCTTTTGTACAATATCTGTGCGATTATGTAAAAATTTTTCTTAGCCTCGGCTTTAATTGATATTGTAAATAACACATATGCATTTTTACTTTTTTAACGCTTTAACAAAATAATTAGTCTAATTAAAACGATTACATACAAAGAAAGTTCTATACATAAACCATCTTAAAATAATTACAAAATTATATTTTATAGTTGTAATAATTAACGATATACTCATGTTAATCAAATTGAAAGTAAATCTTATTCTCATTATTACACAAACACAAAACTAAGTATATGCAATACAAAAGAAATCAAGCTTAATTACAAAAAAAAAAGATCTTATTTAAAGTAATATTTATTAAAATTATATTATAAGTTATAATTGTTACATGCGTTATATGGATCTTAAGAATGAATCCAATTGTATATTTTGATCATATATATGTTATCTTAAATGGTTACAATAATATTGTCGATTTACTTTTTTTTACCACCTCTCTCCTATAGTAGCAGATTATTAACATTGCCCGAAGTCAAATTGTAATTATAACATTTAAGAGTATTAGTATTTAAAGGAGTACACTTTTGTCAATTTTAAGC
Source organism: Monomorium pharaonis (assembly GCF_013373865.1). NCBI lineage: Eukaryota > Metazoa > Arthropoda > Insecta > Hymenoptera > Formicidae > Monomorium > Monomorium pharaonis. Next base: position 2,544,183 of record NC_050471.1, on the reverse strand, counting down.
ATTGGCCAAATATTGATGCTTAGTAGCATCTACTTACATCAAGTATCCCCTTCTCTCTCGAGATCAAAAATAGCGCCGGCCAATGATAACGTTTAAAGTGCGTTGCGAGGACGCACGTGGACCATGCATAGTCTCGTGCGTCAATCGCGCGTTCTTACAATTAGTCCTACGAACGACGAAGCGGCTCATGCTCCTCTAGTACTGTGATTCAACGACGACAAGGTTACGTTGATTCTACCCGCGAAAAGCAGCATGGACGATGAGTCGCCGATGGCCACGTACCTAGGTCTAGACTTGAGCACGCAGCAGGTAAAAAAAAAAAAACGATGGTACTGTGCAAAACGCGGAAATTGAGACGCGGCAATTTTCGACGCGTTAATGCGCGACCCAAACGAATGGAAGAAAGATAATTTCTCCTTAGAATCGCGCAATCCACATTTCATTTTCGTAAGAGCAGCGTGTTTGTTCATGAGGAAAAAAGTTACAAAAGCGTGGCGGCTTTACAACGCGCTAATTGCTCGTCATAATCGCGAGAGCGTAATTTATAAACGCGAGCGTCTTCAGGAATCTCATATTGCACAGCCACGATCATCCGTCCATTTCATTTTTTTCAAATTCTTTCGTTAACCGCCACGCAATTCAATTATTAATAAATAAATTAAATCTTGTTGTCAACCTAACTGGCAAAATTTATTGTTGAATTTACCTCTTATCAAGTAATATAAGGACCTAAAGTAGAGGTCGAAACGTTGATCAAGAATAATTAGGCAGCTTATGAATTTTATTAGCATAGAATAGAGATGATCCAGGGCCTTGGATAAGAAACAAGAGGAGGAGGAAAAAATTAACAATAAACTGAGTAAAGAATATTAATTCAACTAAATTTTTCAACTTGATTAATTTCTTTAATTTAAATAAGTTAGTTTAAGTTATGAATTTTAAGCTTAAATATATAAAATACTTAAACTTCAATTAAAGCATTTATAATATATTTGACTGAAATTTAGTCAAATTAACAACTTTTTTTCTCAGGCTTTACTCGATGTCTCGTGTTACGCGTCTCGAAATGAGGCGGTGGTAATGTATTTCATGCAAAAACCGCGTGAGAGCGAGTCGAAAGAGAAGGCACTCTGACGTCTTCGAAGGGGTGAAGGCGAGTCACTATTATCCAATAGTGCGATAACACGAGCCGGTCGTTCAGATAAAACGGAAGAGAGAGACGAAATCTGTAAAAAACAGCGAGATAGAAATATTATAGTTGATAATTAATATCTCGGGTATGCCGTGATGTAAAAAATCCGCATATAATACGGGATATGAAGAACCGAGTTGCACCAGCGGCGATAATATAAATAAATGCATATTAGATGCAATAGATGCATTTTTCTCGTTGCGTTGTACATCGTCTCAGCATCATCATCATCATTATTACTGTTATTATTATTATTATTATTATTAATAATCCATCGTCTGAATGTACGATCACGTGAGGGTTAAAGATTATCATTGGCTCACGCGTCTACAAACTAATTGATCCCAATTTCTGATTTCAGTTGAAAGCAGTGGTGGTTGATAATAACTTAGCCGTCCTTCACGAGACCAATTTACAATTCGACAATGATTTACCGGAATTTAGGTACAATCAAAAAGATTTTTAAATAAGAATCTTACCTTTCGTCTTGCGACCATGGTTGCATGGAGGAAAATAAGGATTATTTATTGAGATATGCGCTGACGCGAATTGAAAGTTTATATGACAAACATATTTTAATGTTGTGCAGAACTTATGGAGGGGTCATACGAAAGAAAGATGAATCACATGTCGTAGTAGTACCTCCTCTGATGTGGGTTAAAGCCTTAGATATGATATTGGACAAATTACGCGCTTGCGGTGTCGATTTTGGCAAAATAGCAGCTATTTCCGGTTGCGCGCAAGTATATGACCATATTCAGAATAAAATCAATTATTTTTGGAGACAATAGACAACTTTATGCAATAAAGATGCACGTAATGTACGCTTATTTGTACACTGATAATGGTTTGCGCAGCAACATGGCACGGTTTATTGGAGCAAAGGCAGCCGCGATCGATTACAGCATTTAGACCCGATAAAATTCTTACACAAACAATTCGCTACATCGTTTTCCGTGACTTACTCGCCTGTATGGATGGATTCCAGCACGTCAAAAGAATGTAGTATTTTGGAGAAAACAGTGGGTGGTCCTCACGTAAGTATCGTCTGTCATCTACCACTCATTATGTAAGAGTGAGTTATACAAGTACGCAAAAATATACATCGAAATCTAGCGACATATGTTAAAATTTATACAAATACATACACGTTTTATCGGCTAGCATTACTTTTTGCAAGGCATTTATTTCATGAGATATAAAACATTCTAAACGGCTGACAATTGTAATTACGTGAGAACAAAGCAGCCAAATATTTGTACAATGTAACTGGTTTGTTTAATGTAACTGGCTTAAATTGTACATAAGAATACGCAAGAACTGGAGTCGACGTTTAGTTATTCGCGCTACGATCTGTGATCTGATTTCAGAAATTAGCAGAAATAACGGGTTCACGGGCGTACGAGAGATTTTCGGGACCACAGATAGCGAAAATAGCACGCACGAAGCCGGATGCCTACTGCAACACTGAGGTATTGTCTATTAAATGTTCGTGGCTTTCTTTGAAAAAAAAAAAAAAAAAAAAGAAAACGGCAATGAATCTAATCGAGATACCTATGGTTGTACTAATTAAACTTTATTAGTAATTAGTAAAAACGGTATATTTTGCGAGTGTGTCTGTTAATTTTGTAAAGTGTGGATTAGTTTACTAATTTTGTAAAGTATAGTAATGCATAACTATTAATCTCAAATTTGTCTTAAGTATTAAACATTTAACTTGTGCTCTTACAATTAATCAGCTTTTCTTTTAATATTTCACTGACAGAAGTGATTCAAAAGTTTTTGCGACGTAACCACCGTGTGATTTAACGCCTCTAATTATATCACGATGATTTAAAGCTGCATCATACGCTTTGTTACGTTTCTAATACGCGTCTAAGCTACAAATTTACTATTTATGCGTGTCTCGTTCTTTTTTACTTCTTTCTTCAGAGGATCTCGTTGGTGAGCAATTTTGTCGCCTCCTTTTTTCTGGGCGATTACGCGCCTATCGATTGGTCGGATGGCTCGGGTATGAATCTGTTAAATATCCGTACAAAAGACTGGGATGATACGTTATTGGAGGTAAAGTAGCATTGTATCCGTGTCTTCAACACGTTTGTTCATTGTGTTTATTTAATAATACATATTGAACAGACATGCGCATCGGGGCTTAAAGAGAAATTAGGCGAGCCTGTTTCATCGTACAGCAATATCGGTTCTATATCACCTTATTTTGTAGAAAGATTCGGTTTTAATGAGAAATGCAGAATAATTGCGTTTACCGGGGATAATCCGGGTTCCTTAATAGGTATGCAACATCTCGTTTGCTTGATTTTCTTATTGCAACAAATTACAACTTTAGAATATCTTGTTGTACTTACGATAAAAATGATACGTAGGTATGAGGCTAAAAGAAGGTGATATCGCTCTGAGTATGGGTACGAGCGATGCCTTAATTCTATGGTTGAACGAACCAAAAATTATAACAGACGGTCACGTACTGTGCAATCCAGTGGACGATAAGGCTTACTTTGCGTTAATTGGGTAAGCGTTTTTTATTGTAATTGTTATAACAATATAAAAGCAATGACGATAATTTTGTAGCTGTAAAAACGGTTCCTTGACACGTGAAAGGATACGGGACGATGTCGCGCAAGGTAGCTGGCAGATATTCAACGAATTATTAGAGAGTACGCCGCAAGGAAATCTCGGCAATTTTGCTTTATATTTTGATATGCAAGAGATATTTCCCTTTGCCATTGGAAATTACAGATATAACAAGGCCAATGATGAAATCCCTCGATACACCTCGAAGGCAGTGGAAGTCAGAGCGTTGATCGAGGGTCAATTTGTCGCAAAAAGAGTGTACACTGAAGATTCTGGAGTTATTATTGGTAAACAATTCTCTGCCAATTTCTCTTTTACGATTTTATTTCGGAAAAATTTTCGATAATTTTCTTTTAATAACAGGACCAAATACTCGGGTAATTGCAACGGGTGGTGCCTCTGTAAATAAAGCTATACTGCAAGTGCTTTCGGATGTCTTTAACTCGCCAGTATATATCTCGGTAAATATATGCAATAATAATGATTATTTATTTTAAATTAAGAAAATAGTCAATATTTTTATCATCTTTGTATTGGATAGAAAATAGCTAATTCGGCTATGATGGGTGCAGCGTATCAAGCAAAACATGGTTTACTACGAAATAAATACAGCTTCGATGAAATTACACGATCTGCGTCAGAATTGATGCTGGTGTGCCAGCCTTACGATGATGCCGAATCGGTAAGTCTAATGAATTGTTAAATATCTTTTATTATCAAGATTAATTGTATTAATTAATATACATTAATATTTTTAGATTTACAAACCTATGACCTTACGTTATCGAAAAATTGTGGATCGGATATTAAAGAAGAGCGAGCAAAAGAATGTATAAATTTTGTATAAAAGATCTAAAAAGGCATACAAACATAGCTTGAAAAACAAGCTGTTCTATACAAGAATTTGCCAACTTCATTGTTTTGCTTGTTTTCGTGTATCCAGCAATCTAAATATCTATGAATTTCTTTGCTAAAAAATTTGAAGAAAAAAAATTTTTTAACATAATAGTAACTATAAAATTGCTTATTCGATCTATAGCGGATCTTGAGGCTGAATAATAATTTTTTTGTGAATTTAATATATTTAACTCATATAAATAGCTCGTATAAACTGGGCTCGTACAAAAATGTCAGTCATAAAGCACAGTTACACTATCTATAGATATTGATGCTCAGAATCATGTATCCCCTCCTATCCCGAGGTCCAAAGTACGTGGTATAGCGATGGCCGCGACGATGATAACGATGTCGTCTAAAGTGTGTCGCGAGGATGCATGTTGACCGTTCACAGGTTCGCGCGTCAGTTGCCTGCACTTACATTAATTATTCGCGCCGTGGTCCTACAACTGTCTACTCCGATTCTACGCGCGGACAGCAGCATGAGCGATAAGTCGCCGACGGCCACGTACCTAGGTCTAGACCTGAGCACGCAGCAGGTAAAGGAAAAAAAAGAAAAGAAAACGACGGTGACATGTGCTGTGCAAAACGCGGAAATTGAGACGCGACAGTTTTCGACGCGTTAATCGAGACGAATGGACGAAAGATGATCTCTGATTTTTAGAATCCTTTCTAGATCTTTTTCTTTAAATTAAAAAAATTTTTTTAAGGAATGCGACTCGAGGATTCCGCGTCACTTGTCGAAGCATTCGCACGTTACGGTTTCACTCCATGCGATCGCGCGACGATATTGACAGAGTGTTTGTTGATGTTTGTAATCTGTCTTGTAATTTTCTCGACAATTTTGAAATTTTCACGAGCATTTATTATCCGTCGTTTGCTCTCGCGTGCACTTTTTTTTATAAAGTATTAGATTAGAAAATTGAACGAAATCGAATGTTCAATGTTACAGAAGTGAAATCAATTATTCCTGTATATTAAGGAGAGGATGATATCGGATAATGTGCATCTGATTTACACTTCCGCGTTTGTAGTTGTTGTAAAATTAAAATCGTCGAGATTACTTCGGTTTCTTAAAAAGAGACTTAATAATTAATCTCGTGAAACATTTTTTTCCAGCGTTGCACAGAATGTTTTGTAATTATATGAATATGCATGCATATCTTATCTCCCTAAAAACAGCATATTTATGCCAGATATGTTTTTGGGAAAAAAATTACAAAAGCCGCGTTTTTAAAGCGTGTTAACAGACTAATCAATCCCGATTTCTTATTTCAGTTGAAAGCTGTGGTGGTTGACGATAATTTAGCCATCCTTTACGAGACCAACTTACAATTCGACAATGATCTACCGGAATTTAGGTACAATCAAAGGGGCTTTTAAATAAAAATCTTGCCTTGTGTCTTGCGATTACAGTTAAATTATTTGCTCTTTTTTAGACAAAATTGTAAATGTAAAATGTTTTTTCATTTACATACATATATGACATTATGAACGAAAATAATGAGAATTATTTAATGAGATATGTGCTGACGCGAATTAAACACGGAAAGTTTATATGACGAGAGCATATTTTAATGTTGTGCAGGACTTATGGAGGGGTCATACGAAAGAAGGATGAATCACATGTCGTAGTAGTACCTCCTGTGATGTGGGTTAAAGCCTTAGATATGATACTGGACAAATTACGCGTTTGCGGTGTCGATTTTGGCAAAATAGCAGCTATTTCTGGCTGTGCGCAGGTAACACGGTCATATTCATAGTAAAATCAATTATTTTTGGAGACAATTTTATGTCGCAAAGATGCACGTAAGATGTGTTTATTTGTACACTGTAATGGTATGAGCAGCAACATGGCACGGTTTACTGGGATAAAGGCAGCCTGGATCGATTACGGTATTTGGACCCGACAAAATTCTTGCACGAACAATTCGCTACGTCATTTTCCGTGACTCATTCGCCTGTATGGCTGGATTCCAGCACGTCAAAGGAATGTAATATTTTGGAGGAGACAGTGGGTGGCCCTCACGTAAGCATCGCTTCTCGCCCGCTTGTCTATATGTAATAAGGATGGATTATACAATGTACGCAAAAATATATATCGAAATATATTAAAATTGACACTAATGCATCCATCTTTTATAGGCCTTTCGCAAGAGGTTTATTTCGCGCGATGTGTATAACATCCTAAATGGCTGACAGTTATAACTACGCGAGAATAAATTAGCCAAATATCTAATCAACTTATAGAATCAGTGTACACGCAAGAATCGGAGTCGATAATCTTTAGTTATTCATGCAATCTGTGATTTCAGAAATTAGCGGAAATAACAGGTTCACGGGCGTACGAGAGATTTTCGGGACCGCAGATAGCGAAAATAGCACGCACGAAGCCAGATGCCTACTGCAACACTGAGGTATTATCTATTAAATACTTGTGTCTACTGACAGAAGTAATCTAAAAATTTCTGCGACGTGATCACCGTGTGATTTAATGTCTCTAATTATATCACGGCAATCGAAGCTGTGCATCGCTTTGTTTCGCTAAAACGCGTCTAAGCCAAATATTAACGTTTATGCGTCTCGTTCTTTTTATTTCTTTCTTTATTAGAGGATCTCCTTGGTGAGCAATTTTATCGCCTCCTTTTTTCTGGGCGATTACGCGCCTATCGATTGGTCGGATGGCTCGGGTATGAATCTGTTAAATATCCGTACAAAGGACTGGGACGATACGTTATTGGAGGTAAAGTAACATCGTATACGTGTGTTTAACACGCGTTTGTTCGCTGTGCCTATTTGATAACACATATTTAATAGACTTGCGCATCGGGGCTTAGAGAGAAATTGGGCGAGCCTGTTTCATCGTACAGCGATATCGGCCCTATATCATCTTATTTCGTGGAAAGATTCGGCTTTAACGAAAAATGTAAGATAATCGCGTTCACCGGGGATAGTTCTTGCTCCTTCATAGGTACGCAGCATATCACTTGTGCACTTGACCACGATTTTGTTAATGCGAACGACCACAACTTTAGAATATTCTGTTATACTTATGACAAGAATAATACGTAGGTATGAGGCTAAAAGAAGGTGATATCGCTTGCAGTTTGGGTACGACTGATGCCTTAATGCTATGGTTAAACGAACCTAAAATTATAACAGACGGTAACATATTGTGCAATCCAATAGACGATCAGGCTTACATAGCGTTAATTGGGTAAGCGTTTTCTATCGTAATTGTTACAATATAAAGTAACAATATAAAAGCAATGACGATAATTTTGCATTTTAGCTTTAAAAACGGTTCCTTGACACGTGAAAGGATACGGGACGATGTCGCGCAAGGTAGCTGGCAGATATTCAACGAATTATTAGAGAGTACACCGCGAGGAAATCTCGGCAATTTTGGTTTATACTTTGATATGCAAGAGATTCTACCTTTTGTCATTGGAGATTATAGATACAATAAGGCCAATGATGAAATCCCTCGATATAGTTCGAAGGAAGTGGAAGTCAGAGCGCTGATCGAGGGTCAATTTGTCGCAAAGAGAGCATACGCTGAAGACTTTGGAATTATCATCGGTGAGCAATTCTCTGTAAATTTCTTTTACAATTTTATTTTGCAAAAATTTCCGATAATTTATATTTTTAATCAAGGACCTAATACACGGATAATTGCAACGGGAGGTGCTTCTGTAAATAAAGCTATACTGCAAGTGCTTTCAGATGTCTTTAACTCGCCAGTATATATCTCGGTAAATATATTGCAATATAATTAAATAATAATTATTATTCATCTTAATATTAAAAAAATACTTAATATTGTTATCATCTTTGTATTGGATAGAAATCAGCTAATTCGGCTATGATAGGTGCAGCGTATCGAGCAAAACATGGTTTATTACAAAAAAACTGCAGTTTCGACGAAATTACACGCTGTGTGCCAGAATTGATGCTGATATGCCAGCCTCACGATGATGCTGAATCGGTAAGTCAAATAAATTTTTGAACATCTTTTACTATTAAGATTGATAATATTAATTAAAATTTTAGGTTTATAAACCAATGACAATACGTTATCGTAAAATTGTATATCAGATATTGAAGAAGAGAAGCGAATAAAAATCTGTTGTATAAAGAAAATGTTCTAAAAAAATTTCTTATGCGCGATGATTCTCAGGATAAATACAAAGCGATAAATTTATACTATTTAAGAAAATTTTACTAAACATATTTTTAATTTATTAGAATACTGAAATTTATATAATGTATTTTATGTATCTTGGAGAAAAGTATTTTATATACGATTATGTAACAAATTCCCTTTTTGTATTTTTTAAATCTTAAAAAATGGACCAATTATTTTAATATATAGAACAAATATACAAGGAAAGATGTATACACATTAAAATACTTCATAAATTATATTTTGTAGTTGTAAATAATTAACGAAATACTCATGTTAGCTAAATTGAAAATAAAGAGTAAATTCCAAATGCATATCATCGATCCAATTCTATAAATTATATTTATTCAAACTCTAATTAAGAGAGCAATTTGTTTAATGATGTCAGTTTTACGCTATGCACATTTGAGATGCTCTCATTCTCAATGAGTTTTAACTTATTATAACCACAAGACTAAATACATACAATACAAAAAAACCGGGCTTAAATTACAATAAAAAAATGTATTTAATGTATTATTTATTAAAACTATATTATCAATTATAATTATTATATGTGTTATTATGTGGATTAAGAATAAATGCAACATATATTTTAATTATATATGTTACTTTAAATCGATACAATAATAAAATTGTTAATTTATTTTTTTCTACCACCCCTCTCTTTTGGTAACAGATTGATAACATTGCCTGAGGTTAAATTATAATATGCAAGTGTATTATTATCTTTGAAGAACATACCCTGAAAACAAATTATATTTAAAGAACATTATATTTATTCGTAATCTCTGTAAACGCGCAAAATTATTTTGTACATTTATTTTGCGTGTCTACAGAGATTACAGAAATTTGATTCGTTATTACCTCGTATTGTAATTTTTGTTTTCCAGGTGGCATGCCAATTTGCTCATGAATAAGCGCTTTCATAGTTGCCACAGTATCACTTGATTGTAAAGTAATATTTAATGTCTGACCGTTCAATTTCCATTCAGCCTTCTCTGTCATCATTGGTACAGCAATGTTGATTTGTACGGGACCCTGAATGAAAAAAGAATTATATATTTTTTTAGATGTTTAGTTATAGGTAATTTGAGCTCTTCAGTAAATTGATATTAATGGACATCTTCTTACCTTATTTCTAGCGAGGAATTGTTGCTCTGGAATTAATGAGTCCTCAGTTCTCAATTTCTTAGTTTGCGGTTCATCTTCGAGTGGTTTACTAACAGGATGTTTTAACCCCATCTTAAAAAAAAAAACCGTTAATCTTAAAAAATAAAACAATAATTAACGCAGTTGTATTTTAACAAATTATACTTACAGCTGATGCCATCGGTGGCTGTATTGGCGGTGGCGTTGGCATGAATGGTGACATCGCCGGAGCTGCGATCATTTTATTTTGATTAGCTTAATCTTTAAAAATGCAATAATAAAATATTTTTTTCAACATATATGAATAAGTTTCGTACTCATTAGAGGTGGTGGCCTAGGCGCCATAGGCGGCATAGGTGCCATCATCATCATCGGTGGCTGCGGCATCATTGGTTGAGGTATACCCATAGTAGGCATATTCATGGTCGGCGGTGGAGGAGGTTGAGCAGGTACTGGTATAGGTTTCGGTGCAGGAGGTTTTGGAGGTGCTTTCAATGTAGCTTGCGGCTTTGAAGCGGCAGCAGCCATATGAGAAAGCTCAGTAGCACGATTAACTGGTTTCGGACCAATCTTTTCCTTCTCCTCGTCAGGCAGAAGACCCTTGACTTTATGTATCTGATGAATCTGTTCTTCGAGTGTAATGTTAGCCCGCGCTGCTCTAGTCGCTGCTTCCACACTCGAGGTGTGACCATCCCAGGTAACCTTGTCATCCTTCTTTTTATCCTCTTCACCGATCTTCTTACCAATCGCCGTTTCTTCGTCGCCCACGCCAAAGATATCAGTACGCCTTTCGGCGAGTTGTTTGAGACTTGCCTCGATCGCTGTACCCGGGGCGAATACAGTCTCCTGTGCTGATTTGCCTAGATGTTTGTCTCTCTGCTCGACCCAACGTGGATCTAACAATCCGATACGCATATGTTCTTGCACCTTACTAGCGGGAATACGTTCGCCAGTAATCGGAGAAATCAGATACTCATCAGGAGCCGCAGGACGAGTAGTTTTAGGAGCTATAAAAATATTGGGAGTAACATATCAATTTATTTAAGTAACCAATAATTCTAATTGATGATTGATGAATTGAAAAATATGCTTACCATGTTGTTTTGGATCATATCCTTTCTTGACTAATACGTTTCCTGGTGTAGGCGGTAATGGAGGCGGTTGCATACTGCTCGTGTCTCGTGCCTTGAGTTCCTTGTTTGATTTATGAGTATCACCTGGTGGAGACACATCATCTTCATCACTAGAATCTTCTTCCATATCTTGTACCTAGAAATATTAAGTCATAATGCAAGTATTCATATTACAAAATCACGAATCTACATCATGCATCATAAATAAGGGAATATACTTACTTGATTATTATCTTTTGCACGATCGCCTTTCTCACCATCTGTGCGAGTCTGCGTTTCCTCTTCTGCATCACTATCGATTTGCATTTCTACATCCTCACCATCCTCTATACGTTCCTATAAATATTGTTAATTGATGTAAAACTAATATTGTGTATATGTTAATTGATGTATAACTTAGTACAATATTTTACATATTAATCAACAAAATACAAATTTTAATAATACAGAAAGCTGTAATCATACCTGCATAAGAACACGTGCGCCAACTTCATCCGGTGTTGTCGGTGCTGGGAAGTTACCAACTTCAAATTGTTGATAATCTACTGTCTCAACCACAACAAAATCATGCCAATCAATTTGTGCATAAGCAACCCTTTCTCTTTCCAATTCTTCCTCCTCCTTACGTCTCTGTGCCTCTTGATACTTTAAATATTCGGCACGATATTTCACCTGTTCCAAAATCTTATCCATATTGAGTGCTTCATCCTTGAGACGTGGCAATAAATCTTTTGGTGGAATCAGTACCTACAAAAAATATGGTACACTGGAAACTTTGATTTTATAAACAATGAATTTATATTAATTCTGAAACAAGATTTCTGGTATTTACCTTGGTGTACTGCTCCAAGAGTTTAGTGAAATACTGGAACAAGGAATGCTGAGGTCGTAAAAAATCAAACTGGAAATTTCTTTGTTCACGATTCATTAGATTTGTCAAGAACTGTCTTCCATTACGTGCAACAAATTGAGCAGTTAGCTTCACAATATCTCTGAAAAGTTAGTTTTATTTTGTTAAGTAAAATGTGAAATATTAATCATGTAAATATAAAGATTATGACATACAGATCTAAAGCAGAAATAGATGGAGGATCTGCGATAAATTCGAACTCGGTTGGTGGATCCTTGGGTACAAATGGTTGTTCGACTTGCTTTAGAATCTCCTGCTGCTTTTGGTGTGCAGTAAGGTTGACGGTTTTCCCAGGAGCTGAACCTACTGTAGGTTCCTGTCCTTTCCCTTCTTTAAACTCCTTTACTTTATGCTGATAGTAGGCATGATAAGGATCACCGACGTTCAAGAAATTAAACTTGGGATTACCCAATTCGTTCTGTATAATCCTGGATTCAAATTCCGGCCCATTTCTGGCCACAAAGCTGGCCGTTCTGTCAACGATATCTGAATTTTTGTATAAGGAAACAATTATCAAACAATATTGTATCAGGACTGATGAATGTTTTACGTGTATAAAATACACTTTGCAAACTGTTTTCCTTTTCAATCCTGTTGTAAATATTAAACACAGTTCTTGCATTTTGATAAGCTTGGTAAAGGATACTCCTAACCTCAGGCGGCGGGTAAATAATGCCAACGATTGGCTGTGACGAGGGAACGTTGTTTTCCTCGGTTTCGGTAGCCGGTGGTGGCGGAATCACAACTTCTGCAGGCATTTCGCTCGTGTAATGGGTGTATTTGAAGCGATAAATATTAATAGATCAGATTAATATCACTGTTATCAGCTTAAGTAGGTTAAGAGATGCCAATAATCACCGAACTCTCGAGATTCCAGATGGCGTCACGACAAATTCAATTGTGGCAGCCCTTGCGATTTATTCCCCATTTTTAGTTATTTTCTAGTTTCTTTATTTATTTGTTATCAAACTAATTTCAAGCAATTTATGTTTCTTAGATACTTAAAAAAAGGAATGTTGTTTATTAAAAAAAAGAAATTAATTATTCTTTTGTAAGCTTGATATTAGTAAACACGTATAACTTTACAAAGTCTATTTATTTCTTAAGTATAAGATAGATTAGGGAATCATTCCCATACAATGTTCCCAAAAACGACTGCAAAAAAATATTGTAAATAAAAAAATACATTTTTATATAAAAAAACAATAATTTTCTGTTATTTTATATAAATTTAATGTATAGATAAAATAATTTATCTAATTATATAATAATATTTAATGATATTATCGTTCTCATAATATATCGAATCAATTATCGATCGATGTGGGAAATCGATTTGACTCATATTATAATTTACACATTCTTTTTATTTTTATGTAAAAGTAAGTAGAATTTGTGAAACATGATTTAAATATGAATTAATAATAATTAGCCGTATTAGTGCAAAAAACGCAGAGTTCAAAACAGTATATATCACAGAGGCACTCATCTTGACGCGTGAAGTTAGCGCTAGAGATGATCATCTCTGGCTCGAGCCAACTTATTCAGTCCTCTATTATAGGGGTTCACATGACTTCCGGAACGGAACGGGACGCTGGGTTCACTTTCTTTCCGGAACGGACGAGGTTCACTTTCTTTCCGGAACGGAACGGGACGCGGGACACATCAGCTCCTGATCGAATCTTTTTCACAAATCATATAATCGGTAAATATGACGCATATTTAGCTTGTACTGCGTTACATTCGAACGCGTATTCCTCGTAGCGTAAATCGCGACGTGTGGAACGGTCGGGCAATTCTAACATGCGACAATAATTCCGTGCCAAAGTCGATCGCGCGGGAAAGATACCCCCTTCGCCATATTAACAGCGTTCTCTCTTTATTTCACTCGCGGAATCCGTGACAATCAGTAGCAATTCCGAGGCGTATCGGCTCCGCGACGTGTAATCGCCGCGCGAAGTTAATCCGCACGATAAATGAAACTGCCTCAGGTCATTCTAAACCATATTTACCTGTTATTTTCAGAACGCAAGAAATGCGGAACGACCCGTCGCCGCAAGTGCTAGAACAAGTGCTATCGCCAAGTATGTATTTAATCGGTAAGTCTTATTAAGTTGAATTTGTGTCGTAATTCGCTCGAACGCGTATCCATACATCCATACTCGTTCGAACGCAAATCGCGATACGTTAATCGTGACTCACGAAGTTGACTGTGGGCAGGAAAGAAACTTCTATCGCCATTCTTAACTGCATTTTTTTCTCATTTTCAGAACGCGACGGAGGTGAAACGACCCGGCGCTGTATAGAACGGCATCGCAGATCATAATTGGTAAGTGTAACGTACACATCTCAGTAAGGCCAAAGGCAGAAAACGAGACGTAGGTGTCGCAGTCGTAGTCGTAGGGTAAGACAGAGAAAAACGTAAGTCGTACACGTCGTAGTATACTATTCTAGACTCTAGAATAGTAGTATATTACGACTTACGTTTTTTTCTGCCTTACCCTACGACTACGATTACGACACCTACGTCTCGTTCTCTGCCTTCGACCTAAGCAAGAAATAATTGAAGATTTTGTAAATCATAAACAAATATTAAGATTTTATTGAATTATAACTCTACCGTAGTTTATTATAACATTAAAATAATATTAATATGTATCAAATTTGTTAATTTTTTTTATTAATTGTGATAATAATTTATTTAATGTTTTCAACATTATTTTAATTTTATACATATAGCTTTCAAATAGAAAACAACTAAATTTATCCAGTGAATCAAATTTCTTTACATCTTCTGTTAAATGAATGAGATTATGAACATTATGATTTATAAAATCTTAACCATATAAGTCACCAAATTCTTTTACAAAATATTATAATAATGCATTTGTCTAAATGCATTTTGTTATTAAATCGTCACATATTAGTATCTGCAAGAATTGCGCAATGTAAAAATAGAAAATGCAGATAATAATGTTTTTTAAAATATAGTTTCATCATCCATGGACCATAATGTAACAAAAAGTTCTAAATTTAACCGCTTTCCATCTATTATATTTTGTTATTAGTCTACGTTTTCTTGCAAACATATAACGAGTTGATTTGTATATTAAATTCAGTTTTTTATTAATTGCATCGATATTTTTTTTTATTAGACGAGTTTCGTGAATGTCTTTAATCCAAAAACTTAATAAACCTTTCATAATTTCTAAAAGCACAAAATGCATATAGTCTAAAGGAACATTTATGACAAGTCCAATTTTTTAATCACATAAAATTGAATTTTTTGGAATAATCTCCATTAGTCTGTAAATGAAATTCATTTATTCGTAGTTTTGACTTTAATTCTGAGAAAGTCATACCATTGTTTGTAAATAGACTTCGGTCCAATATTTAGTATACAACAATAGCTATGATAAGAGTTAAAAATGTTACACACATAAAGGCAACGCACAGAATCTTACTAATGTTTACTTTGAAAACTCGATTATTTAAGTGCAAACGTTTTGTAAGAAAACTTTTTATTTTTTAAATAAATTAAAAATAAACATCACTGTTATTAAGCTTATTATATCCATGATAAAGAGCAATTGGGAATGGCCTGAGTTGCTATATAATTAATCAATTTTAACTAAAATAGACCAAAATTGACAGCAACTACTCTTCGTTAGAAGAAATCCGTAGGAAATCAGTAGGAAAAAATTATTAAAAATTGCATATTTTGGGGCACAAATTTTTTCAATTTTTAGAGAATTTTGTACAAAGCTAAAGCCTTCAAAATTTTTTGCAAAAAATTTTGCAGGATTTTATGCAATTTTTTTATAATGCAAAAGATTTCAGAAAATATTACATATAATTCTGTAAAATATTGTGCAGAAAAATTTTGAAGGTGAAAACATTGCACAAAAATCTGTAAAATCGAATTTTATTGACGTGCTGGATAGTTTTTACATATCTGGCAACAATTCCTGACAGTTCTCGTATACAGCTGTGTTTTTCTATAATTTTTAAACAAAGTTCTATAGTTTAAACTCTTGTACACAATTTTAAATGGCTGAAATCAGCACAAAACTTAATTTTAATTGTCGTGCTGGATAGTTTTTACATATCTGGCGACAATTTTCGACAGTTCTCGTATACTGAATTGTTTTTTCTTAATTTTTAAACAGCGTTCTAACGTTTAAACTTGTGTACACAATTTCAAAAGGCTGAAATCAAAACGAAAATTAATTTTAATTGTCGTGCTGGATAGTTTTTAGATATCTGGCGACAATTCTTGACAGTTCTCGTATACTGCATCGTTTTTCCTTAATGTTTAAACAGAGTTCTATCGTATAAACTTGTGTACAGAATTTTAAATGGCTGAAATCAGCACAAAAATTAATTTTAATTGTCGTGCTGGATAGTTTTTAGATATCTGGCGACAATTCTCGACAGTTCTCGTATTCTGCATTGTTTTTTCTTAATATTTAAACAGAGTTCTATCGTTTAAACTTGTGTACACAATTTTAAGAGGCTGAAATCAGCACGAAAATTAATTTTAATTGTCGTGCTGGATAGTTTTTACATATCTGGCGACAATTCTTCACAGTTCTCTTATTCTGCATTGTTTTTTCTTAATGTTTAAACAGAGTTCTAACGTTCTAACTTGTGTACGCAATTTTAAGAGGCTGAAATCAGCACGAAAATTAATTTTAATTGTCGTGCTGGATAGTTTTTCGATATCTGGCGACAATTCTCGACAGTTCTCGTATTCTGCATTGTTTTTCTTAATGTTTAAACAGAGTTCTAACGTTCTAACTTGTGTACACAATTTTAAGAGGCTGAAATCAGCACAAAAATTAATTTTAATTGTCGTGCTGGATAGTTTTTACATATCTGGCGACAATTCTCGACAGTTCTCGTATTCTGCATTGTTTTTTCTTAATGTTTAAACAGAGTTCTAACGTTCTAACTTGTGTACACAATTTTAAGAGGCTGAAATCAGCAAGAAAATTAATTTTAATTGTCGTGCTGGATAGTTTTTCGATATCTGGCGACAATTCATCACAGTTCTCGTATTCTGCATTGTTTTTTCTTAATGTTTAAACAGAGTTCTAACGTTCTAACTTGTGTACGCAATTTTAAGAGGCTGAAATCAGCACGAAAATTAATTTTAATTGTCGTGCTGGATAGTTTTTCGATATCTGGCGACAATTCTCGACAGTTCTCGTATTCTGCATTGTTTTTTTTTAATGTTTAAACAGAGTTCTAACGTTCTAACTTGTGTACACAATTTTAAGAGGCTGAAATCAGCAAAAAAATTAATTTTAATTGTCGTGCTGGATAGTTTTTCGATATCTGGCGACAATTCATCACAGTTCTCGTATTCTGCATTGTTTTTTCTTAATGTTTAAACAGAGTTCTAACGTTCTAACTTGTGTACACAATTTTAAGAGGCTGAAATTAGCACGAAAATTAATTTTAATTGTCGTGCTGGATAGTTTTTACATATCTGGCGACAATTCTCCACAGTTCTCGTATACTGCATTGTTTTTTCTTAATGTTTAAACAAAGTTCTAACGTTCTAACTTGTGTACACAATTTTAAGAGGCTGAAATCAGCACGAAAATTAATTTTAATTGTCGTGCTGGATAGTTTTTAGATATCTGGCGACAATTCTCGACAGTTCTCGTATTCTGCATTGTTTTTCTTTAATGTTTAAACAGAGTTCTAACGTTCTAACTTGTGTACACAATTTTAAGAGGCTGAAATTCGCACGAAAATTAATTTTAATTGTCGTGCTGGATAGTTTTTCGATATCTGGCGACAATTCTCGACAGTTCTCGTATTCTGCATTGTTTTTTCTTAATGTTTAAACAGAGTTCTAACGTTCTAACTTGTGTACACAATTTTAAGAGGCTGAAATCAGCAAGAAAATAAATTTTAATTGTCGTGCTGGATAGTTTTTACATATCTGGCGACAATTCTCGACAGTTCTCGTATTCTGCATTGTTTTTTCTTAATGTTTAAACAGAGTTCTAACGTTCTAACTTGTGTACACAATTTTAAGAGGCTGAAATCAGCACGAAAATTAATTTTAATTGTCGTGCTGGATAGTTTTTCGATATCTGGCGACAATTCTCGACAGTTCTCGTATTCTGCATTGTTTTTTCCTTAATGTTTAAACAATGTTCTAACGTTCTAACTTGTGTACACAATTTTAAGAGGCTGAAATCAGCAAGAAAATTAATTTTAATTGTCGTGCTGGATAGTTTTTCGATATCTGGCGACAATTCTCGACAGTTCTCGTATTCTGCATTGTTTTTTCTTAATGTTTAAACAGAGTTCTAACGTTCTAACTTGTGTACACAATTTTAAGAGGCTGAAATCAGCAAGAAAATTAATTTTAATTGTCGTGCTGGATAGTTTTTACGATATCTGGCGACAATTCTCGACAGTTCTCGTATTCTGCATTGTTTTTTCTTAATGTTTAAACAGAGTTCTAACGTTCTAACTTGTGTACACAATTTTAAGAGGCTGAAATCAGCACGAAAATTAATTTTAATTGTCGTGCTGGATAGTTTTTCGATATCTGGCGACAATTCTCGACAGTTCTCGTATTCTGCATTGTTTTTTCTTAATGTTTAAACAGAGTTCTAACGTTCTAACTTGTGTACACAATTTTAAGAGGCTGAAATCAGCAAGAAAATTAATTTTAATTGTCGTGCTGGATAGTTTTTCGATATCTGGCGACAATTCTCGACAGTTCTCGTATTCTGCATTGTTTTTTCTTAATGTTTAAACAGAGTTCTAACGTTCTAACTTGTGTACACAATTTTAAGAGGCTGAAATCAGCACGAAAATTATTTTTAATTGTCGTGCTGGATAGTTTTTACATATCTGGCGACAATTATTCACAGTTTTCTTATTCTGCATTGTTTTTTCTTAATGTTTAAACAGAGTTCTAACGTTCTAACTTGTGTACACAATTTTAAGAGGCTGGAATCAGCAAGAAAATTAATTTTAATTGTCGTGCTGGATAGTTTTTACATATCTGGCGACAATTCATCACAGTTCTCGTATTCTGCATTGTTTTTTCTTAATGTTTAAACAGAGTTCTAACGTTCTAACTTGTGTACACAATTTTAAGAGGCTGAAATCAGCACGAAAATTAATTTTAATTGTCGTGCTGGATAGTTTTTAGATATCTGGCGACAATTCTCGACAGTTCTCGTATTCTGCATTGTTTTTCTTTAATGTTTAAACAGAGTTCTAACGTTCTAACTTGTGTACACAATTTTAAGAGGCTGAAATCAGCACGAAAATTAATTTTAATTGTCGTGCTGGATAGTTTTTCGATATCTGGCGACAATTCTCGACAGTTCTCGTATTCTGCATTGTTTTTTCTTAATGTTTAAACAGAGTTCTAACGTTCTAACTTGTGTACACAATTTTAAGAGGCTGAAATCAGCACGAAAATTAATTTTAATTGTCGTGCTGGATAGTTTTTACATATCTGGCGACAATTCTCGACAGTTCTCGTATTCTGCATTGTTTTTTTCTTAATGTTTAAACAGAGTTCTAACGTTCTAACTTTGTACACAATTTTAAGAGGCTGAAATCAGCACGAAAATTAATTTTAATTGTCGTGCGGATAGTTTTTCGATATCTGGCGACAATTCATCGACAGTTCTCGTATTCTGCATTGTTTTTTCTTAATGTTTAAACAGAGTTCTAACGTTCTAACTTGTGTACAGCAATTTTAAGAGGCTGAAATCAGCAAGAAAATTAATTTTAATTGTCGTGCTGGATAGTTTTTCGATATCTGGCGACAATTCATCACAGTTCTCGTATTCTGCATTGTTTTTTCTTAATGTTTAAACAGAGTTCTAACGTTCTAACTTGTGTACACAATTTTAAGAGGCTGAAATCAGCACGAAAATTAATTTTAATTGTCGTGCTGGATAGTTTTTCGATATCTGGCGACAATTCTCGACAGTTCTCGTATTCTGCATTGTTTTTTCTTAATGTTTAAACAGAGTTCTAACGTTCTAAACTTGTGTACACAATTTTAAGAGGCTGAAATCAGCACAGAAAATTAATTTTAATTGTCGTGCTGGATAGTTTTTACGATATCTGGCGACAATTCTCGACAGTTCTCGTATTCTGCATTGTTTTTTCTTAATGTTTAAACAGAGTTCTAACGTTCTAACTTGTGTACACAATTTTAAGAGGCTGAAATCAGCACGAAAATTAATTTTAATTGTCGTGCTGGATAGTTTTTACATATCTGGCGACAATTCTCGACAGTTCTCGTATTCTGCATTGTTTTTTCTTAATGTTTAAACAGAGTTCTAACGTTCTAACTTGTGTACACAATTTTAAGAGGCTGAAATCAGCAAGAAAATTAATTTTAATTGTCGTGCTGGATAGTTTTTCGATATCTGGCGACAATTCATCACAGTTCTCGTATTCTGCATTGTTTTTTCTTAATGTTTAAACAGAGTTCTAACGTTCTAACTTGTGTACGCAATTTTAAGAGGCTGAAATCAGCACGAAAATTAATTTTAATTGTCGTGCTGGATAGTTTTTCGATATCTGGCGACAATTCTCGACAGTTTCTCGTATTCTGCATTGTTTTTCTTTAATGTTTAAACAGAGTTCTAACGTTCTAACTTGTGTACACAATTTTAAGAGGCTGAAATCAGCAAGAAAATTAATTTTAATTGTCGTGCTGGATAGTTTTTCGATATCTGGCGACAATTCATCACAGTTCTCGTATTCTGCATTGTTTTTTCTTAATGTTTAAACAGAGTTCTAACGTTCTAACTTGTGTACACAATTTTAAGAGGCTGAAATTAGCACGAAAATTAATTTTAATTGTCGTGCTGGATAGTTTTTACATATCTGGCGACAATTCTCGACAGTTCTCGTATTCTGCATTGTTTTTTCTTAATGTTTAAACAGAGTTCTAACGTTCTAACTTGTGTACACAATTTTAAGAGGCTGAAATCAGCACGAAAATTAATTTTAATTGTCGTGCTGGATAGTTTTTAGATATCTGGCGACAATTCTCGACAGTTCTCGTATTCTGCATTGTTTTTTCTTAATGTTTAAACAGAGTTCTAACGTTCTAACTTGTGTACAGCAATTTTAAGAGGCTGAAATCAGCACGAAAATTAATTTTAATTGTCGTGCTGGATAGTTTTTCGATATCTGGCGACAATTCTCGACAGTTCTCGTATTCTGCATTGTTTTTTTTTAATGTTTAAACAGAGTTCTAACGTTCTAACTTGTGTACACAATTTTAAGAGGCTGAAATCAGCACAAAAATTAATTTTAATTGTCGTGCTGGATAGTTTTTACATATCTGGCGACAATTCTCGACAGTTCTCGTATTCTGCATTGTTTTTTCTTAATGTTTAAACAGAGTTCTAACGTTCTAACTTGTGTACACAATTTTAAGAGGCTGAAATCAGCAAAAAAATTAATTTTAATTGTCGTGCTGGATAGTTTTTCGATATCTGGCGACAATTCATCACAGTTCTCGTATTCTGCATTGTTTTTTTCTTAATGTTTAAACAGAGTTCTAACGTTCTAACTTGTGTACACAATTTTAAGAGGCTGAAATTAGCACGAAAATTAATTTTAATTGTCGTGCTGGATAGTTTTTACATATCTGGCGACAATTCTCCACAGTTCTCGTATACTGCATTGTTTTTTCTTAATGTTTAAACAAGAGTTCTAACGTTCTAACTTGTGTACACAATTTTAAGAGGCTGAAATCAGCACGAAAATTAATTTTAATTGTCGTGCTGGATAGTTTTTAGATATCTGGCGACAATTCTCGACAGTTCTCGTATTCTGCATTGTTTTTTCTTTAATGTTTAAACAGAGTTCTAACGTTCTAACTTGTGTACACAATTTTAAGAGGCTGAAATCAGCACGAAAATTAATTTTAATTGTCGTGCTGGATAGTTTTTCGATATCTGGCGACAATTCTCGACAGTTCTCGTATTCTGCATTGTTTTTCTTAATGTTTAAACAGAGTTCTAACGTTCTAACTTGTGTACACAATTTTAAGAGGCTGAAATCAGCACGAAAATTAATTTTAATTGTCGTGCTGGATAGTTTTTACGATATCTGGCGACAATTCTCGACAGTTTCTCGTATTCTGCATTGTTTTTTCTTAATGTTTAAACAGAGTTCTAACGTTCTAACTTGTGTACACAATTTTAAGAGGCTGAAATCAGCAAGAAAATTAATTTTAATTGTCGTGCTGGATAGTTTTTTCGATATCTGGCGACAATTCTCGACAGTTCTCGTATTCTGCATTGTTTTTTCTTAATGTTTAAACAGAGTTCTAACGTTCTAACTTGTGTACACAATTTTAAGAGGCTGAAATCAGCAAGAAAATAATTTTAATTGTCGTGCTGGATAGTTTTTTCGATATCTGGCGACAATTCTCGACAGTTCTCGTATTCTGCATTGTTTTTTCTTAATGTTTAAACAGAGTTCTAACGTTCTAACTTGTGTACACAATTTTAAGAGGCTGAAATCAGCACGAAAATTAATTTTAATTGTCGTGCTGGATAGTTTTTCGATATCTGGCGACAATTCTCGACAGTTCTCGTATTCTGCATTGTTTTTTCTTAATGTTTAAACAGAGTTCTAACGTTCTAACTTGTGTACACAATTTTAAGAGGCTGAAATCAGCACGAAAATTAATTTTAATTGTCGTGCTGGATAGTTTTTCGATATCTGGCGACAATTCTCGACAGTTCTCGTATTCTGCATTGTTTTTTCTTAATGTTTAAACAGAGTTCTAACGTTCTAACTTGTGTACACAATTTTAAGAGGCTGAAATCAGCACGAAAATTAATTTTAATTGTCGTGCTGGATAGTTTTTCGATATCTGGCGACAATTCATCACAGTTCTCGTATTCTGCATTGTTTTTTCTTAATGTTTAAACAGAGTTCTAACGTTCTAACTTGTGTACACAATTTTAAGAGGCTGAAATCAGCACGAAAATTAATTTTAATTGTCGTGCTGGATAGTTTTTTCGATATCTGGCGACAATTCATCACAGTTCTCGTATTCTGCATTGTTTTTTCTTAATGTTTAAACAGAGTTCTAACGTTCTAACTTGTGTACACAATTTTAAGAGGCTGAAATCAGCACGAAAAATTAATTTTAATTGTCGTGCTGGATAGTTTTTACATATCTGGCGACAATTCTCGACAGTTCTCGTATTCTGCATTGTTTTTTCTTTAATGTTTAAACAGAGTTCTAACGTTCTAACTTGTGTACACAATTTTAAGAGGCTGAAATCAGCACGAAAATTAATTTAATTGTCGTGCTGGATAGTTTTTACATATCTGGCGACAATTCTCGACAGTTCTCGTATTCTGCATTGTTTTTTCTTAATGTTTAAACAGAGTTCTAACGTTCTAACTTGTGTACACAATTTTAAGAGGCTGAAATCAGCACGAAAATTAATTTAATTGTCGTGCCGGGATAGTTTTTACATATCTGGCGACAATTCTCGACAGTTCTCGTATTCTGCATTGTTTTTTCTTAATGTTTAAACAGAGTTCTAACGTTCTAACTTGTGTACACAATTTTAAGAGGCTGAAATCAGCACGAAAATTAATTTTAATTGTCGTGCTGGATAGTTTTTCGATATCTGGCGACAATTCTCGACAGTTCTCGTATTCTGCATTGTTTTTTCTTAATGTTTAAACAGAGTTCTAACGTTCTAACTTGTGTACACAATTTTAAGAGGCTGAAATTCAGCACGAAAATTAATTTTAATTGTCGTGCTGGATAGTTTTTCGATATCTGGCGACAATTCATCGCACAGTTCTCGTATTCTGCATTGTTTTTTCTTAATGTTTAAACAGAGTTCTAACGTTCTAACTTGTGTACACAATTTTAAGAGGCTGAAATCAGCACGAAAATTAATTTTAATTGTCGTGCTGGATAGTTTTTCGATATCTGGCGACAATTCTCGACAGTTCTCGTATTCTGCATTGTTTTTTCTTAATGTTTAAACAGAGTTCTAACGTTCTAACTTGTGTACACAATTTTAAGAGGCTGAAATCAGCACGAAAATTAATTTTAATTGTCGTGCTGGATAGTTTTTACGATATCTGGCGACAATTCTCGACAGTTCTCGTATTCTGCATTGTTTTTTCTTAATGTTTAAACAGAGTTCTAACGTTCTAACTTGTGTACACAATTTTAAGAAGCTGAAATCAGCACGAAATTAATTTTAATTGTCGTGCTGGATAGTTTTTACATATCTGGCGACAATTCTCGACAGTTCTCGTATTCGGCATTGTTTTTTCTTAAGTTTAAACAGAGTTCTAACGTTCTAACTTGTGTACACAATTTTAAGAGGCTGAAATCAGCAAGAAAATTAATTTTAATTGTCGTGCTGGATAGTTTTTCGATATCTGGCGACAATTCTCGACAGTTCTCGTATTCTGCATTGTTTTTTCTAATGTTTAAACAGAGTTCTAACGTTCTAACTTGTGTACACAATTTTAAGAGGCTGAAATCAGCAAGAAAATTAATTTTAATTGTCGTGCTGGATAGTTTTTTACATATCTGGCGACAATTCTCGACAGTTCTCGTATTCTGCATTGTTTTTCTTAATGTTTAAACAGAGGTTCTAACGTTCTAACTTGTGTACACAATTTTAAGAGGTGAAATCAGCACGAAAATTAATTTAATTGTCGTGCTGGATAGGTTTTAGATATCTGGCGACAATTCATCGACAGTTCTCGTATTCTGCATTGTTTTTTCTTAATGTTTAAACAAGTTCTAACGTTCTAACTTGTGTACACAATTTTAAGAGGCTGAAAATTCGCACGAAAATTAATTTTAAATTGTCGTGCTGGATAGTTTTCCGATATCTGGCGACAATTCTCGACAGTTCTCGTATTCTGCATTGTTTTTTTCTTATGTTTAAACAGAGTTCTAACGTTCTAACTTGTGTACACAATTTTAAGAGGCTGAAATCAGCAAGAAAATAATTTTAATTGTCGGCTGGATAGTTTTTACATATCTGGCGACATTCTCGACAGTTCTGTATTCTGCATTGTTTTTTCTTATGTTTAAACAGAGTTCTAACGTTCTAACTTGTGTACACAATTTTAAGAGGCTGAAATCAGCACGAAAATTAATTTTAATTGTCGTGCTGGATAGTTTTTCGATATCTGGCGACAATTCTTCGACAGTTCTCGTATTCTGCATTGTTTTTTCTTAATGTTTAAACAGAGTTTCTAACGTTCTAACTTGTGTACCAATTTTAAGAGGCTGAAATCAGCACGAAAATTAATTTATTAATTGTCGTGCTGGATAGTTTTTCGATATCTGGCGACAATTCTCGACAGTTCTCGTATTCTGCATTGTTTTTTCTTAATGTTTAAACAGTAGTTTTAACGTTCTAACTTGTGTACGCAATTTTAAGAGGCTGAAATCAGCACGAAAATTAATTTTAATTGTCGTGCTGGATAGTTTTTCGATATCTGGGCGACAATTCTCGACAGGTCTCGTATTCTGCATTGTTTTTTCTTAATGTTAACAGAGGTTCTAACGTTCTTAACTTGTGTACACAATTTTAAGAGGCTGAAATCAGCACGAAAATTAATTTTAATTGTCGTGCTGGATAGTTTTTACATATCTGGCGACAATTCATTCACAGTTCTCGTATCTGCATTGTTTTTCTTAATGTTTAAACAGAGTTCTAACGTTCTAACTTGTGTACAGCAATTTTAAGAGGCTGAAATCAGCACGAAAATTAATTTAATTGTCGTGCTGGATAGTTTTTCGATATCTGGCGACAATTCTCGACAGTTTCTCGTATTCTGCATTGTTTTTTCTTAATGTTTAAACAGAGTTCTAACGTTTCTTAACTTGTGTACACAATTTTAAGAGGCCTGAATCAGCACGAAAATTAATTTTAATTGTCGTGCTGATATTTTTTACATATCTGGCGACAATTCTCGACATTTCTCGTATTCTGCATTGTTTTTTTCTTAATGTTTAAAAACAAAGTTTCTAACGTTCTAACTTGTGTACACAATTTTAAGAGGCTGAATCAGCACGAAAATTAATTTTAATTGTCGTGCTGGATAGTTTGTTACAGTATCTGGCGACCAATTCTCGACAGTTCTCGTATTCTGCATTGTTTTTTCTTAATGTTTAAACAGAGTTCTAACGTTCTAACTTGTGTACACAATTTTAAGAGGCTGAAATCAGCACGAAAATTAATTTTAATTGTCGTGCTGGATAGTTTTTCGATATCTGGCGACAATTATCGACAGTTCTCGTATTCTGCATTGTTTTTTCTTAATGTTAAACAGAGTTTCTAACGTTCTAACTTGTGTACACAATTTTAAGAGGCTGAAATCAGCACGAAAATTAATTTTTAATTGTCGTGCTGGATAGTTTTTTCGATATCTTGGCGACAATTCTCGACAGTTCTCGTATTCTGCATTGGTTTTTTCTTAATGTTTAAACAGAGTTCTAACGTTCTAAACTGTGTGTACACAATTTTAAGAGGCTGAAATCAGCACGAAAATTAATTTTAATTGTCGTGCTGGATAGTTTTTCGATATCTGGCGACAATTCTCGACAGTTCTCGTATTCTGCATTGTTTTTTTCTTAATGTTTAAACAGAGTTCTAACGTTCTAAAACTTGTGTACAACAATTTTAAGAGGCTGAAATCAGCACGAAAATTAATTTTAATTGTCGTGCTGGATAGTTTTTACGATATCTGGCGACAATTCTCGACAGTTCTCGTATTCTGCATTGTTTTTCTTAATGTTTAAACAGAGTTCTAACGTTCTAACTTGTGTACAGCAATTTTAAGAGGCTGAAATCAGCACGAAAATAAATTTTAATTGTCGTGCTGGATAGTTTTTACATATCTGGCGACAATTCTCGACAGTTCTCGTATTTCTGCATTGTTTTTTCTTAATGTTTAAACAGAGTTCTAACGTTCTAACTTGTGTACACAATTTTAAAGAGGCTGAAATCAGCACGAAAAATTATTTTAATTGTCGTGCTGGATAGTTTTTACGATATCTGGCGACAATCTCGACAGTTCTCGTATTCTGCATTGTTTTTTCTTAATGTTTAAACAGAGTCTCTAACGTTCTAACTTGTGTACACAATTTTAAGAGGCTGAAAATCAGCACGAAAATTAATTTTAATTGTCGTGCTGGATAGTTTTTCGATATCTGGCGACAATTCTCGACAGTTCTCGTATTCTGCATTGTTTTTTCTTAATGTTTAAACAGAGTTCTAACGTTCTAACTTGTGTACACAATTTTAAGAGGCTGAAATCAGCAAGAAAATTAATTTTAATTGTCGTGCTGGATAGTTTTTCGATATCTGGCGACAATTCATCACAGTTCTCGTATTCTGGCATTGTTTTTTCTTAATGTTAAACAGAGTTCTAACGTTCTAACTTGTGTACGCAATTTTAAGAGGCTGAAATCAGCACGAAAATTAATTTAATTGTCGTGCTGGATAGTTTTTTCGATATCTGGCGACAATTCTCGGACAGTTCTCGTATTCTGCATTGTTTTTTTCTTAATGTTTAAACAGAGGTCTAAAGTTCTAACTTGTGTACAGCAATTTAAGAGGCTGAAATCAGCACGAAAATTAATTTTAATTGGTCGTGCTGGATAGTTTGTACATATCTGGCGACAATTCTCGACAGTTCTCGTATTCGGCATTGTTTTTTCTTAATGTTAAACAGAGTTCTAACGTTCTAACTTGTGTACACAATTTTAAGAGGCTGAAATCAGCACGAAAATTAATTTTAATTGTCGTGCTGGATAGTTTTTACATATCTGGCGACAATTCTCACAGTTCTCGTATTCTGCATTGTTTTTTCTTAATGTTTAAACAGAGTTCTAACGTTTCTAACTTGTGTACACAATTTTAAGAGGCTGAAATCAGCAAGAAAATTAATTTAATTGTCGTGCTGGATAGTTTTTTCGATATCTGGCGACAATTCTCCACAGTTCTCGTATTCTGCATTGTTTTTTCTTAATGTTAAACAGAGTTCTAACGTTCTAACTTGTGTACACAATTTTAAGAGGCTGAAATCAGCACGAAAATTAATTTTAATTGTCGTGCTGGATTTTTTAGATATCTGGCGACAATTCTCGACAGTTCTCGTATCTGCATTGTTGTTTTCTTATGTTTAAACAGAGTTCTAACGTTCTAACTTGTGTACACAATTTTAAGAGGCTGAAATCAGCACGAAAATTAATTTTAATTGTCGTGCTGGATAGTTTTTCGATATCTG